>NC_064567.1:88492380-88795410 GCF_937001465.1 Orcinus orca
AGGGGGGGTCAGAACCCTTCTTTGTCACTCACCGTCTTTAAAGATTGCCCTGATGATATTTACTTATTTTCCTTCTTTCAATTCATGGGTAGGTGCATCCAGTGGAAGAACTTAATTCACATTCAGGGAGTCTGACTGAATATGAAGTCTGGGAGTCTGACATATGAAGCTGTATCTTGCCAGGCTCTGAAGGATCGGAAGGCAACTAGAAAGAAGTTTGGCATGGGTGATAAATGCCAGTTTAGCAAACCCACTACAACTCATTGGTCAAAGAAAAAATTCATAATGTAAATTTAAAATTATTTAGAGTTGAAGACTGAAACACTATGTATTCAAACTTGTGAGGTACAGTTAAAATTACACTCAGAAATGGATAGCTTAAATGTTTATATCAAAAATAAAGGATCAACATTAATGAGCTAAGATTCCAGCTTCAAAAAGTTAAGAATAAACCTAGCATATCATACCCAATGAAAAACAGCAGTTTAGAAATAAGAGCATAATTCAGTAATTATACATGGCCAATAAAGATATAATAGAGAAGATAAAAACCAAGAATTGGTTCACAGCAATAAAATAGACTTCAGGGAAAATTATCTCATACAAAAAAGAAAAGATATAAGTAAACAATAATAGGAATGAAAAAGGAAATAAAACTACAAATGTGCAGAGACTGTGATAATAAAAGGATGTTATGAACAACTTTTTTGTCATTACGTTTGAAGACTTAGTCTAAATGATTGCATTCTTAGAAAAATATGACTTACTTAAATTGACCCAAGAATAAATAGAAGAATGCACAGTCTTATGATCCTTAAATAAATTGAATCAGTCAGTAACATCATCTCTTAAAGAAAACACCAAGTTCAGAAGGTTTTATAGGTGACTTCCATCAAACTTTCAAACACTAGGTCATTCTGATTATAACCAAACCCTTTCAGGGAACTTATTTCAACAAGAGCTGGATTTTTAATATGACTATTCCTATTTTTAAATGTTGGCAACTATTGAAACATTTTTGTCAGTGCAGGCAAAACAAAATATGTCTGTAGGCTGGTTTGAGCCCACAGTCTGCCAGTTTGCAACCCTTGATCTAAACTTCACAGAGCTGGTCCAAGTCATAGTGCAATTAAATCGAACAATTTAGGTCTAACATTAAGAAAACTTGCTGATGGAATTATGAGACACTGACAGAATTTCCATAGGTTGTTGTAGAAATAGTCTCTGAAGACTAAAAAATCACAGATAACTGTAGTGTTCCTAATAAGACTGACATGCAGCCCTGCTTGAAGGCAGAAAGGTGGACAGGATGACCTTTCTGGGTTGTCTCATGGATTTTCTAGCCTTTCTAACAAATCCAGTTTTCTTAACACTTTCCTTCTGTGTTACCATCTGACCCAATAATAAACACAGTGATTTGACATTTGACACAGTGATTTGACACAGTGATTAGACGTTATGGCTTCAGAAAAAGAGCATTACAATATTTAGGTCTAATTTAGGGCCCAGAATCTTCTACATTGTTCAATTATTTGCACTTATTTTATTAGGAGAGGTAATATAATGTAGTGATTAATAGCATGGACTTTAGGGCCAGACTATATTAGTTCAGATACTGGCTTTACCACTTCATACCTATGTGACCTTTCTGTATCTTAGTTTCCTCACCAGTAAAATGGGAATAAGACAGACAGAATCTCTATTCTCTTTTTAAAATATATTTTATTGAAGTATAATGGATTTACAATGTTTTGTTAACTTCTACTATACAGCAAAGTGATTCAGTTATACACATATATACATTCTTTTTCATATTCTTTTCCATTATGGTTAATCACAGGATATTGAATATAGTTCCCTGTGCTATACAGTAGGACCTTGTTGTTTATCCATTCTATGTATAATACTGGGTTGGCCAAAAAGTTCGTTTGTTATGTTTTCCATAACATCTTATGGAAAAACCCAAATGAACTTTTTGACTAGTCTAGTAGTTTGCATCTTCTAATCCCAGACTCCCAATCCCTCCCTCCCCACACCCCTCCCCCTTAGCAACCACAAGTCTGTTCTCTATGTCTGTGAGTCTGTTTCGTAGATAAGTTCATTTGTGTCATATTTTAGATTTCACATATAAGTGATATCATATGGTATTTGTCTTTCTGCCTCACTTCACTTAGTGTGATAATCTCTAGGTCCATTCATGTTACTGCAAATGGCATTATTTCGTTCTTTTTTATGGCTGAGTAATATTCCGTTGTATATATGTACCACATCTTCTTTATCCATTCGTCTGTTAATGGACATTTAGAGGATCCCTGTCTTAGAGCATTCACATTCTAGTTGTGGGAGACAATTTTTTAAAAAAGACATAATATATGTCAGCACACTCTATTTCCATATCCTTGAATCTGGACTTGGTCATGTAATTTTGCTTGGCTAATGGAATGAGGCAGAAGTGATGGAACTCCAGTTCCAAGCCTGGGCCTCAAGAGTCTGTCTGTTTCCACTTGCCTTCTTATACTTCTGCTACTTCCATGAAAGGGACATGCCCTGACTGGCTTGCTAATCACAGAGGGAGGATGAAAAGTTAGGGGCATCTCAGCTAAATTCAGCCTAGATTATTTAACCCTTAACTGGCTATAGATGTGTGAGTAAACCCAGCTGAGACCAGCAGAACTTCCCAGGCAAGCCTGGCCTAGATTAGCCAACTCCCCAGCTGACCGGCAGATAAATGGGAATTAACAAAGGGTTTTTGTTTTCATCTACTGAGTTTTGGGTGTTCTGTTACACAGCAGTAGCTGACAGATAAAAATATTTATCAAGTTCTACTCCAGGTCCTTTTTGTCCAAGACTCAACTTAAATAATATGTATTTAATTTAAAATTTAATGGAAATTTGATATAGTGTAATAAAAATATTAATAAAGTCTCAGTTTGTGTGAAGAATTTGAAATAGAGGAAATATCTACATCTCCTCCACCACCCACCAATGAAATTTTGTCATGTATTGTGTAACTTCAAGGTTGGCTGGTGGAGTGCATTGTAAACTGTGCCAGCTTGACAACAGAAGTGCTTGATATTCCTTGTGTGGATCAACCTTAAATTTTGTCTTCCATAATGTGAGGTCTATATTGAATCCTTCATATAAAATGCAATTACCTTGGGCTGTCATTATCTCCATTTAACAGGTGAGGAAACTAAGGTGTAGAGAGAGGGGTTGAGATCACACAGTAAGTGACTACTGACTTCCAGGGTGATGGGCAATGCAGGAAGTTAGAAGAATCCTAATTGCCTAAAATCTTTTTTCTTTACCACAAGACATAGTTGAGGAATGTACAGTCATTTTTAAATTTTTAATATCTTTATTGGAGAATAATTGCTTTACAGTGGTTGGGCAATGTACAGTCCTTACAGGAGGTTGAAGTCAGTTCTTCACTCAGGCTCAGAGGGGCAGCCCAGGTTTATGGGACATGTGCCCTCTGCTTTCTGTACTCAGTGTCTTGAATTTCTAGTGATTTATGACCTTGGCGTTGCATATTCTCCGTGGCCCTTAATGTTTTCAACCCTACACTTAACATTTCTAGTAACACTATTGTTCTCTGACCCCTGCGTCCATGCCTTTTAAGTGTTTCCTACCTTATCAGTTCTCTTTGCTGCTTTGCATTAAACTTTTTAAATTCCCCAGCTCTGTCTTCTTCAGTTCTTGGGAATAATGTTCTTACCTCTGCCCTTTGGCTCATACAAACCCGGCCTAAAAAGAAATGGGTCATTCCTACCTTGTCACTACTTTCTTGGCTTTGCAATAAATTTCTGTCCCTTTGTTGCCCTCTAGTGGGCTCCTGAATTATTGCAGTTATACGATGTGCTTAACCCTCTGTATGCTGGAAGGAGTTGTTGAGACCAGCAGTTTTAAAGGATGTGGTTCATGATTGCATTTCATCTCTGACTGGATTCAGCCTCTGTCATGATACTAAATTAGGTGCTTAAAGAATGTACGGTCAAAAAAATAAATAATTAAAAATAAAAATAGGGGACTTCCCTCATGGTCCAGTGGTAAAGAATACGCCTTCCAATGCAGGGGACACAGGTTTGATCCCTGGTAAGGGAACTAAGATCCCACATGCCACTCGGCCAAAAAATAAATAAATAAATAAATAAATGAAAAAAGTTAAAAAAATTAAAAATTAAAAGTACTTTTTAGGCAATTGGAAAAAAAAGCATTGGCAGTATTGGTAATCAATCTTAGATTACTTAACCTCTCTGAAAAACAATTATCTATAAAATAAAGATAATTTCCTACCTTATATTTCTTGTAAGAATTAAATGAGGTGATGCACTTGAAATATATACATTGTACATAATAAGCACTCAATAAATGTCATTTCAAAGTGATAGAAAAAGAATGTATGGTCATTTAAATGAAAGATTTGAAGCAAATTAGTGAAAATTACTTCAGAGAACCAAAGGAAAGTTCTACTCTAATGTTTTGACCTCCAGTTTATACAGTATCTCTTCTAACAGATACTTTTCCTCTCAGTGTCGATGAGAAGTCAACAAATAAGTCAGTCAACAGACATTTACTGCGCACTCAAGTGTGCAGTAAGTACCGCACACTCTTCTAGATACTAGGATCCAGCTGGAAGAAAATGTCCTCCACTGTATTTCAAAAACAATTCTGCTATTATCATTATCAAAAACAAAATAAACACACAAAAAAACAACTTGCATGACTTACGTGGGGAGGAAAAGTTCGTGTTGTCCTTTCTAATCTCAAGTGAATCTACGCCGCTTTTATAGTGCTGGCTTGGTTAATTGTAATGAGATCAGATACGTCATAGCTAATGGGATAAATAAGACGAGATTTATGGTAAACCCAGTTGTCCGTAACAAATGTACAATGAGTAAATTCAATTTTCTACAGCAACAAGTAAAACAAGTGTCACAGTAGTCTCTAGGTTAAGGGTTATGTATCAGTAAATCATCGCAGCTACAATAGAATTTCACAAGAACGCTTGTGGCAAACAACCCAATTTTATGATTTGGCTTCAAAGGGCCTTCACTCCAGCTTGACTAAGATTCATATTTTTTGGTATCTTCAAGACTAACTCTGGGCTTGTACTCTCAAAGTGTTTGAGATAATAATAGTATTTTCATCTTCTTGAAGTTCCTTAACCCTTTTCGAAACATGTAGCCTCTGATTTCAACTATAATCTTACGTTGAATCAAGTCTCCTAAGTTTATAATTTTCTGTTTTTACACAGACATAACACTGATGGCCAAGATTGCCAAGCTAAAGGAGCTTACATCCTTGCAGGGGAGAGAGCTGATGAGCATGTAGCTAAAGCATGTAGCTAAAGTCAGTCCAGGGGGGCAGTGCCTCTATCAAATCAGCTTTTCTCTCTCTCTCTAACCCTAGATCCTTTGGCTTCCAAGGAGAATTTTCAAAGTACCACTCTATTTAACACCTGCTGTGGTACAGGCAACAGCTGTTATTTCTTACAGGCATCTACTGACCCTGGCTGGCTTTCTTAGCACAAGTTCGTGTGCCCGACGCACAGTGAGGCCAAACAAATCAAAACGTTGGAGTTTGGAGCAGAGAAACATTTATTGCAGGACAACGCAGGAGGTGGGTGGCTCATGCCCTAAAAAGCCCCGAGCTCCCCGAAGGGTTTCGGCAAAGCATTTTTTAAAAAATAAATTTATTTATTTTATTTATTTATTTTTGGCTGTGTTGGGTCTTTGTTGCTGCGTGCGGACTTTCTCTGGTTGCGGCGAGTGGGGGCTGCTTTTCATTGTGGTGCGCAGGCTTCTCATTGCGGTGGCTTCTCTTGTTTTGGAGCACGGGCTCTAGGCGCGTGGGCTTCAGTAGTTGTGGCTCACGGGCTTAGTTGCTCTGTGGCATGTGGGATCTTCTTGGACCAGGGCTCAAACCTGTGTCCCTTGCATTGGCAGATGAATTCTCAACCACTGCACCACTAGGGAAGCCCCATAGCATTTTTAAAAGTCAAGTGGCTGGGGGTGGGGGGTGGGGGGTGGGGGTGGGGGGGTGGGGGGGTGGGGGGGTGGGGGCTGGTGGAGCGGATCACAGGGTATGTGATCAGCTCATGCACAATTCTGTGGTTGGCTGATGGTGAGGGAACAGGGTGGTATCACAGGGGTTAACATTATCAGTCTTTAGGCTCCAGGAGGCCTGGGGCTATGTGCTCATGGTCATCAAGTAGTTAACATCTTCCATTTGGTGGGGGGTTTTCACCTTTGTGAAACAACTCAGGAAATGTACATCAAATACTGTTATCTGGGTACTTTAGAGAGGAGCTAAGCAGAGGATATGGGGGAAGGCCTGTCCTGGGCAGGCCCCATAGGGTCCTGCTCAGTTACAGCTTCACCTGGCCCTGGGTCCTGGAGGGACTGGATATCTGGTGACCAGTGCTGCTGGGGAGGCCACTTCCTCAGGCCGTGCCCAAGGGCATGTAGCCTCCACCTACAAGCTCAGCGCCTAGCATCCTTTCTAGACGGTCAGCACCTTGCAGTGAGCTTCCCTCTGTCCATCTGGGAGTGAGGAGTGGTCCCAGGACATGCTGGACACTCACTCTTCATTTCCTTCTCTCAAGACCCCTCCCCTGAAGGCTAACACCATGGGGCAGATCCAGGTTTTGTGGGGTCTGAAGCTTACATAATTGTGTGTGTGTGTGTGTGTGTGTGTGCGCGCGCGCGCTGTTTAAGGCAAATAACGCAGTTAGGCATAAAACCTAGATGAAAGTGAATATTTAGAATGAGAAAGAAGTCATAGCAAATTTTTTAAAACTTAAGCTAACAAACACCAGAAAGGCACAAAACCCCAGCAAAATAACAAAATACATTTATTACCTACCCAATATACCCTATGATATATTTTTTTCTGTATCTGTGACTGCGTAGCCTTTGAGCACATCTCCACGTGTAAAAGGTTTTACAGTATCGTTTTGTAAGAGAGGACGGAAGGGTGGTGCTAGGGATTGAATGTGTGTTCGTTCCCCCTCCCCACCCTACACACTTCAGATGCTGAAGCCTGATCATCATTGCCTTGGTATTTGGAGGTGGGGCCTTTGGAGATGATTAGGTCATGAAGGCAGAGCCATCAACGTTGAGACAAGACCCTCCACCAACAAAAGGATTATGACTTGCTAAAGGCTCAGATGGTAGTTACAACGTTTCAACAATAAAGTAGTTTTTAATTAAGGTACGTACATTGTTTTTTTAGATATAATGCTATTGCACACTTAATGGACACAGTATAGTGTAAACAACTTTTAAATGCACTAGGAAACCAAAACATTCATGTGACTTGCTTTATTTGATACTCGTTTTATTGCGGTGGTCTGGAACCGAACCTGCAGTATCTCTGAGGTCTGCGTGTCCTAGGGTCCCTCCCAGGGCCTGTTGGGGGTCCATGCAGGTGAGGGTCCTGAAGCTCAAGATTCATTTATTTGATTCATGGTAAATACTCCCCTGCCCTTTCCTATTTTTTTTTAAATTTATTTTATTTTTGGCTGCGTTGGGTCTTTGTTGCTGCACGTGGGCTTTCTCTAGTTGCGGCGAGCGGGGGCTACTCTTCGTTGCGGTGCGTGGGCTTCTCATTGTGGTGGCTTCTCTTGTTGCGGAGCTTGGGTTCTAGGTGGGTGGGCTTCAGTAGTTGTGGCTCGAGGGCTCTAGAGCGCAGGCTCAGTAGTTGTGGCGCACGGGCTTAGTTGCTCCGCCGCATGTGGGATCTTCCCGGAACAGGGCTTGAACCCGTGTTCCCTGCATTGGCAGGCGGATTCTTAACCACTGCACCACCAGGGAAGCCCTTCCCTTCCCTATTAATAGGAACACTTTCTCAGGCTAGAAAGCTTTTTCATCATCTCTTTAATATGGGAAGAGTTTCTCCCTTACCATCTCCTTTACATCGTCTTACATCTGCTTCTCAACCCTGGCAATGAGCTTCCCCCCATCTCTCTACTGCCACCACCTCTGCTAAGGCCATCAGCAAACTTGGAATCCCAACAACTCTTTCAGTCTGTTTCACTGGGCCTCCCTACAGCATTGTTGCATTCTTGCATTTTCCCTCCTAGAAACAGCTCCTTTGACTTCTGTGACATAACCCCTGCCCCTCACCATACTCTGATTTCCTCTTCCAACCCTCTGGTGTTTCTGTCTCCCTAAATGTTGGCCTTCCTCCAGGTTCCAGCCTGAGAAATGGAATATTTCCTGCCATATCAGTAAACAAAGGAGGTCACAGTCATCAGTGCGTGCAGCCCTCCAACGGCGAGCCCTGAGGGAACTCAGGAAAGAAAGAATACCTGCCATCTAGGAGCCATCAGACTGCAGCCACTCCCTATGGTGAGCCCTGAGGGAACTCAGGATATGAAAATACAGGATACTGGCCCCAGATAGCTGAGGTGCATATCAAAGGAATGATTTCAGTGAGCGCAGACTCTTGCATCTTCCCACACACACAAAAGCGCTACATTCCCTTAACTTGGGATTTCTGGTTTCCTTTAATTTACAATAATCCTTTGATGTTCCCAACTACCTGCCCTTTGCTGCAAAACGTCTCTGTAACCTGGCTCCCCTCCAATGCCTCCTCAGAGCAGTTCTCTCAGGGTTACTTGAGATGCTGCCTTCCGGGCTTGAAGTCCTAACAATTCCCACCAAATAAAGCATAATTCTCAGCTTTTAGTTTGTGAATAATTTTTTAAGTCCACAAGCCTTTCCCAGCTTCTCAGTCTACACACAACCTGGGGTGACGGTGTCCACTCCATGGCAGTGGCTGATACCCCTGTGCTCTGGCTCCCAACTCAAGATCTTCAGCCTAGACCTCTGTAACCACCCATTAGACTGTGGGCTGGAGGCAGGGACCATATATTATTCATGTTTGCATCCCCCGTACCTAGCAGGTGCTTAATACATGTCTGAATGAATGAATAAATTAGTGAATGCTTGCTAGTGACACCAGGTTACATATTATTAAGTTGGAATGCTCAACCATGTATGAAGTACTTTATACAGAGTGGAAAATACAGTGGTTCCTGCTAGAGTGGCTTTTAGTCACCCCATTTAACTATTCATCAGAGAGGGGAAGTCTCACATGGGAGAAAAACGAAAACAAAACAAATAAAAAACGCAACAGACCAACTCTATTTCACATGGAGATCAGAATAAACACTGCAGATTTTCATTAGAAACTCTTTGAAACCAGCCTCTGGCATCTTCTGTTCTGGGTGGTTCTGAAAAACAATTTGCTTTAGCGGTTTGGTGAATAAAGGCCAAGAAATGTAGAATTGCTTTAAACATTTTTTCTATTCTTTCAGTTACAGTTGATGACAGCTTCAAATTTTCTTAGACTGACATATATAAAATTGGATGGTATTTCTTTGTTGTGCAACTAATAAACTCTTTCATCTGTTTTGAATATATTTTCCCCTTGAAGTCTGAATACATGCCTAGGCTCTGTCTAAACACAAATTGTTTGAACAAAGAGGAAAAAGATCTAATTTAAGAAATCATTGTCCCTGGATGGCACTAAAATCTCGTTTGTTTGAATTTCTTCACTTTTCTTTTCCCAAACAATTGTTTAGTACAAAAAAAAATCTGGAATTTAATTGAATGAATGCAGTATCATTTAAGTAATAACATTCTCTTAGGCTGTATAATAGATCAACTAGACTTCTACTCTGCTGCTAATATTTTCAGCTCAGTCAGTATTCTGATTCCAATTTTGTTACTGGCTAATCAAGAAGTCAGGTGGTATCCAGTCACACCCCGCACTTTTTAAAGTGAAACTGGGAAATCTGAAATTCTTGGAGGAAGTTGGTAGCAGCATGAGTTGCCTTTCTTGGAGGTTAGGAGAAACATCCGAAGTGAAGAGAGAGGGTGTCAGGTGGAGAAATAGTGATGCCCAGAGAGAGGGCAGAGTTCTACAGGCTGCAGGAATGAGCAAGGAGCCTGGGAGTCCCTGCCAGAGGAGCGAGTTCCTTTAACGTTGGAGCACAGTTCTCGGGGTGTGGTCCCCAACCAGCAGCAGGGGCGCCTGGGAGCTCGTTAGAAATGCAGATTCTAGGCCCTTACCCCAGACCATCAGAAACTCTGGGGTCGGGGCCCAGCCATCTGGGTTTTAACAAGCCCCCCATGATTCGGAAGCACGCTCAGGTTTGACACCTGATTTAGAGGGAGGTGAAACACCCCTGTGCTCGTGAAAATGTTCTATTAAGAACATCATTACTGACATTTTTCTTTAATGTATTTTAGGCAATACTACTGCACAGGCGATATATTTTCTAAAGCAAACCAATCTATCTGGCTTGTTTTTCTCATGGTTCGTATGGGGAGACAAGTGACATCGTCTACCATGATTGGGTGCTAAATAGGATACATTTTAAGGATGGGTGTAGAGGGAACATTCTCAAGGCTCAATATGGTTCATTAGCCAGAGAAACATGATAGGCTGTCTTCTTGCTAAAATGATACAAGTCATTATCAAATTTTCACATCACTTGTATATAGATAGTATTTTCATTCAATTGGCATTGCAAACAAAAAAAATCAAATTTTGGGTACTATATAATTTTATTTTATCGTTTGCCATTAACTGAGCTAAAACTTATTTTTATTTTAACTTTCCTTTTATTTTTTTCAAGCTTTTCCTTCTGTGTTCGTGCTTGGGGTGTTAATAGCATGTCAAACTAATTGCACTTCTCATGGTCTAATTCTATTCACTGTCATTTTTGGCAGTAAAATTCTGAGCTTGGCATGCTCTCACACTGACACCGGCTTGCTAAATTAGCTGAGCAGAATCTCAGAATGCTAGAATAAATCCAGGCAGAAAAAAATCCAAAAATATCATCAAGGTTCATATAGGACATTTAAGAATTCTGGTCGGCTTACGTGTCCACTGCCGGGAAAGCTTGTTGTGTTGATCTCACCCTTGCCACTCTGGTTTTATTGATGATGTTTGCTTTCAGCGTGTATGTTAATGTATTAGTGAAGGGCTCAGTGGGCTGCACACGACATGACAGAAAGCCAACTTAAACTGATTTCAGCAAAGGGAGGCTATATTGCCTCTCATAACTGAAAAGACCAGGAAGGATCTGGCTTCAGGCATGGCTGGCTCCAGGGGCTCAAATGGTGTTGTGTTAGGCGGTCTCTAAAGTGGTTCCCAGTGGTTCTTGCCTCCTGGTATCCTTGCCCTGTGTAATCCCCTTCTCTTGAGTGTGAGGTTGGACCTGGAGACTTGCTTCTAACAAATAGAATACGGCAAAAGTGACGGGATGCCATTTCCCAGATTGGGGCACAAAAGGGCTGACTTCTGTCTTGTTTGCTGTTGGTCACTCGTGCTTTCCCAGAGTGCTCCAACTGGGGCAATCAGGCTGCTGTGTTGTGAGTAGCACTGTGGGGAGGCCCAGGTGGCAAGAAATGGTTTCCAGCCCTCAGCTAGCAAGAACCTGAGGCCTGCCAACGGCTGTGTGAATGAGCTTGGGAGTGGGTCCTCTGAGAGCGGTGGATGGCCATGTAAGTGGAGCCCTTCCCCCAGGGGGGCCTTGAGAAGACTGTAGTCCTGGTCAATATCTTGACTGCAGCCTTGTGAGATCCTGAGTCAGAACCACCCAGCTAAGCACCCCTGCATTCCTGACCCCCAGCTACTGTGAGATGATACACGCGTGTCGGGGTAATTGTTACACAGCAATAGGTAACAAGTACAGATGTCACTCACCCTAGGATTCTCTCTCCAACCCCAAGCAATGCTTTCCTCTGGGAGTGAGGCCTTTGTTACCAAGCAGACCTTCCTCATGAGGTGGCAGAATGGCAGCTGGTAGCTCCAGGCTCATAGCCCAGCTCCCTCAAAGGGTAAGTGACTTTCTCCCTTGCAATGGATAAAGGAAAATCCCTGGGATTCAGTCTCATGAAACTGACTTAAGTCACTTCTTGCTGGAGCATTTAGCATTCACGTTTCTTACGCTGCTCCCTCTGGTGGTTTGGAAATAATCTGAATAGTAGTTGTACCTGGAGGGTTCAGCTCCCCGTTTTGAGCCTCTCTGAGTTCTAACTTAGGCCAGAGTGACCCTAGAGTTCTGTCGGCTCGTTCTTGGCCATAGGTGAACCTTGGCTAAAGTCTAGGTGGTGGGACAGAGTGGGCCCAGATGACTGAGATGAGGCAGTGGTCAGTGTCTCCCCAAGATGTCAGGTTATTTATTGACTGTGATCTATGAATAGTCATGATATGACTGTTAAGGTGGGCATAGTTCTCATCTTCTATCTTCATGACCGGCTGTTGATTAGTTGATAGCAGCCTCCTGGGCCCAGTGATTGGTTCTGCTCCAGAAATCACACCACATAGGCATGTGCCACGTGTTGAGAGTGTCTGCTCTAGGAGTTCTTTTCCCAGTGTCCTCACTGCTGGACCACTCTCCAGCTTGGCCTGTCTCTGGCCACCCTCCAGCTGGGAGTGGTAGGATGTCACAGGCAAGGGCCAGGGCTTTACATTTAGAGACCTGGGCTTGAGTCCTGGCTTGACTTTTTACAAGCTGTGCAGACTTGACCTCTCTGAGCTGTAGTTTCTAAAATGGGGATTTGAGTACCTGCCTCCTAATATAACTATTAAGTGGCACAAAACTTACTCTATTGTGAGTGTGTGTGCGTGTGTGTGCGTGTGTGCGTGTGTGTAGTCAGTCCCTGGAACATAGTAAATGCCTCATAAATCATCCACAGAAATATTGTCTCAGTCTTCTTCAAATGCAGAAACCAAATCTGAACTTGCCACTTCATACAATAATCTAATTAATCAGCTCACCCTCTTCTGAACTCTTCTATTAGTATAGCTTAGTCTGCAATACAGACTTTGAGGTGGGGGGGTTGCCACATCATGCCATTGACTCAAATTGATCTTATAATGAACAAAAACCCTCCCACTTCTGTGTTACATGAACTGCTCATAAACCACCTCCTTACTATTCTGAACGCATCCATTGAACACTGATGCCTCTAACATTCTGCTTTGTCATTTGTGGACACATCCATGTTATCTGTCCAGTGTTTGTGAATCTTTTTCTTTGTCAAACAAATGAGTTGGATGTGCACTGTGTTGATGAGTTTGTCCACTGGGTGAGCAGGCCATCCATCCTGTCCCCCAAGATGTTGAGAGAGCCCATTCTACATCCCCTTTGGCTGATCAATCAACCTGAACTCTTGGTTTCTTTAGCTGGCTGTGGGTGCTCCTAATTTTTCTAATTGTCAACCCACATGGCTTCATATAGTCCACCTGGGGGCCATAAAAGCCTTTTTCAAGTACTTTCTTAAAATTCATAGTCTGTGTGTGATCTATACATTATTATAGCTTTATCAAAAAAGAAAATGAAAGGCTTTGTTACTTCCATAACATCAGCTGTATCTCTGTCAGGCAGAAGTCCCAAGAGGCAGGTTCCTTTATAACTTGTAAATTACACTACTGCTAACGTGTAAGAGTCCCGGCTATTCCATATTTTTGCCAACACTTGATATTATCAGAAGTAACTTCGTCAATTTTCTGAGGGTTAAGTGGTATCTTATGGTTTTTATAATTAGAAACCCCCAGTTACTACTGAGATTGAGCATGCTTCCATATTTATTGACAGTTTGGGTTATGGTTTTCTTTGCCAGTTTGTACTATTTGATCATTTTTCTGAACTTTGATTTTTTAAATTTAATAATATATCTCAGACCTTTCTATACATGTGCATGTGTAGAGTGTGTCAACAAAAAATCAAGCTAAGAAGTCACGCTAAGAAGAAAGAAAAGAGAATTTTATTTGAGCCAAACTGAGGATTACAACCCAGGAAGCAGATTCTCAGAAGCTCTGAGAACTGCTCTATTGATCAGGAGTTAGAGATGCAGTTTTATACATTTTTGAGACAAAGAATTTATGTGTCATATTGACAGGTTAGCACTGTGCACACAGGTCCTCAAAGATTTTTTTTTTTTAGTTATGTATGTGTAGATCAAAGCTTTAGTCAATGCGACCCCTTGTATGAGATGAAAAAGAAATATTAATTCTTAGAATTACAATGCTGGCATCTGAAGAAAGGGACCAATTTTTCTCAAAGGTTGACTTCATCCTCCTGCTTTGAGGAGGTCTGGTTAATGTATAATGTAGATGTATTATACATTGCACATTGGGAAAGGCCTACCACAAAGGGCATATGTCATTTATTCTTTTCTTTCTCTCTTAGCTTTATTGTCCTACCATAGAAAAATGTATGATTTTTCCTCATCATCTTCCCCCTTTTGATCATAAATCTTTTCATAGAAAGCATTAGGTGATCAACTATTTGGTCCCTCGATGCCGGGGTGGTTGCTTACCTGCCCCAGATGATGTCCCTCAGCGCTGGGCCTTGATAGCCCAATTCTTTCTTTCTGTTTTGGAGTTTATGTTAGTAGAATGCTTGGCAAGGACTTACAGTCAATTCTACGTGTCCAGTTGTATCTTATATGTGCATTGTGCATGTCTAGTACCTTATATAGAATTATAGATGTGATCAGCAGTTTCAATTCATTTAACCATTATATATATCATAGTAAATTAATCAAATGCAGTAAACAAGCATATAAATATATTGATGGAGAAAAATTTTATAGATTATACATCTGATCAATCATCTCAGTTTGTTGTACAGTCATTGTACGTGTGCTTTTGGCAGTAGACTTAAAGCAAGCAGTGATAAATGTCGTGAGTAATTTGATAGCCAGGAAATGGATGACCACACCTATTATACACATATTAGGAAAATAACAATTGTCTGTAAAGCAGAGAGGAAAGAGTTGCCTCGTCCTGAGGGGAGCCAACTAAACAGGTCATTGAAAAGGGCAGTCTTTTTTACATCTTGTAACCATTTTGCTTTTTGGAAAATTTTTTCCAGGCATGTCTAAACCTCTCCAGAGGTGTTGACAGAAGTGCAACAAGTAGTGTGAGCAGTAGCACAAAGTAGTGTGGCCAGTAGAAAATCTAAGGCAATTCTGTTATCTAATACTACTTGGGCTAAGGAATTCAGGGATTTCTGCTGTGCTGCAGTGCTTTTTTGTGGTTTCTTCAGCCATTTGACCAACGGTGGCTGATAGATTTCTAAGCTTATCCCTGTTTACATATACTTCTACGCTGGGAACCAAGATTCCCCAAAGACTTTGCCACCAGGTATTTTGGTATCTTGCTAGCATGGATCTCTTGACCCTTTCATGGGGAGAAAACGGAGGTCCATCTGTCTCTTGGTATATAGACAGTGGGGTAACATAATGTACCAATAGCATAAACCTTCTGCTTGCCAGCTATTTAGACATTTATGTGCCCATCCTTGGGGAAGTGGGTTAGTTCCAACACCACATACGAAGACAAAACCTCGGGTAGCACAAGTGATTCCTCCCAGAGTGCTTTCATTCGTAGCTTCCTTAATGGGAAGTTTTGTTAACATAGTATTAAACCATGGGTATTTCTTTTGCAGGCTTTCCAAAAGCTATCTATATGATATTTGAGGGGTTGCTGGCATAAGTGACTTAATTTTTTTAATTTAATACATCTGTTAATCAAGTAAGGGACAGAGCGAGGGGGTTCGAGGGTAAGTTGTGTCTGGTCTCTAAGAATCGAGGGTAGTGTCAGACAAGGGGTGGATATACTAATGTGTTGGAAATTTGAACCTGAAAGGTTAGGCCAGAGGGAGGTTGATCTGAGTAAGTGGTAACATTAGGGACATCTGAAAAGTCAGTGACAGGAATTACAGGGGGTTTAAATTGGCCTTGTATTGACCAAGGAATTTGGTGACATATCCAACAATCAGTTAAAATGCCCCCAGCAGCTGTACTTTGTGATAGTTTTACTAAAGAGTTTTCTTTCCATCCTAAACATTGGCACAAAATCATAGCTAGAAATAGAGCAATACCTTTCAATTTTGATAGACAGACATTTTGATAGAGAGATAGTTTGAACTAGTAAGATAAGTCTTACAGGCCTGGCCTCAACTCTTGGGTTAGCTGTCTAGCACTGCTGTCATCTTCTTCTCAACGTGGCTTGGTGGGGCCTTTCTTAGTTAGTGGAAGCCGGGTGTCAGAAATAGAAGTTGCAGTCCATTCATGAGGGGAGGACTTTTTGAGGTGAGAAATGTGAATCCAAGAGCTTACTCCTTTAAGTTTTGCAACACAGGGATTTGTTAATAATACCTGATATAGTCCTTTCCAACGTGGTTGTAAACAGTCCTTTATTTTGTCTTTTCCAATGGACAAAAGCTCCAGGTTGTAACTCATGGTCCTTAAGGTCTTTTTCTCCTGGGAGCTCATTGTGGAAGGAATCAGTTACTAATTTTTCATTGTCTTTAAGCGCTTTGATGAGTCCCTGACAGTAATGTAGGATACCACCTTTAAGAATCGTTGGTTCATACATTCCTTCATCTAGGTGCATAGGTCACCCAGTAATTATTTCAAAAGGAGACAATTAATGTTTACCAAAGGAGGTAGACCTAAGGTTGAGGAGTACCAAGGGCAGAGATTTTGGCCATGGAAGATTAAAAGCCTCTGAAAATTTAGCCAGTTGTGTTTTTTTGTTTGTTTGTTTTTTTGTTTTGGTTTGGTTTTTTTGCGGTGCGTGGGGCTCTCACCGTTGTGGCCTCTCCTGTTGCAGAGCACAGGCTCCGGACGTGCAGGCTCAGCGGCCATGCCTCAGGGGCCCAGCCACTCTGCGGCATGTGGGATCTTCCCGGACCGGGGCACGAACCCGTGTCCCCTGCATCGGCAGGCAGACTCTCAACCACTGCGCCACCAGGGAAGCCCTGTGTGTGTTTTTTAAATTAATTAATTATTTATGTTTGGCTGCATTGGGTCTTTGCTGTTGTGCGTGGGCTTTCTCTAGTTGCGGCGAACGGGGGCTACTCTTCGTTGCAGTGCGCGGGCTTCTCATTGCAGTGGCTTCTCTTGTTGCGGAGCATGGGCTCTAGGTGCCTGGGCTTCAGTAGTTGCAGCACACGGGCTCAGTAGTTGTGGCACATGGGCTTAGCCCCATGGCATGTGGGGTCTTCCCAGACCAGGGCTCGAACCCGTGTCTCCTACATTGGCAGGCGGCTTCTTAACCACTGCACCACCAGGGAAGTCCCCCAGCTGTGTTTTAATTGTGCTATTGGTCCTTTCTATTAATCCTGAGGGTTGCGGGGAATAGGAACAGTGAAAATGCTGCATTACTGGCCGAATCTTTCAAGTGGATTTAATGACCTGTCCAGTAAAATAGGTACCCTGGTCACTATGCAACTCAAAGGAATTCCTCAAACTGTAATTATTCTTTCCAGTAGTAATTTGCCTACTGTTAAGGTCATTGCTCTTCTGCAAGGAAATGCTTCCACCCAGTGTGAAAACAGGCATACCATTACCAGGATGTATTTGTAGCCTAGAGAGGAAGGCACCTGGATAAAGTCCAGTTGCCAAACTTCAAAGGGTCCCTTCGGGAGGGGCAAGTGGCCTTGAGAGCCATGAAGGGGTTTACCAGGATTATATTTGGGGTAGATAAAACATCGGTGCTAAATCTTATGAGCTATAGTGGGAGAGGATTTCCAGATACATTGTTTTCCCCATAGTACCATTTTTTCCAGGGGCTCTGGGAATGTACCTGTTGCAGTTACGGTAATTGAGTACTTAAGGTACCGTAAGCCTCATATTTGGTCTGAACCATATTTGTGAGATGGAATCAAAAAATCCTCCTTTTTTCTTCCAGGCCTGCTTTTCATTTTCTGAAGCTGATTCTTGTGCCTACAAAGGAAATTTCTTGACAGTTTCATCAGAGTTGTGGTTGAGCAGAGGATATTCTCAATATTGGGAGGGAAGAAGACTTAAGGCAGCTCATTGAGCTTCACCATCAACCTGTCCATTCCCTTTGGCTTCTGTTTAATCAGATTTGGAATGTCCGTGTATTTTGATGATGTCCAGCTGTTTGGACAATTGAATGGAGTCTAACAGTTTTGAGATTAGCTGTCCATTCTTTATTGGCTGGCCAGAAGAGATAGGAAATCCTCTCTGTTTCCATAGCATTCCAAAAACATGAGCCACTCAGAAGGCATAGTGGCTATCAGTATAAATATTGGCTCTTCGATCTTTGGCTAATTGATGAGCCCTAATCCATGCAATCACTTCAGCTTGTTGGGCTGATTTGGTGTCTGGTAAATAAGAACTTTCAATTACTTCTACTGTAGATGTTATTGCATATAGAACAGATAATGTCCCTGTTCATCCTTTAAAGAGGACCCATCTGTAAACCAAATTAAATCAGGATTATCAGTGGGAACTTCTTGTAGATCAGCCCTAGGAGTGAGAAGATAGCATGATGCAGTCATGCTTGTTGTCATCTTGAGGTGCTGGAAGCAGAGTTTTGGGGTTAAGACTCTTACATCCAGCCAAAGTAATATTGGGTGAAAAAGAGTAACAGTACTTCGTAAGAGGCCAGGTGACTCTTAGAAGAGTGTTGAGTATGATGAGAATTTGAGAGATTCAACTGAGTGAGGAGCATAAATAGTCAGAGGGGACTTCATTCCAAGTTCTTTAGTAGCTTTGCATAAGAGAGTGTCACTGAAACAAACCGCATGCAAGGTGGGAACCCTCTTGCCACCGAATCTAGCTGCTGACTGTAATATCCAGTGGGTCAGTGCTGGTCCCCATGCCTCTGAGTTAATACACCCAGGCTGTTTTCTCTATCTTCATTCACAAAGAGGAAAATTGGTAATTTATAGTTAGGATGGCCTAATGCTAAAGCCTAGGATAATGCAGATTCTAAAGCATTTATAACCTTTCTCCTTCTGTCGTCTATTCAGTTGGGTCTGGCTGCTCAGACTTAAGTAATGCATAGAGAGGTTGGGCAGTGCAGGAAAAACTAGGTACTCAATTCCCGCAATATCTGGTTAGACCTACAAATCCTCTTAGTTGTTTTTTTGTTTTGGGGAGTGAGAAAGCTAGGATTCCCTTAATTCTTTCAGAATCAACCAATAATCCTTCCTTAGATATGAAATGACCAGATTATCTCACAGTTGGTAAGCAGAACTGTAGTTTGGTCTTGGACACCTTATGCCCTTTAGAAGCTAATTGTTGCAGTAGATGGATAGTGTCTCTTTGCCAGTGCTGTTCAGTTCTAGGACACAAAAGTAAACCATCTATGTATTGAATTAAAGCAAAGCCGTTAGGAAAGTGTACATCAGCGAAATCAGCTTTAAGTATTTGAGAAAAATAAGTAGGGCTTTCAGTATAGCCTTGTGGCATAACCACCCAGGTGTACTGACGATCAACCCAGGTAAAGGTGAAGAGGTACTGGCTTTCTTTTTCTACTGGAATACTAAAGAATGCACTACATAGGTCTGTTACTGAGAAATAACAGGTGTCTGCTGGAATGGCTGAGAGCAGAGTGTGGGGATTAGAAGGAACCACAGGGTGGCGAAGAATCCCAATATGATTTATAGCTCCCAGGTCCTGAACAAACCTGCAGTCTTTTCATTTGTCTTTCTTACCAGTAAAATGGGAGTATTACAGGAACTGGTACAAGGAATTATAAATCCTTTCTTAAGGAATTCCTGAATATTAGGTCTTACTCCATTTAATGTCTCTGGTCTGAGTGGATGTTGTTGGATACTGGATAGAGGCTGGGAATTATCAGTAGTTACTTTAACAGGAGGAGCCATTTTAAGTTTCCCAGTTTCTGAGGAAGAAGATGATCACAGTTTCTCAGGCACTTGTAATAGTAAATCATTATTTTACTCTTGATTTGTTTGAATTTTTGTTTTCATAACCATTTTTTTCAGCATTTATGTTCCAGTCTGCAGCTATATCTTCTAAATCTAAAATCATTTCACCTTTAGGTGAAAAGGCAGTATGGACGTTATATGCCTCTAAAAGGTCTCGTCCTATCAGATGAGTTAGAGCACATGTTATGAAAAAGGAATACATGTCTTCCTGCGATAGTTCCTAGCTGAAAAGTTATTGGCTCTGCTTAAAAAAAACTGCATAGCATATTTGCCTTTCTATCTCACTTCACTTAGTATGATCATCTCTAGGTCCATCCATGTTGCTGCAAATGACATTATTTCATTCTTTTCTGTGACTGAGTAATATTCCATTGTATATATGTGCCACATCTTCTTTATCCATTCCTCTGTCAGTGGACATTTATGACATTTGGAGAAAGACAAGTATCATATGATATCACTTATATGTGGAATCTAAAAAAATGATACAAATGAACTTATTTACAGAACAGAAATAGACTCACAGACATAGAAAACAAACTTGTGGTACCCAAGGGGAAACTAGGGGGGAGGGATAAATTAGGAATTTGGGATTAACAGATATACACTACTATATATTTAATAGATAAACAACAAGGACCTACTGTATAGCACAGGGAACTATATTCAATATCTTGTAATAACCTATAATGGAAAAGAATCTGCAAAAGAATATATATATGTATATGTATAACCAAATCACTTTGCTGTACACTTTTAACATTGTAAATTAACTATACTTCAATAAAAATAAATGTTCTTTAAATCATCTGTAGAAAAAAAACTGCATAAGAAAATTTGAAACACCTGCCATTTGAATTGATTGTTTATTCTGAGGCACAGGGCAGTGAATAAGGGTAAGGTTAAGAACAGACAATGTAGCCCCCTTGTCTACAGGGTCTTAGTAGTTTCCCCTCCAATTATCTCAATTTCCCCTAAGGTATTTGTGAGGAGGAGGGGAAATGCCGTCTTGTAATCCTTGGAGCAACCCATCCGTTTGTAATTTTACCTTGTTCTAAGTCTCGCTTGAATTTGTGGCAATCTCTTTTAAAATGTCCAGATTTTTTTGGCTTCCTTGGTGGCGCAGTGGTTGAGAATCTGCCTGCCAATGCAAGGGACACGGTTTCGAGCCCTGGTCCACGAAGATCCCACATACCGCGGAGCAACTAAGCCCGTGTGCCACAACTACTGAGCCTGCGCTCTAGAGCCCACGAGCCACAACTACTGAGCCTGCGTGCCACAACTACTGAGCCCACGTGCCTAGAGCCCAAGCTCCACAACAAGAGAAGCCACCGCAATGAGAAGCCTGCGCACCGCAACGAAGAGTAGCCCCTGCTCGCTGCAACTAGAGAAAGCCTGCGCAAATCAACGAAGACCCAACGCAGCCACAAATAAATAAATTTATTTTTTTTTAAAGTCCAGATTTTTTGCAATAAAAACAGGTGCGGTCATTTGGCGACCGGCTGGAATTTGGGCCGGTTAGTTTTGGAGGGCCGCCAATCTGCTATAGCTGCATATTCATAATTTTGGCAGCTTTTTCCTCCTCTCCTTTCTGTAAGGTTTTAGAAAGCAATGGCTTCCGAGGCTTTTTTCTAACTTAGCCACTGTTTCTATCATTTTTGGTTTGTTTCTTGCAGTGAAGCCATTTTATTATTTCCTCGTTTTGAGGCTGCCAGGTACCAATTAAAATATGCCTCCCGGGCTTCCCTGGTGGCGCAGTGGTTGCGAGTCCGCCCGCTGATGTAGGGAACACGGGTTCGTGCCCCGGTCTGGGAGGATCCCCCATGCCGTGGAGCGGCTGGGCCGTGAGCCATGGCCGCTGAGCCTGCGCGTCCGGAGCCTGTGCTCCGCCACGGGAGAGGCCGCAACGGTGAGAGGCCCTTGTACAGCAAAAAAAAGAAAAAAAGGAAAAAAATATGCCTCCCATTCTGGTTGTTTGATTTTATAGCTGGCTTTTTCTAATTGAGCACGCAAATAAATTTAGGTAAATCAAAAGTGCCCCATTTTGGCTATCTCCGGGACAAATTATCTTTGATCAAATTTTCCTATTTGGTTAAATACTTGCAACTGTCAGTCCCATGGGTATTATACATAAACCCAGCTGGTGTTCCCATAGGTGGCTGTCTGTCCGGGAGCTGTTTGGCCTTTGAGGCACAATTTCCCATTATTAATTTGGTAGCCTGATTCAGATAAGAGAGATGATCTGAACAGTTTTCTAAGGGCAATGTGATGGATCGGATGTGTGCTGCTTCTGAGCCTAGCTCCCCAAGGAGTTACCCTTGGGTCGATTTGACTCTCTTAGTGTCTCTGTTTCTCCTGCCCACCGATTGAAACTGCCGTGGGTGCTTGGGGCTCCAGTGGTCAGCCATTGTTATGCCCCGCTGGCAAGGAGAACTTACTTAAAGGCAGTAGAGGGATTCTCTGTGGAACCATTTCCTCAGGCACTTCTGCTAGGTTCTCAGTCACCTGAGAATGCCTTGTGGCCGGAAGGAGCAGATGTCCCTTTTTCTTTGGAGTAGAGTAGGCTCAGTCTCTTATTTCATTAGCAGACAGTTCGTTCAGACCATATATTGGCTTGTTTTCAGTTTGAGCCAAAATTAACAGAGATTAGTCACCTGTTTCCCTAGGCTTCCTGCCTAGATAAGGTCCCTTCCTAGGAACATGCACTGGTGCCTTTTAAGATTCTGTCTTAAGCAAAAAAACAAAAACAAACCAACCTGCCCCCGCCCCCAAGAAAAAACCAGCTTGAATAAAATTCAGGATGTCATTTAAAGCAATGATGTCTGGATATCAGGAGAACTCACCAAAGCACCTGAAGAGTACTAAGAAGCTGGTGGGGCTCAAAGGGCCCGTGCTGGTATGCAGCCCGGGTTCCGGGTAGACTCCGGATGTCCTCTGGTGGGTGTCTCTACTATCCTGCCGATTATGCCAGTAAAATGTAGACAAAAAATCAAATAACAGTCAAGCTGAGAAGAAAGAAAAGAGAATTTTATTCGAGTCAAACGGAGGATTATAACCCAGGTAATAGATTCTCAGAAGCTCTGAGAACTGGTCCATTGATCAGGAGTTAGAGATGCAGTTTCATACATTTTTGAGACGAAGAATTTAGTCATATTCACAGGTTAGCATTGTGCACATAGTTCATCAAAGTTATTTTTTTTAGTCAGTTATGCATGTACAGAACAAGCCTTTGGTCAATGTGACCCCTTGTATAAGATGAAAAAGAAATATTAATCTTAGAATTACAATGCTGGCGTCTGAAGAAAGGGACAAATTTTTCTCAAAGGTTGATTTCATCCTTCTGCTTTGAGGAGGTCTGGCTAATGTATAATATAGATGCACAGTGCACCTTGGGAAAGGCCCACCACAAAGGGCATGTGTCATTTTTTCTTTCTGTCTTAGTTTGGTTGTCCTGCCATAGAAAAATCTGACTATTCCTGATCAAGTGTTTGTGTTTTGTTTATTAACAGTTGCAGAACGTCCAATTTTATGGATCTAGAATGGTTTATTTAACCACGTTCTTCTGATATTTAGGTTGTTTCCCATTTTTTGTGTCGTGGTGTAAGCGCTGCTCTCCTTGCTGTAATTTGGTTAGTATGTTCAGACAAATACTATTCTAGGAGAGAAATTGTAAAAAAAAAAAAAAGTGTGTGCATTTTATATTTCAATGAATATTGTTAAACAAAAATGTTGCACCAGTTTATACTCTTTCCCCAACAGGCCTCTTCTTTTATTGTGGTCAGGAAAGCGGTCTCTGTGCTCTTCAGCTGACTGGGCCATTTGTACAACAAGCCCGTAGCATCATCATCACTTCTGCCTCTCCCTTTATCCTTACCTGAGTGCTTTCCAGGTGAGATCATCCTTTCATGCCCAGCTTTCCACGTGGCTCGGGGGAGATGATATTTTTATTTAGCAAATATTTATTCTCCCTTCATCCCTACCCTCTCCCCACACACCTTCATGGGAAGAGTATATTTTCTTAACCCACTGATGTTGAGTTGGCCATGTGACTTGTTTTGGACAATAGAATGTGAATGAATGAGACTCACAGAGTCTCATTTCTTGTTTCTTTTGTTTTTTTCTTGTTTCCTTTGTTTTTTAAATTGAGATATAATTGACATATAACATTGTATAAATTTAAGGTGTACAACATGTTGATTTGATACATTTATATATTGCAATATGATTATTAAGTAGCTTTAGGTAGCATCTCAATCGCCTGATATAATTTTCATTTCTTTATTGTGGTAAGAACAATTAACATCTAGTCTCTTAGGAACCTTGAGTTTTATAATAAAATATTGTTGACTATAGTCATTGTGCAGTGCATTAGATCTCCAGAAGTTATTTATCTACTGGTTGCAAGTTTGTACCCTTAAACATCTCCTTGACTCCTGGTTACCACCTGTTTTGTGCTGGTCTCAGCCTATCAGTAACTAACGTTGTAGCTGGCCTGGTCCGCTGTGTTTCTTGTGATTTCAAGATGCCCTTCAGCAGTAACCATAAGGAAACAACAACAACAAAAAAGGTTTAGGGGTGGGATAGGGAGGGTGGGAGGGAGGCGCAAGAGGGAGGAGATATGGGGATATATGTATATGTATAGCTGATTCACTTTGTTATACAGCAGCAACTAACACACCATAATAAAGCAATTATACTCCAATAAAGATGTTTAAAAAAAAAAGGTTTATTACTTACAAGACCTGGAACTTGCACAGCAAACCTGGGGCCATACAGTGGGGTCACGGTAGTGAAAGAGAGCACCCTCACGGGACTGGGGTTCTGCTTTTATTGGGGTTGAGGGTGGGGACCAAGGGTTTCTCTGGCTCAGGCTTTATTGGTGAATTTATAACATAAGAATGGGAATTTAGCACGGGAAGAGAAAACAAGTG
The DNA here is from genome assembly GCF_937001465.1 of Orcinus orca. NCBI lineage: Eukaryota > Metazoa > Chordata > Mammalia > Artiodactyla > Delphinidae > Orcinus > Orcinus orca. Next base: position 88,517,050 of record NC_064567.1, read on the forward strand.
AGGTGGCCTGGCTCTTTATCTAGTCATATGCCTAGTTATGTGTTTATTAGAGATAGCCATCTTTGAAGTGGATGTGTTGGCAATCAGAGTTTGTCAGGCACTTGCATTACAAAAAAGAAAATATAGCACTGTCAGGGTTTAAGGTATACCACCATTTTACTCTCTGTTTCTATGAGTTTAGCTTTTTTAGGTTTCACATATAAGTGAGATCATGTAGTATTTGTCTTTGTCTGTTGAATTATTTCATTTAGCATAATGCCTTCAAGCTCTGTCCATGTTGAAAACAGCAGGTTTTCTTTTGTTCTCATGGCTAAATATTCCATCACACACTCACAGACACACACACACACGCATGCACGCACACACACACCTTGTCTTCTTTGTCTGTTTAGCTGTTGATGGACACTTAGATTGTCTCTATATCGTGGTTATTGTGAATAATGCTGCAGTGAACGTGGGTGTGAAGCTCTCTCTTCAACATCTTGTTTTCATTTCCTTTGGATGTATACCTAGAGTGCGATTTCTGGTTCATAGGGCAGCTTTATTTTTTTAAATTTATTTTACTGAAATATAGTTGATATACAATGTTGTGTTAATTTCCACTGGAGAGCAAAGTGATTCAGTTATATATAAATATATATACACACACAACACACATTCTTTTTCATATTCTTTTCCGTTGTGGTTTATCACAGGATATTGAATATAGTTCCCTGTGCTATACAGTAGGACCTTGTTGTTTATCCATTCTCTATATAATTGTTTGTATCTGCTAATCCCAAACTCCCAATCCATCCCTCCCCCACAGCCCCAGGCCCTTGGCAACCACAAGTCTGTACTCAATGAGTCTGTTTCTTTTTCGTGGAAAGTTAATTTGTGCCATATTTTTAAATTGTTATTTATTTATTTATTTCAGGAAAAGTACTTTTTTTAAACATCTTTATTGGAATATAACTGCTTTACAATGTTGTGTTACTTTCTGCTATAAAACAAAGTGAATCAGCTGTACATATACATATATCCCCATATCCCCTCCCTCTTGCGTCTCCCTCCCAACCTCCCTATCCCGTCCCTCTAGGTGGTCACAAAGCACCGAGCTGATCTCCCAGTGCTATGGTTCCCACTAGCTATCTATTTTACATTTGGTAGTGTGTATATGTCCATGCCACTCTTTCTTCGTCCCAGCTTATCCTTCCCCCTCCCCGTGTCCTCAAGTCCATTCTCTACATCTGCGTCTTTATTCCTGTCCTGCCCCTAGATTCTTCAGAACCATTTTTTTTTTCAGAGATTCCATATATATGTATAGCATAGCATAGCATGCTATAGCATATATAGCATACGGTATTTGTTTTTCTTTTTCTGACTTACTTCACTCTGTATGACAGACTCTAGGTCCATCCACCTCACTACAAATAACTCAATTTCGTTTCTTTTTATGGCGAGTAATATTCCACTGTATATATGTGCCACATCTTCCTTATCCATTCATCTCTCAGTGGACACTTAGGTTGCTTCCATGTCCTGGCTATTGTAAATAGTGCTGCGATGAACATTGTGGTACATGATTCTTTTTGAACTATGTTTTTTTCAGGGTATATGCCCAGTAGTGGGGTTGCTGGATCATATGGTAGTTCTATTTTTAGTTTTCTAAGGAACCTCCATACTGTTCTCCGTAGTGGCCGTATATCTTTACATTCCCCACCAACAGTGCAAGAGGGTTCCCTTTTCTCCACACCCTCTCCAGCATTTATTGTTTGTAGATTTTTTGATGATGGCCATTTGACCAGTGTGAGGTGATACCTCATTGTAGGTTTGATTTGCATTTCTCTAATGATTAGTGATGTTGAGCATCCTTTCATGTGTTTGTTGGCAATCTGTATATCTTCTTGGAGAAATGTCTATTTAGGTCTTCTGCCCATTTTTGGATTCGGTTTTTTGTTTTTCTGATATTGAACTGCATGAGGTACTTGTAAATTTTGGAGATTAATCCTTTGTCAGTTGCTTCATTTGCAAATATTTTCTCCCATTCTGAGGGTTGTATTTTCATCTTGTTTATGGTTTCCTTTGCTGTGCAAAAGCTTGTAAATTTCATTAGGTCCCATTTGTTTATTTTTGTTTTTATTTCCATTTCTCTCTGAGGTGGGTCAAAAAGGATCTTGCTGTGATTATGTCATAGAGTGTTCTGCCTATGTTTTCCTCTAAGAGTTTGATAGTGTCTGGCCTTACATTTAAGTCTTTAATCCATTTTGAGTTTATTTTTGTGTGTGGTGTTAGGGAGTGTTCTAATTTCATTCTTTTGCATGTAGCTGTCCAGTTTTCCCAGCACCACTTATTGAAGAGGCTGTCTTTTCTCCATTGTATATTCTTGCCTCCGTTATGAAAGATAAGGTGACCATATGTGCATGGGTTTATCTCTGGGCTTTCTATCCTGTTCCATTGGTCTATACTTCTGTTTTTGTGCCAGTACCATACTGTCTTGATTACTGTAGCTTTGTAGTATAGTCTGAAGTCCGGGAGCCTGACTCCTCCTGCTCTGTTTTTCTTTCTCAAGATTCCTTTGGCTATTTGGGGTCTTTTGTGTTTCCATACAAATTGTGAACTTTTTTGTTCTAGTTCTGTGAAAAATGCCATTGGTAGTTTGATATGGATTGCATTGAATCTGTAGATTGCTTTGGGTAGTATAGTCATTTTCACAATGCTGATTCTTCCGATCCAAGAATGTGATATATCTCTGTCTGTATCATCTTTAATTTCTTTCATCAGTGTCTTATAGTTTTCTGTATACAGGTCTTTTGTCTCCTTAGGTTTATTCCTAGGTATTTTATTCTTTCTGTTGCAGTGGTAAATGGGAGTGTTTCCTTAATTTCTCTTTCAGATTTTTCATCATTAGTGTATAGGAATGCAAGAGATTTCTGTGCATTAATTTTGTATCCTGCTACTTTACCAGATTCATTGATTAGCTCCAGTAGTTTTCTGGTAGCATCTTTAGGGTTTTCTATGTATAGTATGATGTCATCTGCAAATAGTGACACACTTACTTCTTTTCTGATTTGGATTCCTTTTATTTCTGATTGCTGTGGTTAAAACTTCCAAAACTATGTTAAATAATAGTGATGAGAGTGGGCAACCTTGTCTTTTTCCTGATCTTAGTGGAGATGGTTTCAGTTTTTCACCATTGAGAATGATGTTGGCTCTGGGTTTGTCATATGTGGACTTTCTTTTTCTTATTTTTGCGGTACGCGGGCCTCTCACTGTTGTGGCCTCTCCCGTTGTGGAGCACAGGCTCCGGACGTGCAGGCTCAGCAGCCATGGCTCACGGGCCTAGCTGCTCCGCGGCATGTGGGATCTTCCCAGACCAGGGCACGAACCCATGTCCCCTGCATCGGCAGGCAGACTCTCAACCACTGCACCACCGGGGAAGCCCCATATGTGGACTTTATTATGTTGAGGTAAGTTCCCTCTATGCTTACTTTCTGGAGGATTTTTATCATAAATGGGTGTTGAATTTTGCCAGAAGCTTTTTCTGCATCTATTGAGATAATCATATGGTTTTTATCCTTCAGTTTGTTAATATGGTGTATCACATTGATTGATTTGCGTATATTGAAGAATGCTTGCATTCCTGGGATAAACCCCACTTGATCATGATGTATGATCCTCTTAATGTGCTCTTGGATTCTGTTTGCTAGTGTTTTGTTGAAGATTTTTGCATCTATGTTTATCAGTGATATTGGCCTGTAGTTTTCTTTTTTTGTGACATCTTTGTCTGGTTTTGGTATCAGGGTGATGGTGGCCTCATAGAATGAGTTTGGGAGTGCTCCTCCCTCTGCTATATTTTGGAAGAGTTTGAGAAGGATAGGTGTTAGCTCTTCTCTAAATGTTTGATAGAATTCGCCTGTGAAGCCATCTGGTCCTGGGCTTTTGTTTGTTGAAAGATTTTTAATCAGTTTCAATTTCAGTGCTTGTGATTGGCCTGTTTATATTTTCTATATCTTCCTGGTTCAGCCTCGGAAGGTTGCACTTCTCTAAGACTTCGTCCATTTCTTTCAGGTTGTGTATTTTATTGGCATAGAGTTGCTTGTAGTAATCTCTCAGATCATTTGTATTTCTGCAGTGTCAGTTGTTACTTCTCCTTTTTCATTTGTAATTCTGTTGATTTGAGTCTTTTCCCTTTTTTTCTTGATGATCTGGCTAATGGCTTATTAATTTTGTTTATCTTCTCAAAGAACCAGCTTTTAGTTTTATTGGTCTTTGCTATTGTTTCCTTCATTTCTTTTTCATTTATGTCTGATCTGATTTTTTATGATTTCTTTCCTTCTAGTAATTTTGGTTTTTTTTTGTTCTTTTCTCTAATTGCTTTAGGTGTAAGGTTAGGTTGTTTATTTGAGGTGTTTCTTGTTTCTTGAGGTAGGATTGTATTGCTGTAAACTTCCCTCTTAGAACTGCTTTTGCTGCATCACATAGGTTTTGGGTTGTTGTGTCTTCATTGTCATTTGTTTCTAGGTATTTTTTGATTTCCTCTTTAATTTCTTCAGTGATCTCTTGGTTATTAAGTAGTGTATTGTTTAGCCTCCATGTGTTTGTATTTTTTACAGATATTTTCCTGTAATTGATATCTAGTCTCATAGCATTGTGGTCAGAAAAGATACTTGATACGATTTCAATTTTCTTAAATTTACCAAGGCTTGATTTGTGACCCAAGATATGATCTATCTTGGAGAATGTTCCATGAGCACTTGAGAAAAATGTGTATTCTGTTGTTTTTGGATGGAATGTCCTATAAATATCAATTAAGTCCATCTTGTTTAATGTATCATTTAAAGCTTGTGTTTCCTTATTTATTTTCATTTTGGATGATCTGTCCATTGATGAAAGTGGGGTGTGAAAGTCCCCCACTATGATTGTGTTACTGTCGATTTCCCCTTTTATGGCTGTTAGTATTTGCCTTATGTATTGAGGTGCTCCTATGTTGGGTGCATAAATATTTACAATTGTTATATCTTCTTCTTGGATTGATCCCTTGATCATTATGTAGTGTCCTTCTTTGTGTCTTCCTTTTAGTCTTTATTTTAAAGTCTATTGGTCTGACATGAGAATTGCTACTCCAGCTTTCTTTTGATTTCCATTTGCATGGCATATCTTTTTCCATCCTCTCACTTTCAGTCTGTAGGTGTCCCTAGGTCTGAAGTGGGTCTCTTGTAGACAGCATATATATATATGGGTCTTGTTTTTGTTTCCATTCAGCCAGTCTGTGTCTTTTGGTTGGAGCATTTAATCCATTTACATTAAGGTAATTATCGATATGTTTGTTCCTGTTACCATTTTCTTCATTGTTTTGGGTTTGTTGTTTTAGATCTTTTCCTTCTCTTGTGTTTCCTGTCTAGAGAAGTTCCTTTTTAGCATTTGTTGTAAAGCTGATTTGACAGTGCTCAATTCTCTTAACTTTTGCTTGTCTGTAAAGGTTTTAATTTCTCTGTCAAATCTGAATGAGATCCTTGCTGGGTAGAGTAATCTTGGTTGTAGGTTTTTCCCTTTCATCACTTTAAATATGTCCTGCCACTCCCTTCTGGCTTGCAGAGTGTCTGCTGAAAGATCAGCTGTTAACCTTATGGGGATTCCCTTGTATGTTATTTGTTGTTTTTCCCTTGCTGCTTTTAATATTTTTTCTTTGTATTTAATTTTTGATAGTTTGATTAACATGTGTCTTGGTGTGTTTCTCCTTGGATTTATCCTGTATGGGACTCTCTGTTCTTCCTGGACTTGATGACTATATCCTTTACCATATCAGGGACGTTTTCAACTATAATCTCTTCAGATATTTTCTCAGTCCCTTTCTTTTTCTCTTCTTCTTCTGGGACCCCTATAATTCGAATGTTGCTGTGTTTAATATTGTCCCAGAGGTCTCTGAGACTGTCCTCAATTCTTTTCATTCTTTTTTCTTTATTCTGCTCTGTGGTGGTTATTTCCACTATTTTATCTTCCAGGTCACTTATCCGTTCCCCTGCCTCAGTTATTCTGCTGTTGATTCCTTCTCGAGAATTTTTAATTTCATTTATTGTGTTGTTCATCATTGTTTGTTTGCTCCTTAGTTCTTCTAGGTCCTTGTTAAACGTTTCTTGTATTTTCTCCATTCTATTTCCAAGATTTGGGATCATCTTTACTATCATTACTCTGAATTCTTTTTCAGGTAGACTGCCTGTTTCCTTTTCATTTGTTTGGTCTGGTGGGTTTTTACTTTGCTCCTTCATTTGCTATGTATTTCTCTATCTTCACATTTTGCTTAACTTACTGCGTTTGGGGTCTCCTTTTCGCAGGCTGCAGGTTCGTAGTTCCCGTTGTTTTTGGTGTCTGTCCCCAGTGGCTAAGGTTGGTTCAGTTGGTTGTGTAGGTCTCCTGGTGGAGGGGACTGGTGCCTGTGTTCTGGTGGGTGAGGCTGGATCTTGTCTTTCTGGTGGGCAGGTCCACGTCTGGTGGTGTGTTTTGGGGTGTCTGTGACCTTATTTTGATTTTAGGCAGCTTCTCTGCTAATGGATGGGGTTGTGTTCCTGTCTTGCTAGTTGTTTGGCATAGGGTGTCCAGTATTGTAGCTTGCTGGTTGTTGAGTGGAGCTGGGTCTTAGCATTGAGACGGAGATCTCTGGGAGAGCTTTTGCTGATTGATATTACGTGGGGCCTGGAGGTCTCTGGTGGACCAGTATCCTGAACTCGTGTCTCCCACCTCAGAGTCTCAGGCCTGACGCCCAGCTGGAGCACCAAGACCCTGTCAGCCACATGGTGTCTCTGTGCCTTTAAGCAAGCAACTTAACCTCTCTGGGCCTCAGTGTCTGTTTCTTCATCTACAGACTGGTGTTTGGCAGAGATCCTTTGCAGCTGTACTTCGAGAGATATACAGTGGTCAACCTCCCCGGAACTGGCTCCAACTTTAGGAAAAGTACTTTTTAAAAAAAAAAATTTATACGAGTATAGTTGATTTACAATGTTGTGTTTGTTTCTGCTATACAGCAAAGTGAATCAGTTATACATATATCCACTCTTTTTAAGATTCTTTCCCATATAAATAATTAGAGAATATTGAGTAGAGTTCCCTGTGCCATACATTCGGTCATTCTTATCTATTGGATAATTAGTACTGTGTGTATGTAAATCCAAGTTTCCCAATTTATCCCTCTTTCTCTCTTCACCCAAGTAACGATAAGATTGTTTTCCACATCTGTGACTATATATCTGGGGTGCACTTGTCTTTTCTAATTATAGTTTTCTCCAGATATCTGCCCTTGAGTGGCAGTACAGGATCATATGGTACCGCTGTTTTTAGGTTTCTAAGGAACCTCCATCCTGTTCTCCACAGTGGCTGTTACCAATGTACATTCCAACCAACAGCATTGGTGTACCCTTTTTCCACACTCTCTCTAGCATTTACTGCTTCTAGACATTTTGATGATGGCCAGTCTGACTGGTGAGAGGTGATACCTCTTTGTAGTTTTGATTTGCATTTCTCTAATAATTAGCAATCTTGAGGATCTTTTCACATGCTTTAAAGAAAAAAACTGTATAATTTACCACTTGAAAGTGTTTTCCTGAAAGCCTGCCCTGTTTTGTGTTTGTAGTCGATTACCTACCGTAGGCCATTTCTGAGGGCAGGCATCATTTACAGCCCCGCAGGCCTTGTGAGTATTAAATGCCAATAAGCACCAGTTTTAATGTTGTTATGAGAAACGGCCACAAGGCGGCAGGATTTCTTCATGCCCACCTCTGGTTACTGGGGCACCAGAGCCTTAGTGAATGAAAGTCATGTTCCTGGGTTGTAAATGACAGTAGAATGTGCCAAAACAAACACCCAAGAGCTTGTGTCTCATTACTTTGTCCCCCTTTCCCTTCACCCTCTCTCCCCCACCCCCAAAGCCCAACCCCTGTGAAACTGCTTCGCTGAGGGTGCTGTCATCCGTAGGTGGGACGAATCTGAGGAAGGAGGCTGGCGGTGGGAATCCCACCACCAGGAGACGTGGAGACCAGGTGACTTTAAACAGCTCTTCCAGACCAAAGGGTCCACCATCGCTTGGGTGCACTTGGCTTGGTTTAGCTGTCTGGAGACTGTGGTTTCAGCCAGACGGGACAGACACGACAGGTCCAGTGGGGACTCAGCTGGCACATCCTCTCCAGCTCCCTCAGCCCCAGGACAGTCCAGCCTTGGGACCCAAGGCTGCTAGGCTCCAGGGATGTGAGAGCAGCCCACATCACCGAGGCCTCAGGGGAATGTTAGCATTTCGTTGTATTTTTAAAATTAATGTTCATTCTGCATTGGAGCATAGTTGTTTTACAATGCTGTGTTGGTTTTAGGTGTACAGCGCCTTGATTCAGGTATACATAGATGTGTATCTATTCTTCTTTGGATTCTTGGCCCCTATAGGTTATTACAGGGTGTTGAGTAGAGTTGCCTGTGCTATACAGTAGGTCCTTGTGGATGATAGATTTTATTTATATTAGTGGGTATATGTTAATCCCAAACTCCTAATTATCCTTCCTTCCCCCCTGATGTTTCTCCTTGGGTAACCCTAAGTTGGCTTTCTAATTCTGTGAGCCTGTTTCTGGTTTGTAAACGAGTTCCTTTGTATCAGTTTTGAGGTTTCAATTATAATGATACCCTATGGTTTTTGTGTTTCTCTCTCCGACTTATGTCACTTTAGTATGATCATCTCTAGGTCCATTTATGTTGTTGGAAGTGGTATCATTTCATACTTTTTTATGGCTGAGTAATACTCCCTTGCGTATATATATGTACCCCATCCTCTTCATCCATTTTTCTGTCAATGGACTCTATGGTTGCTTTCATGCCTTGGCTATTGTAACTGGTGCTGCAGTGCACGCTTGGGTGCATGGTCTTTCGAATTCTGGTTTTCTCCACATTTACTCTTAGGGGTGGACTACTGGTTCATGTGGTAGCTCTATTTTAACTTTTAAAGGCACTTCCATAATGTTCTCTATAGTAGCTGTTACCATTTACATCCCTCCAGCACCATAAAAGGTGCTTATTTTCTTTTTTTCCATGCCCTCTCCACCATTTATTCATTGTAGATTTTTGATGATGCCTTTTCAGACCGGTGCAAGGTGATCCCTCGTTGTAGTTTTGATTTGCATGTCTCTGCTAATTGCTATGTTGAGTATGTTTTCATGGGCTGTTTTTTTTTTTTTTATAAACAGTTTGAGTAGCATTTACCTGTTGAAATTGTCTTCTTGAAAGTCTGCCCAGTTTTCATTATTTTCAAACACTTACCGTTGGACTTTTTTTTTTTTTTTTTGCGGTACACGGGCCTCTCACTGGCGCGGCCTCTCCCGTTGCGGAGCAGCCGTGCAGGCTCAGCGGCCATGGCCCACGGGCCCAGCCACTCTGCGGCATGTGGGATCTTCTCGGACCGGAGCACGAACCCGTGTCTCCTGCATCGGCAGGCGGACTCGCAACCACCGCGCCACCAGGGAAGCCCACCGTTGGACAATTTTTGAGGGCAGGTTATCATTTATAGCCCAGCAGTCCTTGTGAATACTGAGTGCCCATAAGAAATCTTTTTAAGGTTGCTGTTGCGGGAAACGGCCACAAGGCGGCAGGATTTCCTTGGGCCCAACTCTGGTTACCCTGGCAACCGGAGCCTTAGGGGAAATCCTGTTTGGGACGTGTAAATTAGCGTGGAATGTGCGAGAACAAACACGCAAATATTGTGTCTCATTACAACATTTTAAATTAGATTAATATTTTTATTGGAGTAACATTGATATACAAAAGTTCTGTGTGTTGTAGGTATACAGAAACTTTTTCAGTTATACATATGCGTATATCTATGCGTCTTCAGCTTCTTTTTGTATATAGGTTATTACAGAGTGTTGATAGACCTCCCTTGGTATACATAGGTCCGTGTTGATTGTCTGTTTTATATGTAATTGTTTGTATTTCTTCACCGTAACCTCCTAATTTATTTCTGTCCCCTCTGGTAACCATATGTTTTTTTTTTCAATCTCTGAGTCTGTTTATGTTTTCTCAGTTAGTTCACTGATGTGTATTTTTAGATTCCACCTCTAAGTGATATCATATGATATTTGTCTTTTAATCTGGGTTACTTCACTGAGTATGATTTCTCTATGTTATCTATGTTCCTGCAAATGGCATTATTTCATTCTTCTACATGGTGGGGTCATATTCCATCGTGTACATGTATCACTTATTTCCTATCTGTTCATGTGTCAGTGCCATTTTGTTTGCCCCCATGTTTTGGCTATTGTAACTGGTGGTGCAGTGCACACTTGGGTGCATATGTCTTTTCGAATTCCGGTTTTCTCCGCTTATACTCTTAGCGGTAGCAATGCCAGATCATATGGTAGCTCTGTTTTTAGCTTTTAAAGGCACTTCCATAATGTCCTGTATAGTGGCTCTTACCATTTACATTCCACCCTCACCATAAAAGGGTTTCCTTTTCTCCATGCCCTCTGCACCATTTATTCATTGTCGATTTTTGATGATGCCTTTCAGACCGGTGCAAGGTGATCCCTTGTTGTAGTTTGGATTTGCATGTCTCTGCTAATTGCTATGTTGAGCATGTTTTCATGGGCTGTTTTTTTGTTTTTGTTTTTTTGTAAACTGTGTGGAGAATTTACCTCTTCAAACTGCCTTCTTGAAAGTCTGCCCTGTTTTCAATTATTTTCCAACACCTACCCATGGACCATTTTTGAGGGCATGTATCATTTAGAGCCCTGAAGTCCTTAAGCGATCCTTTTAAGGTGGCATTGCGGGAAACAGGAAGGCTCTGTTGCCCTAGTAAAACCATGAATTGACAGGACACAGGCACCCCAACATTTAGTTGCCCTAGTAAACAGAGTTGGGAATGTAGAAATCCTGCCTCCTTGTGGCTGTTTCCTGCAACAGCAGCTTTAAAACCAGTGCTAATGGTCACTTAATATTCACAAAGATTGCAGTGCTGTAAATGACAGCTGCGCTCAAAAAATATCCTGTGGTCAGGAATCGACAAAAAAGTTCAAAACAGGACAAACATTCAAGAAAACAATTTCAAGAGGTAAATTTTACTCAGTCTTTACAGAAAAAAAATGGGACTCGGAAAATTGCTCAAAATCACAAATCCAAATAACAGAGAGGCATCACCACACACCAGTCAGAATGGCCATTAGCAAAAAAGTCTACAAACAATACATGCTGAAGGTGTGGAGAAGTGCGTACCCTCTATGCTGTTTGTGGTATGTAAACTGGTAACAGCCACTAAGGAGAACAGAATGGAGGTGCCGTTAAAAGGTAAAAATTGAGCTACCATATGATCTGGCTGACCCACTACTGGGCCTCTCAGCCGAGAAGACCAGAGTCGAGAAGACACAGGCACCCAAACGTCCACCGCAGCAAGATATGCAATAACTAAGACACGGAAGCAACCAAAATGTCCATCGACACATGAATGGACAAGAGGAGGTGGTACATGTACACAATGGAATATTAGCCACAAGAAAGGATGAAACAGTGCCCTTTGCAGCACCATAGATGAGCCTAGAGATACTCATAGTACACGAAATAAATCAGAAAGAGAAAGACAGATATCCTGTGACAACATTTATAGGTGTTATCTAAGAATTCATACCAGTGAACAAATTACCACAGAGAAAGACACTCACAGACATAAAAGACAAACTTACGGTTAACCAAAAGGAAAGGTGGGAGAAGTTGATAAATTAGGATACTGGGGTTAACATACATATACTAAAACGTATGAAATATATAATCACGAAAGACCACCATGTACCAAGGAAGGTCTACTCAACACTCTGTAATAACCTACATGGGAACAAGGTCGGAGGATGAATAGATAATGTACATCTATAAATGAACCAGATTCTGTACACCTAGAACAAAGATTGTAATCAAATTTACTCTGATAGAAAATACAAATTAAATTAAAAAAACAAACGAGAAGTAATGAGACATAAGCTCTTGGGTTTGTCCTGGCCCATTCCACTCTAATGGACAACCTAGCAACAGGCCTTCGAGGAAGGCTCTGTTGCCCTAGTAACCAGAGTTGCTAATGTAGAAATCCTGCCGCCTTGAGGGTGTTTCCCGCAATAGCGTTTTTTTTTTTTTTTTTTTTTTTTGCGGTACGTGGGCCTCTCACTGTTGCGGCCTCTCGCGCTGCGGAGCACAGGCGCCGGACGCGCAGGCTCAGCGGCCATGGCTCACGGGCCCAGCCACTCCGCGGCACGTGGGATCCTCCCGAACCAGGGCACGAACCCGCGTCCCCTGCATCGGCAGGCGGACTCTCAAGCACTGCGCCACCAGGGAAGCCCCGCAATAGCGTTTTAAACCCAGTGCAAATGGTCACTTAACATTCACAAGGACTGCAGGGCTGTAAATGACAACAGCCCTCAAAAAACATCCTATGGTTTGGAATCGACAAAAATTTCAAAACAGGGCAAATTTTCAAGAAGACAGTTTCAAGATGGAAATTTTACTCACACTTTTAAGAAAAAAAACGACATGGGAAAATGCTCAATATCATGATTTATTAGAGACATGCGAATCCTTAACTACACAAAAGCAGGGAAAATGAATGAGACACAAACCCTTGGGTGTTTGTCCAGGCTCATTCCACTCTAATTTCCAATCAGGAAAAGGACTTTCCCTAAGGCTCAGGTTGCCCCAATTACCAGAGTGGGGCATGAAGAAACCCGGTTGGTTTGTGGCCGATTCCTGAAACAACAACTGGAAAACTGGTGCTTGAGGGCACTGCATATTCACACGGCCCTCGAGGCTGTAAATGACACCTGTGTCTTGGGGTTAGTTATGGAAAACAAGTTCAAAATGTGCCAGAATTTCAGGAACCAGATATCAAGATGTAAATTTCCCTCACAGTGATTTTATTATTTTTGAAAAAAATCCCACCAGCAGCTGCTCAACATTGGAAATTGTGGGCTAATGCAAAAAAGACCACAAAGAGGTATCACCTCTCACTAGTCAAAATGACCATCACCACAAAATCTCAAAAGAAGAAATGCAGGAAAGAGCGTGAAGGAAGGGGAGCCGTGTTACACTCTTGCTGGGCATAAAATTTGCTAACAGGCACTCTGGAGAACAGTATGAAGGTTCCTTAATGACTGAAAAATAGAGCTAACTTAGGATCCAGTAATTCCACTCCTGGCTGTAAATCCGGGGAAAACCAGAAATCGACAAGACACATGCACCTCAACGTTCACTGTAGCACTGTATACAAGAGCCTAGACTTGGAAGCAACGAAAGTGTCCATCGAAGGATGAGTGGATGAAAAAGATGTTGTACATAAATACAATGGAATATTTCTCAACCAAGAAATGAATGAAATAAGGTCATTTGCAGCAAATTGGATAGACCTTGATACACTCATACTAATTGACATAATTCAGACAGAGAAAGGTAAATTTCATACGGTATCACTTATAGGTGGAATCTAGAAGCGGATGCAGGGCTTCCCTGGTGGCGCAGTGGTTGAGAATCCTTCTGCCAATGCAGGGAACACGGGTTCAATCACTGGTCCGGGAAGATCCCACGTGCCGCGGAGCAACTAAGCCCGTGCGCCACAACTACTGAGTCTGTGCTCTAGAGCCCGTGAGCCACAACTACTGAGCCTGCATGCCACAACTACTGAAGCCCGTGTGCCTAGAGCCCGTGCTCCACAACAAGAGAAGCCACTGCAGTAAGAAGCCCGCGTACCGCAACGATGAGTAGCCCCCGCTCGCCGCAACTAGAGAAAGCCCGTGCGCAGCAACGAAGACCCAACACAGCCAGAAATAAATAAATAAATAATAAATAAATTAAAAATAAAATAAAAGTGGATGCAAATGAACTAACTTACAAAACAGAAACAGAGGCACTGACTTAGAAAACAAACTTATGGCTGCCGAGGGGAAAGCTGTGGTGCGAGGCATAAATTAGGAGGTTTAAATTAGCATACATATTCTTATAGGGAAACTAGATAGTCAATAATGACCTACTGTATAGCACAGTGAATTCAACTCAACAGATTCTAATAACCGAAAAAGGATATATAAGAATATGTAAGAATCTGAAAAAATATATATAGACGTCTTTGTATAAATGGTTCCAGTCTCTGTACTCAAAAGAGGAACACAACATTGTAAGTCAGCTATACTGCATTATACAATTAAAATTACAAAGAGAGTGAGAGAGAGAAATGGTTTCTACGTTGCTTCAGGCGCAGTGACCCAAACTGGCGTCACATCCCTGGAGCCAGAGCTCATTTGGGTTCCAAGGCTGCACTGTCATGGGGCTCAGAGAGCTGGGGAGGTACTGCCAGCAAATGAGGTGCACCTGGAAGTATACTGCCTGATCCCACTACCTGGATCCAAAATCCAGGTAGTGGTATAAACCCTGCTACTGCTAAAACATGGCGCAGACACCCCAAGGATGGTGGACCCCCTGGGCTGGAAGAGATTTTTCAGGTCACCTGGTCTCCACATCTGCTGCTGTTGCGGTTCAAACCTCTCCCCTTTCTTGTAGAGTCGCCCCAACGAAGAAGGCAGCACCCTCAACAGCCGGTTTGCACGGCTTGGAATTTTTCCGGGGGATGAAGGGGAAGGTGCGGAAGGGATGTGACACAAGCCCTAGGGTGTCTGGACAGGCACATGCCACTCTAATTTCCAATCAGGAAGAGGAGTTTCCGGAAGGCTAACATGGCCCCATTAAAGAGGATGGGGCTTGAAGCAATCCTGCCGCCTTGTGGCCGGTTCCCGAAACAACAAGTTGAAAACCGGTGCTCAGGGGCACTGCAATTCACAAGGCCTGCAGGGTTGTAAATGACACGTGTCCTCGAAATATGTCTGGGGATAGTAATTAAAAAGACTTGAAAACAAGACAAAATTGCAGGAATCGGAATTCAAGAGGTTGCATACACTCGCCATAGAAGCACATGAAAAGCTGCTCAACATCGCCAACGATTCGGTTGGCCAGAAAGGACCTACACGTTTTTCATTAACATATTAACATATTAAGGAAAAACCCGTAGGCCCTTTTCGGCCAACCAGATATGCGGGAAATGCAGGTCAACACTACAAAGAGGTATCACTTCGCACCAGACAGAATGGCCATCCTCACAAAGTCTAAAAACAAATGCTGCAGAGGCCGTGGAGAAGAGGGAGCCCTGCTGTGCTGATGGTGGGAATGTAAATGGCTAACAGCCACTCTGGGGAAGTGTATCGTGTTTCCTAAGAAATATAAAAAATAGAGCTACAGAGCATACGGCACTTGCACTCCTGGGCGTATTATCTTGGGAAAACCATGAATTGACAGGACACAGGCACCCCAACATTTAGTGCAGCCGTGTTTACAAGAGCCGTGACTGGAAGCAACCTGATTGTCCTTGGAAGGAAAAAATGGATAAAGAAGATGTGGTACTTAGGTACAATGGATTATTCCTCAGCCATGAAATGAATGAAATAAGGCCAGTTGCAGCAACTCAGATGGACCTAGATATGATCATACTAAGTGACATAAGTCAGACAGAGAAAGAGACTTGTCAGATGTTTTCACTTATAAGTGGAATCTAAAAATGGATACAGATGAACTAACTTACAAATCAGAAACAGAGTCACAGATTTAGCAAACACACTTATGGCTACTAAAGGGGAAAGGTGGGGTGGGGAGAGGCATAAACCAGGAGGTTGAAATTAGAATACATACCCTTCCGTAGACAAAATAGGTAATCGAGAAGGACCTACCGTATAGCACGTAGAACTCGACTCAACACACTGTAATCACTGGAAAAGAATATATATAGACTGGTAAGAACCTGAAAAAGAATATATAGATGTCTCTCTGTACGTGAATCAAGTGGACGTACACCAGAATGAAACATAACGTTGTAAATCAGCCATACTCCACAATGAAAAGAAAGATAAATTACAAAGAGAGAGAGAGAGAAATTCTTTGTAAATTCTTTCAGGGGCGGTGACCCAACCTGGTGTCACATCATGTAGATCCAGAGCAGGCTTGGGTCCTAAGGCTGCACACTCGTGGGGCTCAGCGACCTGGTGAGGATGTGCCAGCGAATGCAGCCCCATTGGAGATGTGCTGCCTGATCCCCACTCCAGGTGCCGAAATCTCCAGGGTAGGGGACCCAACCTACAGGTAAACATGCCTGGGACACCCAGCAGATGGTGGACTGTCTGGACGGGAAGAGTTTGGAAAAGTTCCCTCATGTCCACATCTCATGCTGGTGACCCCCGCCCCGCCCCACAGCCTGTTTTCTTAGAGACTCCCACCTGGGGAAGGCAGCACCCTCAAGAGCTCGTTTTGCACAGCTTGGAATTTGTCCAGGGGATGAAGCGGAAGGGGGGGTACAAATGAGACACAAGCCCTAGGTGTTTGGACAGGCACAGGCCACCCTAGTTTCCAATCTGGAAGAAGATTTTCCTGAAGGCTCAGGTTGCCCCGGTAACCGGAATGGGACTCAAAGCAATCCTGCCGCTTTGTAGCCTGTTCCCAAAAGAACAAGTTGAAAACTGGTGCTCAGGGCCACTGCAGTTCACAAACCCTGCAGGGTTGTAAATGACACCTATTGTTGAAAAATGTCTTGGGGTAAGTAATCGAAAAGGCCTTGAAAACAAGGCAGAATTGCACAAACCGGATTTTAAGAGGTAGATTACGCTCGCCATTAATGCACAGGAAAAGCTGCTCAACGTCAGACAGCAATAGTTTTATATTTTTATCCGTTCTGCTTGCACAGAAAAGTCTCATGGGGTGATGTAAAGTAGTCCATTTGGATGTTGTGCATGGTGTAGGCATGGATTAAAGCCTAGGAATCTTAAGCTTCAGTCCCCTGAAACTTCTAAATTAGGATGCAAGCAATCCTGTCCAGCATTTGAACACAGCAAGACACTGTCTTTATTTTATTTGTCAGGTAATTAATGTGTCTTCTGCCGCAAGGAGAGAAACAACTGGCATCTTCTATCATTGTGTTGTACAAAAATCTTTGAACAGAGTGTGCAAGCAGAGGCTGATACAAGATGTGAAAAAAAATGAGAGACCCTTGTGGAATTTTCTCGTAACCTACTGCTATCTTCCATTTAAAATGTGGGAATAATCAACCTTCTGAGGGAAAAGGCCCAAGGAAGGTTTTTGCTTTTGTGGAATAATGGGATCGCTAAAGATTTCAGGAGGCAAGAAGAAGTGGTGAGAATGACCACGAGACATCAGAGAAAAGTCAGATCCGTGGACGAAGTGATGTTTACCTTTATGAATCAATGAGAGGTAGGAGCAAGTGAAAAGAAAGCTGAATACAGCATTTGCTGAGTAAATGTAACCTTTCAGCTGTCATAGAAAAAATGAATTTTCACTATGATACAACATATTTATTTTGTTTGGAAACTTAAAGCTTAATAATTAGATTTATTGAAGAAATGAAAATATCTCTGTGGTTTAAATAAATAATGTGTTCTGCTACAGATAAGAAGACTAAATAAATAGGAATAAGACTAAATAAATAAAGAGGAAAATAACAAATTAGATGTTATTAACATTAACTGACAATCATCTAAAGACAGAGAAGGAGAGACAGAAAGAGAGAACTCATATCAAGCATATATAAAAAACTCCTAAAAAAGAAGTCCTTCAATAAGAAGATAAGGCAATAGCAAAAATGGGGAAAATATACCAAAAGATATTTCAAAAAAGAGAATACAGAATGTTAAGTAAACATATCAAAAGATGCTTGGCTTCTTAGTAATCAATGAAATGCAACAAAACCAATACCTGAAATTATCACTCACCAACCAGAAAGCTCAAATGAAAGTAACAGGTATTATCAAGTTTGACAAGAATGTGTATAATCCTTGAATCTAATTCACTGCTGCTGAGGATGAAAATTCATACAAATGTTTTGAACATATTTACAAGTATCTAAAAAGAGACACACATGAAAACTATGACTCGAAAATTTTACTACTACATATATACTGAACAATAATTTATACACATACCACCAAAGCACAAGTTCTAGAATTTATATACCAGTGCTATTTTCAATAGACACAAACTGAAAATCACTCATATTGTAATATACGTTGCAATAAATTAATAGTTAAATGTTTACACTATGGAATCATATGCAACAGTGGCAGTGCATGATCACAATAACAGGCAACCATATCGGTGTATTCACAAACAACATAAGGAATAAAAAAGCCCACTCCAAAAGTGGTTATAATGTGTCATAACATTTATGTAAAATACAAAATACAGGGCTTCCCTGGTGGCGCAGTGGTTGAGAGTCCGCCTGCCGATGCAGGGGACGCCGGTTCGTGCCCCGGTCTGGGAAGATCCCACATGCCGCGGAGCGGCTGGGCCCGTGAGCCATGGCTGCTGGGCCTGTGCGTCCGGAGCCTGTGCTCCGCAACGGGAGAGGCCACAGCAGTGAGAGGCCTGCGTACCACAAAAAAAAAAAAATAAAAAATGAAATAAAATACAAAATACAGGTGAAGTGATCTTTTTGTTAGATACCAGAACAATAGTAAACCTTAAGGGGAGTCACTAGAATGGGAAACAGGGGGCCTCTGAGAGTCTAGCAATTTTCTGTGTCTTTATCTAGAAGTTATGTAGAGAGTGTATTCAGATTCTGAATTTTCTGAAATTTGTTATTTTCTTATAAACCGCGCATGTTTTTAGTTGTTTTTTATACATAACAAAAAGTAAAAAATGTAGACCGGGGAAGGTAATTATATTAGCATTTTAATATCCATGTTTTTCAAGGTGGAAGTGAAAGGTATTCAGTACTTGACATTGAGATCACTTTTTAAAAGTAAGCTGAAAATTTGAGAGTAATAAATAAGATATACTTCTTCATATATAGTCCTCAAAGAGGAGGGGTAGGAAGGAGTATTTTTAAAAATTAATACAGAATAGTTAAGATAGAAATTATGTAAACAGACTAGGTTTAAAAAAGAGCACACTGGACTTCCCTGATGGCACAGTGGGTAAGAATCTGCCTGCCATTGCAGGGGACATGGGTTCAATCCCTGGTCTGGGAAGATCCTACATGCCACGGAGCAGCTAAGCCTATGTGCCACAACTACTGAGCCTGCATGCCGCAACTACTGAAGCTCGTGCACCTAGAGCCCTTGCGCCACAACAACAGAAGCCACTGCAAGGAGAAGCCCGTGCACCGCAACGAAGAGTAGCCCCCGCTTGCCACAACTAGAGAAAGCCCATGCACAGCAAAGAAGACCCAATGCAACCAAAAATAAATTAAATCTTTAAAAAATAAATTAAAAAGCACACAATAACATGGTAAATCTAAACCTAAGTATTTTCAGTACTATAGTATATGTAAATGGATTAATATCTCCTATTAAAGTATAATTTTTTTGTATTATGTGCAACTAAATTTTTTTCACAATATACAGGTAAAATAAAAGAATTAAATTAGAAAGGAAAATACGTTCCATGTATTTAAAAACAATAAAACAATTAGCATCTGATATGCATCTTAAAGTAGTCTTTAAGCTTAGAACAGTTTGTCATTATTGTAATTAGTACTATTATCCCAATTTCTTCTTTTTTTTACAAATTTATTTATTTTTGGCTGCGTTGGGTCTTCGTTGCTACACGCAGGCTTTCTCTAGTTGCGGCGAGTGGGGGCTACTCCTCGTTGCAGTGTGCGGGCTTCTCATTGCAGTGGCTTCTCTTGTTGCGGAGCATGGGCTCTAGGTGCATGGGTTTCAGTAGTTGTGGCTCGCGGGCTCTAGAACGCAGGCTCAGTAGTTGAGACTCACAGGCTTAGTTGCTCCGCGGCATGTGAGCTCTTCCTGGACCAGGGCCCGAACCTGTATCCCCTGCATTGACAGGCAGATTCTTAACCTCTGCACCACCAGGGAAGCCCTATCTCAATTTCTTAAACAATATTTCAATACCTTTTTCTATTTGAAAAAATATTTTAGTATTTTTTCCTTTGCTTTTTTGTGGTCTAATACGTGGTAAATATTTAGGTGCTAACATAATCTAAAAATATATGTGTGTTTACAGCTGAAAAAAACTGAATCTAGAAGAAATAGATAACTTGAACAGACTGATCACTAGAAGTGAAATAGAATCTGTAATTTAAAAAACTTCCTACCAACAAAAGTCCAGGATCAGGTGGTTTCACAGGCAAATTCTACCAGACATACAAAGAAGAACTTATACTGATTATTCTCAAACTCTTCCAAAAGATTGAAGAGTAAGGAGTACTTCCAAAGACATTCTATGAATCCACCATCACCCTGATATCAAAACCAGTTGGGGGGCTTCCCTGGTGGCACAGTGGTTAAGAATCCGCCTGCCAATGCAGGGGACATGGGTTCAATCCGTGGTCTGAGAAGATTCCACATGCCGTGGAGCAACTAAGCCCGCGCACCACAACTACTGAGCCTGCAGTCTAGAGCCCACAAGCCAGAACTACTGAAGCGCGTGCGCCTAGAGCCCATGCTCTGCGACAAGAGAAGCCACCGCATTTAAGCCCACACACCACAACGAAGAGTAGGCACTGCTTGCCGCAACTAGAGAAAGCCCATGCACAGCAACGAAGACCCAACACAGCCAAAAGGCACATGAAAAGATGCACGTCATTGCTAATTATTAGAGAAATGCAAATCCAAATTACAATGCGGTACCACTTCACACTGGTCAGAATGGCCATCATTAAAAAAGTATAGAATTAATAAATGCTGGAGAGGGTGTGGAGAAAAGGGAACCCTCTTGCACTGTTGGTGGGAATGTAAATTGATACAGCCACTATGGAGAACAGTATGGAGGTTCCTTAAAAACTGAAAATAGAAGTATACCATACGACCCACCAATCCCACTACTGGGCATATACCCTGAGAAAACCGTAATTCAAAAAGAGTCATGTACCACAATGTTCATTGCAGCTCTATTTACAATAGCCAGGACATGGAAGCAACCTAAGTGTCCATCAAAAGATGAATGGATAAAGAAGATGTGGCACATATATACAATGGGATATTATTCAGCGATAAAAAGAAACGAAATTGAATTATTTGTAGTGAGGTGGATGGACCTAGAGTTTGTCATACAGAGTGAAGTAAGTCAGAAAGAGAAAAACAAATACCATCTGCTAATGCATATATATGGAATCTAGAAAAATGGTACTGACGAGCCTAATGACAGGGCAGGAATAAAGATGCAGATGTAGAGAATGGACTTGAGGACACAGCTGGGAAGGGGAGGCTGGGACGTAGTGAGAGAGTAGCATTAACATACATATACTACCAAATGTAAAATAGCTAGTGGGAAGCTGCTGCATAGCACAGGGAGATCAGCTAGGTGCTTTGTGACGACCTAGAGGTATGGGATAGGGAGGGTGGGAGGGAGGTTCAAGAGGGAGGGGATAAGTAGAATATATGTATACATATAGCTGATTTACTTTGTTGTACAGCAAAAACTAACAATGTTATAAAGCAATTATACTCCTATAAAGGTGTATAAAAAAACATTGTAAATCAGCTATACTTGAAAATATTTTTTAAATGCAAAAAAAATTTTAAATGTAAGTTTTGTGTGTGTGTGTGTGTGTATGTGTGTGTACCACAGGTTCAATATATAAATTATGTCTAATTGATTACATTGTTTTTCAAAATAAAGAATTTTTTATATTTTACATCAGCTTCATAATATAAATGCAGAAAAACTATATATTTTTTTCTTAAAGCTCAGAAATAGCCATTTTGCTCATTCGGTATACTGTACACCACTAACTTTATTAAAAATGGATTTGCAACCTCTTCCCTCCATTCTATTAAACTCTCTCAAGTTTAATAGAATGTTCTGCCATGAACTGACTTCTCACCTTAGAGACATGAGATTTGCATCCTGAAATCTCTTTCTTGCAAAAATGCCCAGTTAGCATCCAAGCATTACAGAAAAGAAATGCTTTTTTACAGATCTCAAATTCCATGCAGCTTTACTCAAGACATCATGTATTTTTAAATTGTCAACACTCACCTGAGGTCTTTAAAAATCAACAAAAACATAATTTTGTGTTTTCTTTCATTTATTCTGGTTCTAAGTGGCCATTTCTAAATGAAAGTATTTAAGTATGTTAACGTCACCTTATAACATCCTATTTCAAATGACTACCGTCTCTCCAAAGATGAAATATGCCGGAACTCATAATTATGCTCTCCAAAGATTTACTCTCTGAATCTGTATTACCTTTCTGCTAAACTCCACACTGTTCATTATTCTCTGAGAATATTCTTTTACTTGTGTGGTCACCTCACAATGCTGTTTCATTTCATGTAGCTTTTTCCTACAATTTTATGCCTAGTTTATTTCTGGGAAAATGCATTATTTCAGATTGATAATTATAGACACAAAGACTTGGCTATAATTCCCTGAATGTTTCAAGAACTCCTTTTTTTTTAATACCTAGATTCTGAAGCTCTCCACAAAGCATTACTAAAACTTCATTTACATAAGTATCTATATATTAATCACACAATAATGCATTTATAATTGTATTATGATTTATTGCTAATTTTGGAGCATAAACGTAGCTGTCTTATTTACCACCCTCTTGTAAATCACTTTAATATTTGCACTTAGGACTTGAAAGAGAATGGATAAATAAAAAACTGAAGAATATGCAAATTCAATTTATATATTTTTCATAAAATTAGGTGATTATCTAACCTTTATCCAAAAAAAACAAGAGCCCAGATGCTCTGCAGGCATGATACTCGAGAATGTAGGGTCTTACAGCAGGAAAACATGCAGTAATCCATGCAGCAGAGTTTACCTGTGACCAGCTGGGGTTAGTGACCTATGCATTCCTTACATGCTACATATCAGGAATGGAAAAATGGAATTTGTCAGTTGTGGAAATAAGTATAATGAAGTTTTGTAGCAGGTCATGCTCATATATTCAACAAAGGTACAATCAAAATTATACTCAATTCTAGTAAATCTAAGTCTGTATCTGTTACTTTGTCTTTAACTATGAAATGTCAGAACTGACTTAAAAAAAACACAACAAAAAAAGTGTTTTTTAAATTATGGTCGTGGTCAGTAAGACATAGCCCAGCACTGCTAATGTGACTTAGTGATTCTCTCATCAGGAAACACAGTTTCTACTTCCTCTTTTATTCTCCACATCCTGTAGTAAGTAAAGTTTCAGTGAAAGATACATCTACATGGCGAAAAGAAAAGAAAACTTACATGTGCTGATAAGATCATTTCTGACAGGTTTTACCACCTGTGTTTCTGGGGATGGACGCAAGCTAGAATTCCCTACTCTGACGTTTTCACTGATGTCATTCCCCTTGATCCTCAATTTGAAAGTGGATAAAAATGTTTTCTATGTTTTCTTCTTTAAGAAATTAAATAAAGAATGCTGTCTAGACATGATCCTCTAATGATTTTCAATCAGTGGTCATCAACAGAAGAAAAGCACAGACTCTCATACCCACAGGATGACATTCAGTCAGATAAGAAAATTCTCCCTGAAATCAGAGTTTCATCTGTAACATGTAATCAAAGGCTTCCACAGGTTCTGCATCACTGTGCAGTCAGCCATACCATATGGGATTGGCTCTGAGAATCTCACATCAGATGACTGACCCACATGTCATAGTACACTGATCTGGTACCAGGTCCTGCCTCTCTTAATGATCTCCTGCAGGGACCTTGGAACATTCTAGGATGTTTCCTGGAGCCATTTACCCTATACAGGTACACTTCCAAGTAGAAACAGAAGCTTTGATTCTCACTGGGACCCCTGCTCTGTCCAACCAACCTCTCTAGAAATATGATGTTCTAATCTCTCCTGCTTAGAACATTTCAAGGTCTCTCCCTGTGCTAACTTAGTAAAGGTAAAAGAGAAACGAGAAAGAGGCAAACTATGCAGGGAGCAATATATAGGATTCCTTTACCTAATGTATTTATCTGATATACCCAAATACTGAGAAATATAGATTCATTTCATAACGGTCAAGAAAAGAGGAGGAGGAACCTCCATGCCAACAGTATATATAAAATGGAATCAATATTGCATAAGCTCCAGCTTAAGCTTAGCTACGAGGTACTAACTCTTCTCATAAAGAAGCAATAACTCTCCATCATTTGAAGCACACTGAGGACTCAGACAGCTGGACATGGAGGGTGTAGGCTCCTCACTCGAATTCTGTACCTGCATCACAGAGCAATGAAATATTCCCAAAGAATTATTGAGGATGAGGTGGGGAGCCGAAACAAAAAACATGAATCCATAGTCTGCCCTACCATCTGTTCTGCGGGATATTACCACCGTCTTGGTCCAATATGACCTTCCCACTTTTCTCTGGGCCTCCCTACTTTCCACCTCCATCCTCTCATTATATCTTACCTACACTTGGGAAGAACTCTAGTTTTTCCACTTTATCAACAAATAATCCAAATACCAGCTGCGTGTATAACTCCTTAGAAATCTCAGGTCTGACTCAGTAATCCATGACCTTGGAAATCTAAAGTTTTCCTAATTCCCTTTATTATTTTTTTCTAATTTCCATGTACTTACACTCTCAGGATCTCCACTGTTCTCGGGTTCATCTTCCCTGCAAAACCTGTCAACCTGGACATAGACTTAAGTACCCCCCTCTAAGTATCTCCTAGGGAATCTAGTTTTTAAAAAAGCCTCAGCAAGCCTTATGGACTTCATTAAAGACTCTTTAAGAGAACCCATGGGAGACAGCAGTACACCCCAGATATCTATTTAATACACCCTCAGAATAATATTTTTTTTTATAAAGTCTCTTCTGGCCAATGACTCTCAGCTCTTCTTCAGCATATGCAGTGTCTCACCCTTCTGATGACTCTCTGCTCTATCCCAGGGCCACTCCCTTTCCTGATATTACATTCTTTCCCAATTTTGTATGTTGGTAAAATCAAATAACATAAAATATAACATGTTAATTATTATAAAGTACTGTTCAGTGATATTAAATACATTCACATTACTGGGCAGCCAATATCACCATTTATCTTTCTAACTCTTTTCTATCTTTTAAAACTGTAACTCTATGTCCTGTAAACATAACTTTCCTTTTTGTTCCGTAACCACCTGAAAAGCATCATTACCCTCTCAATTTCTATAATTTTGACTACACTAAGTACCCCATATAACTGAAATAAGTAGTATTGTTATGACTCGCTAAAAGTCACAAATGTGGCATTTTTGGTAGCTAAATGTCCTCAAGATTCATCCATGTTGTAGCATATTCCTAGATGTTTTCCTTCTTAAGACTGAATCACATTCTACTATATGGGTATACCACATTTTGCTTATCCGGGAAGTAGTGGATGAACACTTAGGTTGCTTTCATATTTTAGCTGTGATTATTACTGCTATAAACATTGGAGTACAAATATTTCTTTAAAACCCTGATTTCAATTCCTTTGCGTATACCTCATAGTAAAATTACTGGATCATGTAGTAATTTTATTTTTCAATACCTGAAAAATTGCCCTACTATTTTGCAAAGCAGCTGTATCATTCTGCATTCCCACTGACATAGCACAATGGTTCCAATTTCTTCACATCCCCACCAATACTTGTTTTCTGCTCGTGTGTGTGTGTTTGTGCGTGTGTGTATGCACACAAATATATAAACATGTATTTAGTGATATGGAGCATTTATTCAAGTGCTTAGTCATTTGCACATCTTTTTTGAAGAACCATCTATTCAAGTCTTTTATCCATTTTTGAATCCGGGTGTTTGCTTTTTGTTGAGTTGTAGGAGTTCTCTGTATATTCTGAATAGAAATCTCTTGTCAGATAGATGGTTTTCAAATATTTTCTCCTATCTTGTGAATGTTGACAACAAGACTTCTCAGCACCATTTGTGGAATAGACTAAGCTTTCTACTTTGAAAGGTCTTAGCAACTTGTCAAAAATCATTTGGCCCTATATCAGGGTTTATTTCTGGGTGTTCTATGCTATTGGTCTTGAATAGGGGAGAAAATAGTATAATCTATCCAGGTTGATGAAGAACATAAAGAAAGACCAGGACTGAGAATTAGAAGGGCAATATAAAAGAGCAGGGAAGGGCTTCCCTGGTGGCGCAGTGGTTGAGAGTCCACCTGCCGATGCAGGGGATGCGGGTTCGTGCCCCGGTCCGGGAGGATCCCACATGCCACGGAGCGGCTGGGCCCGTGAGCCACGGCCGCTGAGCCTGCACGTTCGGAGCCTGTGCTCCGCAACGGGAGAGGCCACAGCAGTGAGAGGCCCGCGTACTGCAAAAAAAAAAAAAAAAAAAAAAAAGAGCAGGGAGTAAAAGGCAGTGTGAGAGAAGATGTTGTATTTGCAAGTTAATGGAAATATGATCATGCTAAAACCACTAAAAGCCTGACTTTGAACAATAGAGTAAATGTTTTAGCAAGAAACATAACACCCATCTCTGGGAAATATAGTATGGGCATAAAGATAAACCACACACAAACATATTAAAAAGGGAAAGGTTTTCATGGTGTGAGAATATTGTGGGATTTGAAGTACAATTCACTTCTGTTCTACCATTGTCTCTAAAATTCATCACAGTGTATACACAAACAATTCCAATTCTGGTAATGTGCTTGACAGGTTTATATATGAACTTCAGCGACCAGTAAATGTACATTCATAGTAGGACTGTTCCCTAAAGCAAAAAACAAAACAAAACAAAAAACAACCCTGGAAAGACTGTAACTCACTCTGTCAACACACATACAGATGCAATGATGGTTAACAGTCCAAAAACAGGGTGAGCATGGGTACAAGAGGCTAATCCCCAGGCTGGGGTGGGGTGCAGAGTTTCAGGGTAACACAGGTAGAAAAGGCTTTTGTCATATCCTTGATTTCGGGGGTATGGACATTCACAGGTCACTACCCTCATTTCAAAATGAATGAACGCACTCTCCAATTTTTTAAAACAGGTGAAGTAAACATGAGTGATGATAAATTTCAAACTGTCACCAATCAAATAGGATACTAAGAAAAATTAAATAATATGATTTAAGAATGAAGTGGAGAGATTGTCCAAGATGGTGGCATAGAAAGACCCAGAGCTTGACGCCTCTCATGGGCACATCAAAGTCACAACTGTTTACAGAACAGCAATTGATGAAAAAGGCCGGGACCTACCGTAAAAGATCTTTTACGGCTAAAGACATAAAGAAGGCACCACAAAAAATAAATAAAGATAAAAAAGAAGGGCTTCCCTGGTGGCACAGTGGTTGGGGGTCTGCCTGCCGATGCAGGGGACGTGGGTTCGTGCCCCGGTCCGGGAAGATCCCACATGCCGCGGAGCGGCTGGGCCCGTGAGCCATGGCCGCTGAGCCTGCACGTCCGGAGCCTGTGCTCTGCAACGGGAGAGACCACAACAGTGAGAGGCCCGCGTACCGCAAAAAAATAAATAAATAAATAAATAAAAAAGAAGGCACCGCAAGAAGACAGGAAGGAAGGCCAGTAGCCAGCATAGCCCCAGGACCAGGGCTGGGGCACTAGCCCTGATGTCACCTGGACTGCAGCTCTACCCACAAGTGAACCAGCGCTAGGTTCGGTGTCCGCCAGCGTTGTGCAGCCAGCTGCCTTATGATTTAGCCTCACCAAGCAGCACAGACAGCCTCCACACAAGGCAGAGCCTGGCAAAGAACCAGTCTGGGGGCAGCCAAGCCTACCAGACCTCCCACAGTAGTCAGTCCACCGCAACAGAAGAGCCCAAGCAGCCCACATAGGGGGTACACCTAGAGCATATAGTTCTAGTGACCAGGGGAGAGTGGGCTGCTGGGACACATAGAACCTATCCTACAAAAGGCCACTTTTCCCACGTGCCGCAGAGCAACTAAGCCTGTGCGCCACAGCTACTGAGCCTGTGCTCTGGAGCCCGCGAGCCACAACTACTGAAGCCAGCGTGCCCTAGAGCCCGTGCTCCACAGCAAGAGAAGCCACCGCAATGAGGAGCCTGTGTGCCGCAACGAAGAGTAGCCCCTGCTCGCTGCAACTAGAGAGAGCCCACGTGCAGCAACGAAGACCCAACACAGCCAAAAAAATTAAAAATATAAATTAATTTAAAAAAATAGTCCATGACTGCAACAAGATGCACAACATCACTAATAACCCAGGGCTTAAAACCATAAAAAAAAACCGTGCATAAACCTACCAGACTGGCAGACATGAAGACACAGTATCAAATAGCAGCAGGACGTGGAGCAATGGAAAGCCTGGTGCGCAGCGGGGGTGCAGCCACTTCTGAAACAATCGGGCCTCAGAGAGCGATGTCCGTGCACACAGACCCACAGTGCTCCTCCCAGCTGAACACAGACCCCCCAGCCCTGCACCAGGACACACGGACATGGGCTCCGCAGCCACAGGAGCCAAACCTGAAACCAACCTGAAGGCCATCACAAGCGGAGGCAGAAATGAACCAGGCACGCTCCTAGGAAGGAATATTCCACAGCAGTGGAGTACGTTTTTGTTTAAAGTTAGTAGAATTATAAAAATTATTTTAAAAAAACCTATATTCACAGGAGGAAAGAATCTCATGGACACAATGCTGAGCCATCAAGAGCAACAAAGCAGCCCGCACAGTCCACCCACTTACGGACTTCGGAACTAGGCAAAGCTGGGCTGCGCTATTTAGGGATGCGTGCTGGGCATAAACTATGAGGACAAGTTGCTGGCACAGAATCAGGAGGACAGCTACGGCGGGGAGGACGCTGGGACGAGGGAAGGGCACTCCTGGGTGTCCACTCGTCATGTTCTGTTTCTTGATCTTTAAGATTATTCTTTACATGTATATAACTTAATCCTTAATAGGTACTTACAGCTTATCATTTTTGTTTATTAAAAAAGGGGTATCCCGAACAAAGTAGAAGGAGACCTCCTTCTCCCAGGGAAGCAAAGGAATAGCTTCTATCAGTGAAATCTCGATACCATGGCTGCTTCAACATCAAGCCTGACAACAACTCCCGTGAGAGGGGCACCAGGGCCACGACACTCGGAAGGAGGCTCTGGGACCTCAGTCGCTGCCTCTGAGGAGCCCACGGCACCTGGTCAGAGTTCTCAGTCATTCTGTGCACGACCCTTTTGCCTTGGTTGCTCTGGCACAGCTCGGCCGGCATCATCGCTGGGAGAGAAAGAAGAAACGTGCAGAAGAGGGAACCGGGCTTCAAGCTGACCCACCTCCTTCTACGGAGACAATGCCACAGTCCCTAAGAGAGGACAGCAAGGGCACGGAATCCAGGCTCTCTGCCTGAGGCCTGGCCACACTAGCGCCCCACGCTTCTGATGCTACAGGGAGAATTTCGCAAGGTGCCCTCAGACCACCTGGTTGGACACATGGGGCTTTCAGACACGCAGGTCCTGTCCGACCCCGCACCTCTGGGGTCACATTCTGGAGGTGGGCCTGGAAGCCTCCAGGTTTTCACTTTTGGTAACAGCTTTATGGAGATTTAATTTCCATACCACACAATTCACCCATTTTAAGTATAAAGCTCGGTGGTGTTTTGCATATTCACAGGGTTGTGCAGCCACCAGCACAATCCATTTGACAACATTTCCATCATCTCCCCAAAACCCTACTCTTTACAGGTCACCCCTCATTTCCCACAGGCCCAGCATCACCAGTCCACGTTCTGTCTCTGTGGGCTTGCCTGTTCCTGGTGTCTCATGTAAGCGGAATCCACTCATTGTCTTTTTGTGTCTGGCCTCTCTCACTGAGCATCATGTTTTCGTTCATCCACATTGTAACCCGTGTCAGTGCTTCACTCCTTTTCATGGCTGAGTAACACGTACTCTCTCTGCTTTTAACTCTATAATTAATTGTGTCTCCCTGCCTGCACTGCACAGGGCTGATGAGGATTTCACCTTCCGTCATTCTTGGGGTATAAGCTGAATTTTTTTTTTTCTTACATCTTTATTGGAGTATAATTGCTTTACAATGGTGTGTTAGTTTCTGCTTTATAACAAAGTGAATCAGTTATACATACACATATGTTCCCATATCTCTTCCCTCTTGTGTCTCCCTCCCTCCCACCCCCCCATCCCACCCTTCTAGGTGGTCACAAAGTACCGAGCTGATCTCCCTGTGCTATGCGACTGCTTCCCACTGGCTATCTATTTTACATTTGGTAGTGTATATATGTCCATGCCACTCTCTCACTTTATCCCAGCTTACCCTTCCCCCTCCGCATATCCTCAAGTCCATTCTCTAGTAGGTCTGTGTCTTTATTCCCATCTTACTCCTAGGCTCTTCATGACATTTTTTTTTCTTAGACTCCATATATATGTGTTAGCATACGGCATTTGTCTTTCTCTTTCTGACTTACTTCGCTCTGTATGACAGACTCTAGGTCCATCCACCTCACTACAAATAACTCGATTTCGTTTATTTTTATGGCTGAGTAATATTCCATTGTATATATGTGCCACATCTTCTTTATCCATTCATCCGATGATGGACACAGGTTGTTTCCATCTCCTGGCTATTGTAAATAGAGCTGCAATGAACATTTTGGTACATGACTCTTTTTGAATTATGGTTTTCTCAGGGTATATGCCCAGTAGTGGGATTGCTCGGTCATATTGTAGTTCTGTTTGTAGTTTTTTAAGGAACCTCCATACTGTTCTCCATAGCGGCTGTACCAATTCACATTCCCACCAGCAGTGCAAGAGTGTTCCCTTTTCTCCACACCCTCTCCAGCATTTATTGTTTCTAGATTTTTTGATGATGGCCATTCTGACCGGTGTGAGATGATATCTTATTGTAGTTTTGATTTGCATTTCTCTAATGATTAATGATGTTGAGCATTCTTTCGTGTGTTTGTTGGCAATCTGTATATCTTCTTTGGACACCAAGGAGTCCTGTGCAGAGGCTGAAAGCCGAGCCCCACACGGTGCACAGTCGCCCTGTGTGACCAGAGCCCAGGAGGAAGGGTGAGATGGGCCTGCCTGTTTACAGGACCAGCATCCTCTGGTTTCATGTGAAACCAACCCGCTGGTCAGAGTCCTGTGAGAGCTGCTCCCCAGGGTTCCAGGCAGGCAAGACAGAATGGTCATGGGCCACGGTGCTGCCTTCAGTTCAGGCACTCATGGTAACTGTCCAGTTGGAAAGTACTGAGGCTCCTTACTGCCTCTTCCAGCTTCTGGGGGCTCCAGACATCCCTGGGCTGGTGGCTGCATCCCTCCCATCTCAGCCTTCATCTTCATGTGGCTTCCCCTCTGTGCCTGTGTCTCTGCTTATCCTATAAGAACGTAGTTACACAGCATTGGGGCCACCCTAAGGCCCTTGTCTTACCTACTTACACGACCAGGCCCTACTTCCAGATGAGGTCATGTCCTGAGGCCCTGGGGACAGGACATGGATGTCTCCTCCCCTGGGGGGTACACAGTCCCCCTTCGCTCTGAGATAACAGGTAATGTTGCCCAGAAAACAAGCAAGCCCCTTATCTAAGCCAGCCCCTTGAAGAGGTCTGAGCCTGCCTGGTCTCTTGGAAACTGACCTGGGCAGGAGAGTGTGGCTCAGGACCCGAGTGTGAAGGACACCAGGAAGCAGCCGTGTGAGGCTCCCCTTCGCAGCTGCAGCGCTGGACCAGCTGATGAGGTCCAGCCGGGCAACTCTGTCCTCCCTACAGGACTCGACCCACGTGGTCTGGGGGCGACAGGCAGCAGTGAGTGGGTGTGTGATCAAACGTATGTGACAGGCCTGCAGTGAGCAGGTGAACACGTGTGTGTGTGTGACATCAGACACATGTGGTGGGTCAGCAGTGAGCATACATGTGTGAGAAATCAGGTGCATGTGACGGGCCAGCGGTGCACACACGTGATCAGGTGCACGTGGCATCTGAGCAGGCAGGGCGCCACAGGGCTGCATTGCTGCCATGGGCTCGAGCCGCCAACCCTGCCTGGTGTGGAGCATCCCTCCCCCTCCCCCCGTGTCCCTCCCTCACCACGTGCCCCAGTAGCTCCCATGTCTCCAACTACACCCCCTCAGTGGCTGTACCTGCACAGGGTACTTCCCCTGGGCAAGTACTTCTTTTTTTTCCACATCTTTATTGGAGTATAATTGCTTCACAATGGTGTGTTAGTTTCTGCTTTATACAAAGTGAATCACTATACATATACGTATATCCCCCTATCTCCTCCCTCTTGTGTCTCCCTCCCACCCTCCCTATCCCACCCCTCTAGGTGGTCACAAAGCACCAAGCTGATCTCCCTGTGCTATGCGGCTGTTTCCCACTAGCTATCTATTTTACATCTGGTAGTGTATATATGTCCATGCCACTCTCTCACTTGGTCCCAGCTTCCCCTTCCCCTGGGCAAGGACTTCTTGAAGAGGGTCACCTCCGTGGTGACGGTGACCTTCCTCTTCTGCTGCTTCAGCAGGGGTGGCCCCTGCCAGTGGCTGCTCCTCACCAAGGCATCCGGGCCGCAGAGGGCTGGTCCCTGCACCTGAGACCAAAGAGAAGGACTTGAGGGGCTGCGCTTTTTCCCACCGGGAGCCCCATATCCAGGGGGGGCCAGCAGGGGCATGTCAGACACACAGGGCCAGACATTCTGGTTCATCTTCCCCCAACACGGTGGGTGAAAGGAGAGCCACATGGGACCTCAGACCATGTAGGACAAGGTGCGTGCCGAGGACCATCTCAGCACTGTTGATTGGCCCATTCAGTTTGCCCTCCCGTGAAGTGCTGTCCATGACTGGCCCAGTTTTCTGCTGGGCTGTGTATTATTGGGACATATGTATGGCTATTGATTATTGGGTTATCTTACATATGTGTATGTCTCTACATCAACATCTATATCTATATAGACAAATGCATAATGTCGTGTATCCACAATTACAGTATCATACAGAGTATTTCTCTGCCCTAAATATCCTCTGTGCTCTGCCTGTTTGATGCCCCCAGCCCCTGGCAACACCACCCTCTTACTGTCTCTGTAATCTGCCCTCCCCAGCATGTCATTGGGTTGGAATCACACAGGACGTAGCGTCTCAGACCAACTTCCTGTTCTTTTTTTATTTGAAATTGTCTTTTCATTCCCCATCACTCAGAGAATGTGATTCCAATGGAATGGACTTTGATGCCTAAAAGTCTCATTGATTACCCAGCATATCTATGCTTATTCATAGATGATTAAATTTTTGTTGTATTTACTATGACCATAGGGTTCTAAGGGTTACATTTTTTCTGAATTATTATTACAGTTATAAGTAGTTCTAACTCATTAAAACAGTATATATATGATTACACATTTGTATAATTATTAAACAAAGATACTTATTTGAAACATATCTTTTAATAGAATGAATGTAACTTTTCCCTTTTATTTTTTATATGTATTCGAGGATAACCATGACTAATTGCTAGGAAGAGAAAAGATTCAATAACTGGATCTATTCCGACTTTGTAATTTTTAGAGATTAGCACTGAGACACCTTGTTCAGATAAGACTGGGAGTTTTGTTTTAAAAATGTCACTTATTCTTTCAATTCCTTCCCAATTACATACCCAAATATCATACAGAAGATTTGGTAACCTATCAGCTGACAATGTGATTAGCTTTTCTCTCAATCTTGGTGAAAGCAAACCGTGGGAAACTTTCAAGAGGATTTACGAGAATCTCTTTTCAGTGTCTGGGAAGCAGGACAAAGGCTTCACCAGGCTCAGCAACTGACCAACTGTCTATTTGATCAGCTACTCTTTCACCGAGAAAGTCTTGCTTAACCTGACTGCCCAGGAAAGTTGCAACGCTGTCCCTCCTATTATGCCTTTGTGCGTGTGATGTTTTATAAAGAGCCCTTACTCTTTATGAAAGAGTATATTTTATAAAGGGCTCTCACGGCAGGACGTGCTTTAAGTGCATTTTCTTCAAATCTGCATATTTACCTTATTCTGCTTGTGGAAGATCATTGGCGTGCCCATCCTCCCTGCTTGGCCCACCAGCCTGGTTGGATTCTCTGATAGTCAAGACTCATTTCAGTGTTCACTGCAAGAAAAATGTGTGTGTTTGTGTTGAGAGGAGGCTCACCAGACCGGTGAGAGGCAAACCGCAGGATGCATCCCTGAAAGCAGCCTGGCCGAGATCAGAATAAGATGGAGCGGGAGTGAACACGGTTCCTATTTAAGTCACAAAAATAAGAGAGATCAAGACGCCGCTTCTCATTAAGCCACTGAACATGGAATGATGCATTATTACCTAAAACTCTGGGGTATTTTAACAGCTTTTTCAGGGTGTAATCGACATACGACAAATGCACACGTTCAAAGTGTACAATTTGATAGGTTTTGAAACGTGTACCCCATCAAGATAATGATTATACTGTCGAAGAAAAATTAATCAATGGTCAATCTAAGAAAGTAATGGAAAATTTTATTTGTGTCAGCCTGGGGATGATAACCCGGGACACAGTTTTTCAGAAAGCTCTGAGGACTGTTCTAAAGAGGTGAGTGGGGAGGCCAGTATATGGGTGAATTTGATGAAGGGGTGCGTGCGAACAAGCACACAGCTTGGTAGGAGGTTACGCTATTCAGGCGGAACAGAGAACCTTAATGGTTTTAGTGCTTTTCTAAGTGTGGGAAGAGGCAAGAATCCAGGTTCATAAAAATTTTCTCCTGAAAATATCGAACTCTCCGAGGGCCGGTTCTGCCAGTTTCCCCAGAGCACGAAGTGCCTCATCCTGGCCTTCACCCTGAAGTCCTTCCAGGGTGTCCTGTAAGTCCGCGACTGTGGTGGTTGATGACTTATTTCTTGTAGAACTGGATGGTGGGCAACATTCTTTATGTCACAGTCCCCTCCCTTTTGGTCTTAATTTTGACCAAGGTTTAGGAGGCAGTTCATGACCATTTCGTCCCATGGTGCTAGGAATGCTCATTCCCAGGTCAGGCGAGGATTTCCTGGATAGACCACTCAGTGTGCTGTTACTGGAATAGGCCCTGTTAACAGTAGCCCAAAGCCTCAGGGCCGCCTGTCCTACTAGTCTGTTATGGTCCAGGAAATGGTTCCCCCTTGTGGCTTCTTCCCATACCTAGAGTTACACTATTACAACCACTGACCTTATAGAACTATGTATTTGACAATTGTTTTAGGTCACCTGGTCATCATTATTTTTAGCGGAGGCTCAGTCGCACATTTGGTAATGCAAGAAACAAAAATCTTGTAACGTAGGCAGAATACAAGTAATATAGCTAGTGACATTATTAAGGTCATAAGTAAGTATTTAAACTAAGAACTTTCAGGTGCAGCCCACTATCTCCCCAGGTCATTATCTTTATCTTTAAGGGAAATGATACAGTGGCCTTGTCCATGCAGTCCACACAAAGACGTCTTCACGTACAAGGTGAGTGTTGGGTCATCGTGACCCCTTACTGCGTAAGGAAAGGAATGTTATCTTCTAAGGAGTTACATGGCTGTTGCCAGAAGGAGAAAAATTGACCTCTGTGGCTGAGGAGATATTGGGGAGGTCAGGTGAACACGTAATGCACATGCACGTGCACACTGGTGGGGAGGGAGGAGGCCGAAGGGCAGAGGAAAAGCGTATGTTTTAAGTTTGTCTTGCCTTGCCTTCAAATATGAATTTTTATTTCATCAGTACACTCATCCCTAGAACTTTCCTCCCGCTCTCTCCAGTCCAGGCAAACTCGGATCTGCTTTCTGTCACTACAGACTACTTTGCGTTTTCTGGAAGCGTACCCGCGAGTGTGTGCGTGTGTGTGTGTGTGTGTGTGCGTGTGTGTAGGGGGGCGGGCATCAAACTTCGGTTTTCAGCTTCAGAATAAATAACTAAGAAGACATAAAGATTAAAAAAGGCCTTCAGTGACTTCATCACGGTCAAACTTCAAGGCAGTAGAAAGGGATTTACTGGGGGTGGGGCAGGGCAGATCAGGTCAGCAGGTAGAATCCACTGTATTCATAGAACAGTGTACAGATAGATACTCTATTAATATAGAGGTATAAACATTTTCTACGGTTTGATGAGGACCAGCCACACACGGAGTAAACAGAAGAAGCTCTGGCCGCTCCAGGAAAGCACCCCCACTGGGAAGAGGTCACCGAGCGCTTGCTCCAGGGGCACAGTCCCAGCCCCGGACGGCGTGACAACCCATCCCATCCTACTTTCCCGGGGGTCTTTCCTTTCACGTAGAGAAAAGCTGAAAAGAACTGCTTGTACTTAAAAAGTGACACATTTGTATGTTCCCCCCCTCTCTCCAGCGCTGTGGACACCTTGTGCTCGTGGGCTCCCACTTGGGGGCAGTGGTTCTCATGTGGCTGGAGGATGGACGAGGCGCGAGTGCGGAACTGTCCTGGCTCCACCCACAGCTGATTTCCTGCTGCCCGGTGAGGCCACCTGCCCCATCTCCTGTCCTCACGCTTAACACAAACGTCCCTGGGCCGGGAAAGGCAGGCAGTCTTGTGTTACAGGCATGTGCCTGCTGTGGGCTGAATTGTGTCCTCAAAATTCACATGTTGAGTCCTGACCCAGGTGGTTCATGCTGAACCCCGGCTCCCCTTCTGGGCACTTACATTTTGGAGGGCGAGGGCAGACAACACCACGTGACCAGCCCCCAGCCAGGTGCCAAGCCTCTAATGAGCTTCCCTGGGGGAAGGGGACGGAGGTAACTGTCATGGTTCTGCCCTTCGTCGCTGGGGGAAGAGACACCCTAGAGACCCTCGAGGGAAGGAGGGGGCATGAAGGGTCATGAGGTGACCGGAGCAGGGGCCCTCCCACCCGTGCAGCCCTACTGTGCGCCGCGACCCATCTCAGCTGTGAGCGCACAAACGCATGCTGAGTCCTGTGAGCCTCCCAGGAAGTCCCTGGAAGCTGAAGGCGGCCCTGCAGACCCCACCCCTTTCCTCCACGTCTAGTAAGACCCACTTCTCCTTGCCATTCCAGAAGCGCTTTTGGAGCTGATCTGGGAGTGGTTCTGGGGTTTAATAGGCTGAGCCCCTGTTGCTATGCCCCTGCTTTCCCACAAGAGCCTTCAGAACGAGCTGTTTGCTCTGTTGCCTGAATGGTCCCACACCCACCAATATTCTCAGGAAAAAGTCAGAGAGAACGCTTATTCACATGCCCCTCCCAGGGCATGGGACTCACGTGGGTAGGCCCCTCCCAGGATATGGAGCTCACCTGGGGATGCACCCAGCAGCCCACGGGGCTCTCGTGGGCAGGCCCCTCCCAGGGCATGGGACTCACGTGGGCAGGCCCCTCCCCGGATATGGAGCTCACCTGGGCAGGCACCCAGCAGCCCACCGGGCTCTCGTGGGCAGGCCCCTCCCAGGGCATGGGACTAACGTGGGCAGGCCCCTCCCCGGATATGGAGCTCACCTGGGCAGGCACCCAGCAGCCCACGGGGCTCTCGTGGGCAGGCCCCTCCCAGGGCATGGGACCCAACTGGGCAGGCCCCTCCCAGGATATGGAGCTCACATGGGCAGGCACCCTGACAGGGCTGGGCACACAGGAACCGTGCACATAGCCCGCGTTGCAGAGCACCCCCTGCCCACCTGTTGGTCAGAGCTGACCCTGAGCGCCTCAGAGCAGGACCTGAACTAACACACAGCAGCTCCTGGACAGGTCTGTGACCCTGGGCTTCACTCATGCGGCCTCCCTCCACCGGGTCTTCCAGAGGCTTCCACTACACCTGGGGCACTGGCCTCCTGGCTCCACCCACCAGCCCTCCTCTCCCTGACTCCTGGGTTCTTCTCATTAGGAGAGGGTCTTCTTGAAATTGTCTCCCACTCTTGGACCAGATAAAATGATGAGAAAACAAGCCAGAGCTGTGGCCCCTTGTCTGTCCTGACTCTCAGGAGCCCACACCTGTTCCTTGGACCTGGCCGGTGCAGTAAGGGCCACTTTCTGCATCTCTGAGCCCCTGATGGGTGAGGATTGGCCGACCTGGGCAGCCTGACCCGGCCGGCCAACCATCCCCAGGTGTGCCTGGGTTGAGCTCTGTACAGACATCCCCTCCAGGCAGCAGGAGCACCTGCAGCTGTGCCTGAGGCTATATAGTCTCTGTCCCGTCAGCCACCGCGGTGCGGGGCTGGTGGGAGGGAGCGAGGGGCTGCGGCCTGTGCGTGGCCCGGCCTCAGTGGGGCTCTGCTGGACCTTCCACGGGAGCTGCCGGGCTGCTCCCTGCTAAGGAAGAGGATGTGTCGCTCGTACCTGCCATTGGAAGTTCTCCCCAGGCAGAGGTGAGGAAGCAAGAAGAAAGGCAGTGGGGGCCCGGAGAGAAGGGGTGGCTCAGGTAGGGAAATGGAGAGCTTCCAGAAGGGCGCCCGGGGCCAGGACCATCCCACATGGCCTGCGGGAGCCAACTCAGCAAGGTGCTGTCCCTGCGTGGCTCGAGCCCTCTCCTCCAGCCGGTAAGGTCCTTGCGGATGTTTAGGTCTGCTTCCCTGGGAAGGGTGGATAGAGCTCAGGAGCAGCTGGCCTGGGGGTCAGGGAGGCTCCTTGCGGGGGGGCCGGGGGGGGCTGGCAGGAGTGCGGGAGCTGGGGGGCTGCTGGCTGCCTGGGATAAAATCCCCACCTCTGATCAACTTCAGAATTGTTCATGCGTGTAGCAAGTGTCCTGACGGTTTTCACCTGTGTAACTGGCGGGTTTATTTTGTTTTAAATTATTTTTATTTTGGCTGCGTTGGGTTTTCGTTGTGGTGCACGGGCTTCTCATTGCGGTGGCTTCTCTTGTTGCGGAGCACGGGCTCTAGGCGCACAGGCTTCAGTAGTTGTGGCTCACGGGCTCTAAGCACAGGCTCAGTAGTTGTGGCTCATGGGCGTGGTTGCTCCGCGGCATGTGGGATCGTCCCGGACCAGCGCTCGAACCCGTGTCCCCTGCATTGGCAGGCGGGTTCTTAACTGCTGCGCCACCAGGGAAGCCCACTGGCGGGTTCTTAATTAGCAGTGTGAATGGTGACATCAGAGGTCTTGAATCAGGACTGAAATACGTACCCCCACATGCACCGGTGTGAGGACCTGGGGAGGCCGTGTGCAGCCGGCACCCTCAGGGATGGGCTTCCGACTGACCCCTCAACATTCTGGTGTCCAGCCTCTGCTTTATGATTTCTGGGGCCCAATGCTGACTCTAAGGGTTCTGCGCTCCAGCCTCTATCTGTCTTTAGTGAGACCCGCACTTCCAGGATCCTACAGAGCAGGGTCTGTGTGACTGTTCTGTGGCTTCTCTAACAAATGACCACAAGCTGGGTGGTTTAAAACAACAGGAGTTCATCCTCCCCCAGTCCTGGAGGCCAGACATCTGAGATCAAGGTGTCGCAGGACTGAAGTCCCTCCAGAGGCTCCAGGATAAGGTTCTTCCTGCCTTTTCCAGCTTCTGGGGGCTCCAGGCATCTCCAGGCTTGTGGCTGCATCCTCCCGTCTCTGCCTCCGTCTGCATGAGGCGTCTCCTCTGTGTCTGTGTCTCTCCTTTTTTGTCTCTTACCAGAACTCTGTCATTGGATTTAGGGCCACTCTAACCCAAGAGAACCTCATCTCGAGATCCGTAACTACATCTGCATATTTTCCCAAATATGGTCCTGTTCACATGTTCTGGGGGGACATATCTTTTGAGGCAACCCTTCAACCCATTATCTGTGTATGAAATAACCCTCTCATTTTAGGAGATTACCAAGGTCCCGTATAGACTGGCATAGAAGGCAGCCATGTGGGTGGGGGTCTGGGGAGAATGAGGACCCAGGAAGCCCCTGGAAAGGATCAAGTCCTGGTGAGCCCTTCCACCGTGGGGCTGTGAAAACAGCCACTCCACTTGTCCGTGGAAAGGGGCCCAGCGCCAAGTCCAAAAGTGGTGACGTTGCAAAGCTGGCTCTTGTGGGATTTCATCATCAATAGCATCATGTAACCAGTAACTATGGGCTTGGAGGAAACGCTTTCTGGTGTGTGATGACGGCACTGTCACTTTAGGCTCATCAAGCCTAGAATAGGAATGTTTGAAGGAGAAGAGTTTGGGAGATTGTGGAGGAATCTTCTTTGGGAGATTGTGAACCAATCTTCCTTGGTTGTCAAGGAAACCAAGCAGGTTTGCCAAGGTTGTCAAGGAAACTGCTTTGAAGCACCATCACCTGAGTGGTGGTCTCACCGTGAGCTCGGGTTTGAGAAAAGTGTGATGAGATTAAGCCCCACTTTCTCTGACGGCTGGGGAGGGTTTGTAAAGTACCTTGGCTTTCAGGGCAAAGGTTCCTGGCCGCAACAAAGCGTTTCCCAAAATGGGCTGAGGCTCAAGGTGTCCCTTCATGCGACGGTCCAGAGCAGGTGGGTGTCAGCGCCCAGCCTCTGTCCCCCTTGTTTCTCCTCCATGCTTCTGGGTGGAGAGCTCCACCCAGCAGGGTGGGGTGACCACGTGGGCACCAAGCCCTCCGTCCTAGGATGCAGACCGGCCAAGGCCCTCACCACCTCCACTACTTCCCCTTGGTAACAGGAGACACTGCGCCCCAGCTGCAAGGGGTGGGAAGGCTGGGAGGTGAAGGGGAGCCGCGAGCGGGAAAAAGGAAAATGGGTTCTGGTGGGCAGCTGGGCGGCTCTGCTGTGGGGGTTGCCCAGACACCAGCACACAGGCCTGGGTCCTGTGAAATGTGACGCTACATCAGCATGAGCTCTTCGATGCTTTGTGGTTCTGGAAATCCTACAGGAGGTGGTTCACAGCAGGTGAAGCTAATTCTCGCTGTGCAGGTGGTGAAGCCAAAGGTCTGCAGTTCAGGCTGAAGGTGCTGATGTACCTACAGGACAAAACCATGTCCTGTGAATGTAGTTCAGGGTCGTTTAACTCAACTACAGGTAAAGAGTTCACTACAGTGAATGCAGTTGTGTTATGCCTACAATCTTCCCTCTTGTGCCTCTCCTCAGGGACCCGCTCCTCAGTTCCTGAGGCTCCTGTAAGTCATGTACAGGGGAATGGAGAGTGGGCTCTGTCCCGTCTGAGCCCTGAGTTACGCTGTGTGTGTCTCTGCTCGGGGCTGCCGTAACAAATACCACAGACAGGGCAGCTTAAACAACAGGCCAATCTCCTAGTCCTGGATGCTCTGTGAGATCAAGGTGTGTGCAGGCTGGTTTCTCCTGAGGCTTCTCTCCTTGGCGTGTAGACAGCCATCTTCTCCCATGTCCTCACATGGTCTCCCCATGTGCCTAAAAGTGTCCTAATCTCTTCTTATAGGACGTCAGTCCTGTTGGATTAGGATACACATTGTGACCTCATTTTACCTTGATCACCTCTATCTCCAAAACAGCCACATC
Source organism: Orcinus orca (assembly GCF_937001465.1). Taxonomy (NCBI): domain Eukaryota; kingdom Metazoa; phylum Chordata; class Mammalia; order Artiodactyla; family Delphinidae; genus Orcinus; species Orcinus orca. The sequence continues at coordinate 88,558,320 of NC_064567.1, forward strand.
CTGGGGTCCTGGGGGTTAGGGATTCAGCATGTGAATTTTGGGGGACATGACTGAGCCCACACCATCCTGCTTAGGAAGCAACATGTGCTTTGGTCCGTCCTTCCCTCAAGTCACGTGGGGATCATGTGATGGCCCAGGGAGAGGCCACTCCTGCAGTGTTTGTGTCCCAGCTGGGGAACACTTCTCTGCTCTCTTTGATCACGCAGCAGCAGTGCCAGCCCTGCCTTGAGGTGAGCAGTTCTGGGGTGCTGTGCTGTGTCGCCTGGCCTGCTGAGATGCTCAGTGTCAGGGAACCCAGGAGCCAACAGCCTAGTAGGGATGCCAGGGACTCTCAGGGCCTTGACAGATGTCTCTCTCACCAGACACCCCAGAAAATGAGGGAAAACCTTTTCGGGATCACAGGATGGAGAGAGTCACAGTCTCGTTTATGCTTCAGAAAGACCACATGGGGGTGGGATGTGAGGTGCACCGTGGGGCGGGGAGCTTTGTCAGGGCCTGATGGAGGAACCAGGCCCGAGATTGGGCTTGGGCCAGGGCTGTGGGTGTAGAGGGGAATTAGCCTGGGGACGGGCCATAGACTGTGGAGGACGAGCTGACAGTCACTGGGGCACAAGGAGAGTGGGAGTCTGGGAGGCCCCAGCGTTACCGAGCCAAACTTGGTTCCACGCGCCCACGTGTGGTAAAGCCAGTCTACTGACACCAGGTTGTAGTGAAGGAAAGGGAAGCGTTAATTGTACAAGAGCCAATACAGGGAGGATGGGCGGCTTGTGCTCTAAAAACCCTGAACTCCCTGAAGGGTTCCAGCCAAGCAATTTTCAAAGGCAGGTGAGGGAAGGGGGCCGCAGGGTGTGTGATCGTCTGGTGCACAGTTCTCTGGCTGAGGGTGAGGTTACAGGGCCGTTAACGTTATAAATTCTCAGGCACCAATAGCTCTGGGGCCACGTGCTCATGATCATCAAGTAGTTAATTTCTTCCATATGGTGGTGGTTTTAGCATCTGTAAAACAACTCAGGAAGTGTGCATCAGATACTGTTATCTGGGTACTTCAGAGAGGAGTTACAACAGAGGATATGGTGGAGGGGTCTGTCCCGCAAAGGCCCCAGAGGGGCCTCTGTTACAGCAGGTGTCTGGGCTCAGCAACCAGGGGAGGTGGGTGCCTCCTGGGTGTGGGGAGCTGCAGGATCACAGTCCTGTGAGGAGCCTGTTAGCCCCCAGGGTGAGATGGGGATGCAGAGGCTGGACAAATGCATGTGGCCTAGGAGAAGGGTCCAGGCTGGAAATGTCATGGAAATCATTGCAGGGAGGAAGAGGAAAGGCCAGGCAGAGGCAGGTGGGTCACAGCAGACTATGTGCCCGTGACCGTGGTCCTGATAGAAGCAACTCAGAGCCAGAAAGGAGTGGCCATCAGGGGCTCAGCTTCGTTCTCTTGTTCATTTGTAAAACTGCTGTGACAGTTTGAAACACCGCCAGGAGACGTCTGGGCCCAGCGCTGCCACGGCTGCATCAAAGGGGACCGGGTACAGAACAGAACCACTGCAGGCCCCGCTCATATCCCCACTGGGAATGAATCCCATCAGGGATCCGGGGGTCACAGACTCAGCGAACCTCTGCCCTCAGGACTGGTCTTCCTCCTTGCTCTCACCTGCTGGTCAGAGGCCTAGGCACCCACATCCTTGCTCCACACACCCACTGCCCCCACGGACTGAGTAGTATTCCACTGCATATCTGTACAACATCTCCACTTTTCTGTCAGTGGACAATTTGGGGTTTCTCTGTCTTGGCTATTGTAAATAGTGCTGCCCTGAAAATAGGGGTGCACATGTCCTTTCCAATTATGATTTTCTCTGGATCTAAGCCCAGGAGTGGGATTGCAGATCCAATGGGAACTCTATGTTTTGGTTTTTAAGGAACCTCCATACTGTTCTCCACAGTGGCTGCATACTTTGCATTTCAGCCAACAGTGTAGGAGGATTCCCTTTTCCCCATTCCGTGTCCAGCATTTATTCTTTGTAAATTTTTGTTGGCGATGGCCGTTCTGACCAATGTGAGGTGATACCTCGTTATAATTTTGATTTGCATTTCTTTAATAATTAGAGATGTTGGGTATCTCTCCGTGTGCTTATTTTTTATACAGTGTGAGTAAAATTAACCTCTTGCAGTTGGCTTCTTGGAAGTCGGCCCTGTTTTGAATTCTTTTCTGATGATTTACCCAGGGCATTTCTTGAGGGCAGGTATCATTTAGAGCCCTGCTGGCCATGTGAAGATTAAGTGACCAGGGCTTCCCTGGTGGCGCAGTAGTTAAGAATCTGCCTGCCAACGCAAGGGACACAGGTTCGAGCCCTGGCCCGGGAAGATCCCACATGCCACAGAGCAACTAAGCCCGTGTGCCACAAATACTAGGCCTGAGCTCTGGAGCCCTCAAGCCACAACTACGGAGCCCTCGCCCCACAACTACTGAAGCCTGCGCTCCTAGAGCCCGTGCTCCACAAGAGAAGCCACGAAAATGAGAAGCCGGCGCACCGCAACGAAGAGTAGCCCTCACTCACTGCAACCAGAGAAAGCCCGTGTGCAGCAACGAAGACCCCACACAGCAAAATAATAATAATAATAATAAATTAATTTAAAAAAAACCGAGGTTAAGTGACCATCAGCACCGGATTTAAAGTTGTTGTTATGGGACTGGCCACAAGGTGGCAGCATTTCTTCATGCACAACTCGTTACTCTGGCAACCAGAGCCTGAGGGTAAGTCCTCTTCCTTGGTTGTCAGAGAGAGTGGATTATGCCTGAAGAAACACCCAAGCCTTGTGTCTCATTACTTCTTCCCTCTAATTATTTACCTGAAGGAAAAATCCCAACTCCTGCCACACCACTCTGCTGTGGGTACTGTCATCTGTAGGTGGGGCGATCCTAAGGAAGGAGGCTGGAGGTGGGAACCCCACCACCAGGAGACAGGGAACCCAGGGAGCTTTTCAAAGCTCTTCCAGCCTGGAGTCTCCACCATCCTTTGGGTGCACCAGGCTTGCTTTCCCTGTAGGAAGGCCCGCCTGGATCTAGAGATTGTGGGCTCGTGGGGAGGGGAACAGGAACTCGAGGCCCATGGGGGAGGGCTCATTGGCTAGCACATCCTCTCCAGCTCCCTCAGCCCCAGGAGAGTCCAGCCTTGGGACCGAAGCCTGCTCAGGCTCCAGGGATGTGACACCAGCCCAGCTCACCAAGGACTGAGTGGCATAGTCAGCCTTTCTTTTTTCTTTCTGTATTTTTTTAAATGTGTAGTTTGAATTGGAGTATAGAGGGGAATAGTCAGCCTTTCTTTTAACTTTCTATATATTTTTTTAATGTGTAGTTTGATTTACAACGTTGTGTGGCTTTTATTTTTGTTTTTTAGGTGTACACCAACTTGATTCACTTGTATAAATACATAAGTATGTTCTTTTTCGGTTTCTTTTCCATTATCAGTTATTAGAGTGTTGAGCAGTGGTCCTTGTGGTATACCGTGGGCTTTTGTCGGTTATTTGAGAAATAGAATTGTGTATATGTGGAATTTGGTTCCATTGGTTTATTTTTGTTTTGTTTTTCCTTATTCTAAAAGGTGCATCATAAAAGAACTTGCTGTGATTCATGTCAAAGCATGTTCTGCCTATATTTTCCTCAAGACTTCTTTTTGTAGAGGTTTTTTAAAAAAAATTTAAAAATTTAAAAAATTTAAAAAAAATTAAAAAAATTTAAATTTATTAAATTTATTTATTTTTGGCTGCGTTGGGTCTTTGTTGCTGTGCCCAGGCTTTCTCTAGTTTTGTTGAACGTGGGTTACTCTTCGTTGCGGTGCGTGGGCTTCTCATCGCGGTGGCTTCTCTTGTTGCAGAGCACGGGCTCTAGGCACCAGGGCTTCAGGAGTGCTGGCTCGCGGGCTCTGGATTGCAGGCTCAGTAGTTGTGGCATACGGGGTTAGTTGCTCCGTGGCATGTGGGATCTTTCTGGACCAGGGCTCGAATCTGTGTCCCCTGCATTGGCAGGGAATTCTTAATCACTGTGCCACCAGGGAAGCCCTCCTCAACACTTTCCTAGTATCCACCCTCTCCTTTAGATCTTTAGTCTATTTGGAGTTGTTTTTATTTTTTATGGTGTTAGGGAGTATTGTAATTTCATTCTCCTTTTAATTGTTTAAGGAACCTCCACACGGTCATGCGTAGTGGTAGTTACCAACTTACATTCCCAGCCCCAGTGTAGGAGTGTTCCCTTTTGTCCAGACGTTCTCCAGCATTTACAGACTCTAGACTTTTTGACAATGGCCGTTCTGACCACTGTGACGTGATTTGTCATTGTAGTTTTGATTTGCATTTCCGTAATATTTATCAATGTTGAAAGATTTTCACGTGATTTTTTTTTTAAAACAGTGTAACAGTTACGTCTTGAAATTGACTTCTTGAACATCTGCCCTGTTTTGAATTCTTTTTGGATGACCTTCCTGAGGACGTTTCTTGAGGGCCTGTGTATTTTACTGACAGCACGCCAGGCCTTGTGGATATTACGCGCCCCTCAGCCCAGGTTTTAAAGTTCTTGTTCGGGAGACGGCCACAAGGGGGCATCATTTCTTCAGGCCCAACTGTTCTTTGTTTCTATAATTTCAGTTTTATTTTATATTGGAGTGGAGTTGATTTCCGATGTCGTGTTTGTTTTAGGTGTACAGGACCTTGATTCAGTTACACATAGACCTATGTGTATTCTTTTTTGGGTTCCTTTCCCATAGAGGTTACCGTGTGTTCAGTAGAGTTCCCTGTGCTATTCGGTAGGTCCTTTTTGATTATCTCTTTGATATATATTAGAGTGTATATGTTAATCGCAACCTCCTAATTTATCCCTCCCCTTACCTTTCCTTTTTGATAATTTTAAGTTGCTTTTCTAAATCTGTGAGTCTGTTTCTGTTTTTTAAATTAGTTCATTCACATGAATTTATAGTTTCCACCTGTATGTGACATTCTTAGGATGTGTGTCATTCTCTTTTTGACTTACTTAACTTACTGTGATCATCTCTAGGTCCATAGGTTACTCCAAACGGCATTATTTCATTCTTTTACATGGCTGAGTCATATTCCATTGTGTTCATGTATCACTTCTTTTTCCACTCATCTGTCAATGGCCATTTTGTTTGCTTCCACGTCTTGGCTCTTGTAAATAGTGCTGCAGTGCACGCTTAGGTGCACGTGACTTTTCGAATTCTGGTTTTTAATGCCTATACTCTTTTCTCTTTTTTTAGGGATCCTTGTGTTCTTTATTTTCACAGAGTGAAAAATATCAAAAGTTACATGTGAATGAGCTTACAGTCAATAAAATAAAATACATGTCTACTAGAAAATACAAACAGTGTTGCCTTGCCTCTCCGTTGACACGGGCTGGGATTTGCTGATAGATGTATCCCTACGCAGGAGAAGTTTTGGCACGTAGTTATTGCTCTTATGCGTCCCCACAGTTTCAGTGTCCATGGCTGTACGCCTACCCACTGCTCCGAGGTCATGGTCATGGTTTCCAGATACCCTTGATAATAAAATAAACTGTATGTTTTGGAAGCACGTTTCAGGCAACAGTAATGGAGTTGGCCATGACCACCATGTTTGTTCGCAAGAGATCTTGCACTATTTGTCATTTATTTTTGATCTAAAAAAAAGTGAAACTTTTGACATGTCCACCAGAAATGGCACATTCAAATAACGGGGAAGAAAATGTCCGTGAATGTCTTTTTTCTATTTAACCATCTTACACATTTAGTGTATCTAAGTGGAAATTTTGTAAACATACTTTAATGTCATATCAGGTTGAAACATAATTGTCTTACAAAGATTGTGGATGAAAACGTCATAATCGGACTTGCAAGGTGCGACGCCAGCCCCCATCCCAGGCTTTCTGCCTGCTTCTTCCGTCAGAGGAGTGATATCTGTCCCACAGAATAAAAATTGCCTTGGCTTGACAGCAATTACACTTTCACTTTTCCCAACCAGCTATTTGTTTTAAAACTAAGTAGCTAATACGGTTGTCGGTGCAAACTTATTCATAAGAGACGTGAACAGAAGGGCAGGTTGGTTTCATGCCTACTCAGTCCATCACAAAGCAGACGGACTAGCTACAGGGAGATGGGTTCGGCAGCCTGTGGCCCAGGGTCCCCTCTTCCCGGAGTCCACACCTCACATGCTCTGACCCAGTCCACTTGCACTGAGGGAAACACAGCTCCGCCCAGCGGGCACCCTGTGTACCGAGAGGCAGTCTTCTGCCCGCAGCCGGAACCCCTGCCCGTGCAGCCTTGCTGCAGCGCCTGGGCACTCAGGAGTGAGCACGGGGGAGGGGAGGGCACAACTGCAACGTGATGGCATCTTGGGTTTCTTCCCTCTGCCGCTCACTGTGGTGCGTCTTGACCATTGGCACTGTTGCCATTGACGGGAGGTGGGAAGAAACGTGAAGTGCAGCTTGTTCTTAGCAAAGCGAGGGATCACTCTAGATATGGTTATGCAGTAAGGTTTGCAAACAGCAGGGTTGTTTAAAAAAATCAATCCCACAAACTACATTATTTATTTGGTCTTCTCCACATATACTCTTAGGGGTGGGACTGTCGGATCATGTGGCAGTGCTATTTTTATCTTTTAAAGGCATTTCCATAATGTTCTCTATAGTGGTTGTTACAGTTTACATCCTACCAGCACCATAAAACGGTTCCCTTTTCTCCATGCCCTCTCCACCATTCATTCATTGTAGATTTTTGATGCTGGCCTTTCATACCGTTGCAAGTTAATCCCTCGCTGTAGTTTTGATTTGCATGTCTCTGATTATTGCTATGTTGAGCCTGTTTTCATGGGCTTTTTTTTTAAAAAAATACTGTGAGTAGAATTTACCTGTTTAAATTGTCTTCTTGAAACTCTGTCCTGTATTCAATTATTTTCCAACACTTAACCCCTGTACATTTTTTGAGGGCAGGTATATTAAGTGCCTATAAGCAATCGCTTTAAGGTTGGTTTGCGGGAAATGGCCACAAGGGGGCAGGATTACCTCTGGCCCAACTCTGGTTACCTTGGCAACCAGAGCTTTAGGGGAAATCCTGTTTAGGGCATGTAAATTAGAGTGGGATGTGCCAGAACAAACACGCAAATCTTGTGTCTCATTACCACTTTTTAAAAATTAGATTAATTTTCATTTTTTATTGGAGTAACATTGATATACAATGTTCTGTATGTTGTAGGTATACAGAATCTTTCAGTTATACATATGCATATATCTCTGCATCCTCGGCTTCTTTTCGCATATAGGTTATTACAGAGTGTTGATAGACATACCTTGGTATACATAGGTCCTTGTTGATTATCTATTTTATATGTAATAGTTTGTATTTGTTAATCCCAACCTCCTAATTCATCCCTTGACCCCTTCTGTTTCCTTCGGTAACCATGTATTTGTTTTTTAAGTCTCTGAGTCTGTTTATGTTTTCTCAGTTCAGTAGTGTGTATTTTTAGACTGCACCTATAAGTGATATCATATGATATTTGTCTTTCTCATTCTGACTTACTTTACTTAGTATGATTTCTCAAGGTTTATCTATGTTCCTGCAAATGACATTATTTCATTCTTTTACATGACTGAGTCATATTCCATCGCATACATCTATCACTTCTTCTCTATCCATTCATCTGTCCATGGATATTTTGTTTGCCCTCATGTCTTGGCTATTGTAACTGGTGCTGCAGTGCACGCTTGGATGCATATGTCTCTTTGAATTCTGGTTTTCTCCACGTTTACTCTTAGAGGTTGACTACTGGTTCATGTGGTAGCTCTATTTTAACTTTTAAAGGCACTTCCATAATGTTCTCTATAATAGCTGTTACCATTTACATCCCACCAGCACCATAAAAGGGTTTCCTTTTCTCCATGCCCTCTCCACCATTTATTCATTGTAGATTTTTTTTTTTTTTTTTTTTTTTTGCGGTACACGGGCCTCTCACTGCTGTGGCCTCTCCCGTTGCGGAGCACAGGCTCCGGATGCGCAGGCCCAGCAGCCATGGCTCACGGGCCCAGCCGCTCCGCGGCATGTGGGATCTTCCCGGCCCGGGGCACGAACCCGCGTCCCCCGCATCGGCAGGCGGACTCTCAACCAGTGCGCCACCAGGGAAGCCCTACTGTAGATTTTTGATGATGGCTTTTCAGACCGGTGCAAGGTGATCCCTCGTTGTAGTTTTGATTTGCATGTCTCTGATAATTGCTATGTTGAGTATGTTTTCATGGGCTGGTTTTTTTTATAAACAGTTTGAGTAGCATTTACCTGTTCAAATTGTCTTCTTGAAAGCCTGCCCAGTTTTCAATTATTTTCAAACACCGTTGGACATTTTTTGAGCACAAGTATCATTTGGAGCCCAGCCGTCCTTGTGAATCTTAAGGGCCCATAAGAAATCTTTTTGAGGTTGCTGTTTCAGGAAACGGCCACAAGGCGACAGGATTTCCTCAGGCCCAACTCTGGTTACCCTGGCAACCGGAGCCTTAGGGGGAATCCTGTTTGGGGCTTGTAGATTTGAGTGGAATGTGCCAGAACACCCAAGGGCTTGTGTCTCATTACTTTGTCCCTGTTTCCCTTCACCCTCTCCCGCCTCCCCCACAAATCCCAACCCGTGCGAAACTGCTATGCTGAGGGCGCTGTCATCCGTAGGTGGGGCCACCCTAAGGAAGGAGGCTGGCGGTGGGAATCCCACCACCAGGAGACGTGGAGACCAGGTGACTTTAAACAGCTCTTCCAGACCAAAGGATCCACCATCGCTTGGGTGCACTTGGCTTGGTTTAGCTGTCTGGAGACTGTGGTTTCAGCCAGACGGGACAGACACGACAGGTCCAGTGGGGACTCATTAGCTGGCACATCCTCTCCAGCTCCCTCAACCCCAGGACAGTCCAGCCTTGGGACCCAAGGCTGCTCAGGCTCCAGGGATGTGAGAGCAGCCCGGGTCATCGTGGCCTCAGGGGAATATTATAGGCATTTCATTGTATTTTTAAAAATATTTATTTATTTATTTGGCTGCGTATGGTGTTAGCTGCGGCACGTGGGATCTTGCGTTGCGGCGCGTGGGCTTCTCTCTAGTTGTGATGTGCGGGTTTTTCTCTCTCTAGTTGGGGGCTTGTGGGCTTAGTTGCCCCGTGGCACGTGGGATCTTAGTTACCTGACCAGGGATCGAGCCCACGTACCCTGCATTGGTAAGCAGATTCTTTACCACTGGACCACCAGGGAAGTCCCCTCCTTGTAGTTTTTAAAGTAATGTTCATTTTATATTAGAGCATAATTGATTTACAATACTGTGTTGGTTTTAGGTGTACAGCACCTTGATTCAGGTATACATAGATGTATAGCTACTCTTTTTTGGATTCTTTGCCCCTATAGGTTATTACAGGGTGTTGAGTAGAGTTGCCTGTGCTATACCGTAGGTCCTTGTGGATGATCTATTTTATTTATATTAGTGGGTATATGTTAACCCCAAACTCCTGATTATCACTCCCCCACCCCATGTTTCTCCTTTGGTAACCCTAAGTTGGCTTTCTAATTCTGTGCGCCTGTTTCTGCTTTGTAAATGAGTTCCTTTGTATCAGTTTTTAGATTCCACCCTTAAGTGATACCCTATGGTATTTGTGTTTCTACCTCTGACTTCCGTCACTTAGTATGATCATCTGTAGGTCCATCTATGTTGCTGCAAGTAGTATCATTTCATTCTTTTTTATGGCTGAGTAATAATCCCGTGTGCCTATGTACCCCCATATTCTTTATTCATTTTCCTGTCAGTGGACTTTATGGTGGCTTCCATGTCTTGGCTATTGCAAATAGCACTGCCATGAACACTGGGAAAAATATAAAAAATTATAGTTTTCTCTGGATATACGCCCAGGAGTGGGATTGCCCGATTAAGGGCTACCTCTGTTTTTAGGTTATTCAGGAACCTCCATCCTGTTCCCCCAGTGGCTGGTACTAATTTATATTCCCACGTGCAGTTTAGGAGGGGTCCCTTTTCTCCACACCCTCTGCCGCATTTACCTTTGGTAGACTTTTTGATGATGGTCATTCTGACTGATGGGAGGCAATAGCTCATTGTAATTTTGATTTGTATTTCTCTAATAATGAGCAATGTTGGGGAAGTTTTCATGTGCTTATTTTTCTTTTTAAACTGTGAGTAAAATTTACCCCTTGAGAGAGTTTTCCTGAAAACTTGCCCTGTTTTGTGTTTGTAGTCGATTACCTACCGTAGGCCATTTCTGAGGGCAGGCATCATTTACAGCCCCGCAGGCCTTGAGAGTATTAAATGCCAATAAGCACCGCTTTTAAAGTTGTTGTTACAAGAACACGAGGCGGCAGGATTTCTTCATGCCCACCTCTGGTTACTGGGGCACCAGAGCCTTAGTGAAAGTCATGTTCCTGAGTTGTAAATGAGAGTGGAGTGTGCCACAAGAAACACCCAAGGGCTTGTGTCTCATGACTTTGTCCCCCTTTCCCTGCACCCTCTCCCACCTCTCCCCAAATCCCAACCCTTGCGAAACTGCTATGCTGAGGGTGCTGGCGTCCATAGCTGGGGCGAATCTGAGGAAGGAGGCTGGAGGTGGGCACCCCAGCATCAGGAGACGTGGGGACCAGGTGACTTTTCAGTGCTCTTCCAGACCAAAGGGTCCACCATCGCTTGGGTGCACTAGGCTTGGTTTAGCTGTGGAGGGCTTGCCTGAGCCTGGAGACTGTGGTTTCATCCAGAGAGTTTCAGACACTGTGGGTCCAATGTGGGCTCATTTCCTGGCACATACTTCCCAGCTCCCTCAGCCCTCAGACAGTGTAGTCTTGGGACCAATGGCTGCTCAGGCTCCAGGGATGTGACACCAGCCAGTGTCACTGAGGTCTGCACGGACTATAGCAGTCATTTCATTTTGTTTTATTTTTTAATTCAGTGTTTGATTTATATTGCGGTGTAGTTGGTTTACATTGTTTTGTTTGTTTTTGGTGTACAGCAACTTGATTCAGGCACATACAGATATATATCTAGTCTTTTTCGGAGTCTTTTCATATACGTTATCGTTGAGTGGTGAGTGGATTTCCCTGGGCTATATAGTAGGTCCTTGTTAATGACCTATGTTATATATATTAGTGTGTATATGTTAATTCCAACCTTTTATTTATCTCTCCCCTCCCAGGTTTCCCCTTTGGTAACCTAAGATTGTTTTCTAAGTCTGTTAGCCTTTTCTATTTTGTAAATGAGTTCATTTGTATCAGTTTTTAGATTCTGCCTATAAGTGGTATGATACTCATCTTTCTCTCTGTGACTTACTTCACATAGTATGATCATCTCTAGGTCCTTCTTTGTTGTGGTAAATGGCATTATTTCATTCTTTTCTTATAGCTGAGTAATATTCTGTTGTATATATGGACCTCATCGTCTTTATCCATTTTCTGTCGATGGACATTTAGGTTGCTTCCATGTCTCCACCATTGTAAATAACGCTGCAGTGAAGTTTGGGATACATGTGTCTTTTCGAGTTATTTTTTTTGTCGAAATGTCCTCCCAGGAGTGGGATGCCGGATCATATGGTAGCTCTGTTTTTAGCTATTTAAGGAACTTCCATATTGTTCTCCTTAGTGGCTGTTACCAATTTACATTCCCCCTGACACCACAGGAGTGTTTTCTTTTTTCTAAGCCCTCTCCAGTATTTACTGTTTCTAGAGGTTTTGATGACAGCCATTCTCACTGGAGAGAGGTGATACCTCATTGTGGTTTTGATGTGCATTTCTCTAATAATTAGCGATGTTGAGCATCTTTTCATGTTCCTTTTGGCCATGTGTATTTTTTCTTTGCAGAAATGCCTATTTAGGTCTTCTACTTATATTCTATTGGGTTTGTTTGTTGCTGTTTAGAGTAAGTTCTGATATATATATATATATATATATATATATACACACACACACACATATATATAGACTTATAAATGCCACCTTATTAATTGCTTTTGTAGTCCTATTGTTCTCTTTTCATTTTTTCCCCCATCTTTGTAAACTGGTGATTTTCTGTGATGGTATGCTCTTTTCCCCCTTTCCTTATCTTTTGTGAATTTACTTTAGGTGTTTGATTTATGTTTACCATGCATCTTACATAAAACGTCTTTGAAATAAAATAGTTCATTTTACGGTGATAGCAACTTAACTTCTATGGCGTATAAAAATTCCCCCCTTTTATATTTTTGATGACATGATTTACCTCTTTTTACATTGTACATTTTTTATCAAATTATAGCAGCTGTAGTTATTTTTACTACTCTTTTCCTTTAGTCTTTATAGTATAGTTAATTCATTAACACACCATCCTATTACAGAATTAGAGTTTGTAAACATGACTGTATATTTGTCTTTACCAGTGTGTTGTATACTTTCACATGTTTTCATGTCATTATTTGGCCTCTTTTCATTTCAGCTTAAAGAACTCCTTTCTGTGTTTTGCAAGGCAGATCTTGTGCTGATGAACTACTTCAACTTTTCTTTGCCTGGAAAAGTTTATTTCTCCTTCATATCTGAAGGATAACTTTGCTGGATAGAATATTACTGGTTGGCAGTTGTCTTTATTTGAAGACATCCCATATGTCATTTTCCTGTAGAGTTTCTGCTGACAAATCTGCTAGTAGCCTAATGGGGGTTCTTTTGTAGGTTACAATCTTTTTTCCTCTTTAGGATTCTCCTTATCTTTTATTTTTGACAGTTTCATTATAATGTGTCTTGGAGGTCTTTTTGCATTGAGATAATAGTGTGATCTCTTAGTTTCATGAACATGGATGTCCAAGTCTCTCCCCAGGTTTGGGAAGTTCTCAGCTCTTATTTTTTTAAATAAACTTTCTGCCTGCTATTCCCTCCTTTTCTCCTCCTGGAACCTCAGTGGCTCTGGTATTTCTATGTTTGGTGGAGTCCCATAAGTCAGGTAGGCTTTCTTGGCTTTTTTTGTTCTTTTTTCCTTTGTTTTCCTCTGATCACATTATTTCAGAGTTCCTACCCTCGAGCTCACTTATTCTGTTTTCTGTTTTGTCTATTGTGCTGTAAATGCTCTCTGTTGCATTTTTCATTTCATTTATTGAATTCATTAGCTCCCGAATTGTTTTTTATGATTTTTACCTCTTTGTTAAATTTCTCATTTTGCTCATGTATAGTTTACCTGATTTCACTGCAGTTGTCTTTCTGTTTACTTTTAGCTCATTGAGTTTCCTCAAAAAAGCTATTTTGGATTCTTTGTCAGTTAGATTGCAGAATTTCATGCCTTTCAGTTCACTTATTGGATGATTACTGGGGTCTTTGGTGACGGTATACTTCCTGGATTCTTCATGTTACTTGTAGTTTTGTGTTGCTGCTTTTGCATTTGAAGCAGCAGACACCTCCTTAAATCTTTACTTGCCTTCAGGTGAGCTATACAGTTTGTTGGTCCTCTTGTAGCTGAGGGTTTCTCCTACCTTGTGTGGGTATACCTGCTCCATACTTCTTGCTCCCTCTTGTGGCAGAATTCTTAAGCTTGTATAGCTTCTCTGGGGTTTGGTTTATTATACAGCGTTACTGCAACAATAGCTGACTAATATAAACTCTTAATGATTATATTGTAAGAAATTCTGTATACATAAAAACGTATAGATACAATTTTACATAAGTGCATAACATAATTATGATCATGTTACACATTTTTAAAATTTATTTTTCTTTTCCTCATTAGGTTGGCTACCCCTCTGTCCCCATCCCACTGATGCCCCATTTTCCTTCCCAAGTAATCCATGTTAACAACTTAATATGTACCTATCTGTATTTTCTCCATATTTATGTACTCATATGCAATGATATGACCACATATATGTACCAGTGACGTTCAAAATATGTAGCAACCAGTATGCACAGTATCAACCAGTGAGAATAAACACTAGCTGAAACATCCAGTGGCTGTATCAGTTTATGCTGGCTAAGTGCCACCCCTGTACGCAAACACACACACACACACACACACACACAATAAGAATTTCTATCACTGTTTATGTTCTACAAAAATGGAACCATATTATAAACATTTTGCCTTATTATTGTTTTTTTTACAATCCCTTAAATTCCAACTGTGATATGGTTTTATTCATTCTGCTTAATTGCTGTATAAGACATATTAAGTGGGCTGAGTGTATTAACATTTATTCAGCAGTACCCTATTAGTGGACTTCCCCTTTGTTTCCAGTGTTTTTGTTACCATGAGCAATGCTGCCATGAACATTCTTGAACATACATCATTGTGTACTGGTGATTTTATCTCTAGGGCATCCAGTCCCAGGAATGGAACAGGTGGACTGAATGATGAGAGGTAAATTTTGTTAGATGGTATCTGAGAACTTTTCAAGGTTCTTGGACAATTTACATTTTTATCATGAAGATTTAAAGAAATCATTTCTCCTGCATCTACATAGATATCAGTAAGTGGCTTTTTTTTTTTTTTTGGCAGTACCCGGGCCTCTCACTGTTGTGGCCTCTCCCGTTGCGGAGCACAGGCTCCGGACGCGCAGGCTCAGCGGCCATGGTTCATGGGCCCAGCCGCTCCGCGGCATGTGGGATCCTCCCGGACCAGGGCACGAACCTGCGTCCCCTGCACCGGCAGGCAGACTCTCAACCACTGCGCCACCAGGGAAGCCCAGGAAGTGGCTTTTTGATTTTTGCCAACCTCATGGGTACAAAGTAACAATCTGCATTTCCCAAACCAATCGTGAACTCACACACCTTTTCCTGACTTGGCTCTCTGGATTTTCTCTTTGTAGCTCTGCTCATTTCTCATTTGTGTTGTTTGTATCCTTGCCAGCATGTAAGAGCATTTGCATGTTGCAGATGTTAACCCTATGCCTAGATTAAACAATTTTTTCTTAATCTAGGATTTTTTCATTGATTGGGTTTAAGTTATCTCTTGCCTTACAAAATGTTGTCACAGTCATGAAAATGTGCTTTCGTTTATCTCCCTCCTTTCTCATTTCTCTCTTTCTCTTCCTTTCTTCCCCATCTTTCTCTCTCTCTGTGTATGTGTGCGGGGTTGTCTCTGTGTGTGTGTGTGCATGTGTGTGTGTTTGCGTGCACACCTGTTTTCCTTCCACTCGTTCTGCCTTTCTGTGTCTTTCTTCATGCCTCTTGTTCTCTCTCTACCCCCTCTCACTGGCTGCTCACTGCTCCCTTTTCCCACTCCATAGCAATACTAATTTTCTGTGCAGAGAGCAGTGTATTTTCTTGCTTGTGTTACTTACAAAGCCAAGACAGAAGCGAGAGGTGACTGAGGGCAGCACAATATGGGGTTAAAACAATGCAGTTTCAAAATTGGCTGAATTTGAGATCCCTTGAGTTTTTTCTTTTTATATGGATTCTCCAGTTCACCCTCTGAGATTCTGATTCCATAGGTCTGGAGAGAGGTGTAATGTACAAATGGATGTCTATTTTAATATCTCCCCAGGGGATCCCAGTACAGCGTCAGGGCTGGAAGTCTGCTAAAGCGCTAGATCAGGGAGGCTAACCAAATGCTCCCCAGTGTGGCCAGCTTGCTTGGGAGACTGGACAAGCTAGGCTGTTGTAGACTCAGTTAATGACCTTCAGCAAGCCACCAGCTCAGCATAAGACAGCATGAGGGGCTCACGTGGAGTAGAAACAAGGGTGAAGTAGGTCTATAGGCCTGATGCTCCTCCAATGGCGGAAGAGAGAAAGGTGTGAGGCACAACTCAAGTGCAGCTGCAGTGGGGCAAATGGGCACAGGGGGGCAGTGTGGCTCCGTGTGGCTCAGAAGCCAACTCAAACTGAGGCCTGACCCAGGCTCTGGGAGAGCTCTGGCAGGGTGAAGGGCTGTTCCCTTTCCACTCAGTCCCTGTCCTGTAGAACCTGGCTCTCAGATGATTAAAATTCATGCAACATTTATTGAGTGTGAATGATCTCATGTCAAACACTGTCCTGTATTGTTTTATTTAATCTTCATAGCAATCCAAGGTAGGCATATTATTTCTTGTTTACCAAAGAGGAAGCTGCAGCTTAGGGAAGTTAATTAATTTCTTAGAAGGTGGGAGAGCCAGGAGTTAGACTCAAGCCTGTCTGACTGCAAGCCAAATATTCTTTTCATTCAACAACTGCTTTATACAGGTAACATTTGATTCTGAACATATTAATCAATGTGAATTTACCAAATAATTTATTCATGCATGCTGATTATTTCTTTTCTCCTTTCCTTCTTTCTTAAACAAAGGGATCAGTAAGATTAACTGTGTTAGCTAAAAAATCTTAAAGCCCACAGTCTGCCTTTTAACAGGAGACTGAAGAAGCACAGAATGAATGGTTGATGGTGGAATGTCCCCTTGGGGTTTCCTCCTCTACATAGCTGGGCCCGGGTGTCACAGTGAATGTCTGCAGACCTAAGGCAGGATTTTATTTGGCTGATGTAGTATTATTTAAAAAAAACTAAACTTCAGGGCTTCCCTGGTGGCGCAGTGGTTGGGAGTCCGCCTGCCGGTGCAGGGGACGCGGGTTCGTGCCCCGGTCTGGGAAGATCCCACATGCCGCGGAGCAGCTGGGCCCGTGAGCCATGGCCGCTGAGCCTGCGCGTCCGGAGCCTGTGCTCCGCAATGGGAGAGGCCACAGCAGTGAGAAGCCCGCGTACTGGGGGAAAAAAAAAAAAAAAAAATCTAAACTTCAGTTCATCACAGTCCCTACCATTCCTTTTTCTTTCCATCTTTATGCTTTACTCATCCGTGCTACCTGCTGGGTATCTGCTGATGGCAGTACCAGATCCTTTGGGCCTCGAACTTCACCCCACTCCATCTCCCTTCCCTGGCTCTACTTGCCTCTAGGTGTGTCATTGTCATCACTCTGGCTGTTGTCTGTAGCTGGAGGCGCTCCCACCTGCGATGGCTGCATCCGTGGGTACACTCTGCTGCTTCTAGCACCCAGACCAGCCCTAGGTTTGCCAGGGCTAAATTTAATTGCAGCTGCTTCATCAGATGCTTGGGTATTTTCAGCCATAGAGGCATAGGGTGGCTGAGCTGGAAGTTGCTGAGGGCTGCTGGCCAGGGCTCAGACCCAATGTTTTAGATTGAAATTAGCCTCCAGGTTGTTCCAAGCACTTGGTCCCTGTCCCCAACCCCCCACCCCTGTTTTTTCTTAACTGGAGTTCGGGAGAAGGGAGAAAGCAAGAAGTGGTAGAGAATAAGACAGCACAAGGTAGACCCTGGGGGCCCTCTGTATTTGCTCGGTCATTTCTCTTTTCTCCGTAATCAGTTGCCCTCATGGCACGTGGGTCCCGGAAGATCAGGAGCTGGAGACCATGCTATCCAGTCACGTCCAGCAAGCGTGATCCACGTGGCCAGGGCCACCGCTGATAGGCAGCTGAGAGCAGGATATGGTCTCTCTTGCACAGTGAGGGCTGCCTGCTGGTCTGTTCTCTCCTGGCCAGCTCGCCACGGAGTCACCGTCCAGGGAGACACCACCCTTGCTCTGAGCTCCAGCACTCGTGTTATCAGGTGTCCTTTCTTTACCGGGGTCTTCATGGACAGGGCTGTGTTCTCAAAAGCCTTGGCCCAAGGCTTTCTGAAATTTCCCAGCTGGCGAGTACTGTGGGGTTGGTAGGCCCTCTGGCCAAGAGAGCAGGTGTGTATACATGCATGATGGCAGGTTCTCAGTGGCAATTACAAATAGAACAGGAAAATGGGCCCAGAGATGGAGCGGTGGCACTGAAGGGGTGGAGAGGAGAGGAGATACACAGAGAGGGGAGGATATAGCCCCCCAGGGTCCTGGGGGCCCTGGGTGGAGGAGCGGCCTGCCCGAGCATGGGAAACGTCCCTGGCTATTCTCAACTGCTGCCCTTGGCTGTGAGTGAGATGTTTTCAAAATTCCTACGAATCCAAGTGAAATAGAGAGGATCTTCCCTCTTTCTCTAACTCTACCATGTCCACGGCAGGAGAAACTCTCCTGGCTATTTCTCGTGTCCATTGTACCTACTGGATGGCAGCACCAGCCCACAGCTCTCACACTGGAAGGGGCCTTGGGATCCTCTGTTTGGATCTGCTCGTGTTACAGAGGGCAAGCTGCTGCTCTGAGGTGGTTAGTTTTATGTCTGGGCTCCTGACCTCTCCTCCCATGCTGTCCTCAGCACCTTTCTCGTTGTCATGCCAATATTAACAAGAGCTAGCAATCAGGACTCTGCACCAGGTACATCTTAAACACTAACTCATTTAGACCTGACACCAGACCTACCTATGAGGTAGGCACTGCTATCATCCCCATTTTACAGATAAGGACGTGGAGACCCAGAGAAGTTAAGTGACTTGCCCAAAGTCACACAGAATTTGGAGCTGGGTGTTCTGGCTCTAGAGCTGTGATCCATGGCGTATACTGCCTCTCAAGGTGCTTCGCTGGGACTGCCTGTTTCTTGTCCAGCTCTTATACCAGATTGTGAACAACTTGAAAGGGATTGATTATGTTTTAACCCCCTTTGGATCCCAAGATTAACCTAGAGCCCAATATAGTAGAAGCTCAAACAAATGTGATTTAATGAGTGAGTGAAGAAACAGAAGCATGGACTTCCCTGGTGGCACAGTGGTTATGGATCTGCCTGCCAATGTGGGGGACATGGGTTTGAGCCTTGGTCCGGGAAGATCCCACATGCCGCGGAGCAACTAAGCCTGTGTGCCACAACTACTGATCCTGCGCTCTAGAGCCCACAAGCCACAATTACTGAGCCCGCGAGCCACAACTACTGAGCCTGTGCACTGCAACTGCTGAGCCCACGTGCCTAGAGCCCATGCTCCACAACAAGAGAAGCCACTGCAATGAGAAGCCCGCACACCGCAACAAAGAGTAGCCCCCGCTCGCCACAACTAGAGAAAGCCCACGCACAGCAACGAAGACCCAACACAGCCAAAAATAAATAAATAAATTTATATATATAAAAAAAAAGCAAACCCCAAGCATTAGTTAAACCGTTGTTCCTTGCCCTGCATTTCTGAGACCTAATGTCTCTGAGGGGTTGTGAGTACAGGGTGGAACTTGCTGGCCTCTGGGGGGTAGCAGGCTGGGAGATCCCAGCAACCCTCACCTGGGTAGGAATCCTCCCGCCTCCTCCCCTGTTCCCTCCCAGCCCCGCCGCCTCACCTGCCTGCCTGTGTGCTTGTGCACACCTGTGCACCTTCTTCTGGAGCCTGCCTGCAGGTTGATGAGTACGCCAGGCATCCATCTGACTTCCCTGGTGACGGCGGCAGCTTCACCCTTGTGACCAGCCAGAAGCCAGGAAGGCAGTGAAGGCTTCCCTCTTACGTGCCTCACCACTGCCTCGGAGGATTTTCTGTGTGTGTTCTCCGTGTTCTTGACACCCAGGGCCACTCAGGTCTCCCAGCGTCTAGTTTTCTGATGCTAATGCAGGCAGAGGTGCCTAATACTCCCTGCAGCCAGGGAATGAGGGGCTAGGTCTTAAAGGGAGACCCTGGGGGAGGCACCATGGCATGCACTACCAGACACTTTTACCCCAAAGATGGCAAGAGAAATGGCTAGAGGCTGAAGTTGAGAGTGGGAAACAGGTGAAACAAAGAATGGTCCTCAAACTGTGGTCTTCCAGTCACCAGCAGCAGCAGCCACTGGGAACTTGGGGGAAATGCACATTCTGGGGTGGGATACGGAGGCTGGGAGGGAGACGCAAGAGGGAGGAGGTATGGGGATGTATGTATATGTATATCTGATTCACTTTGTTATACAGCAGAAACTAACACACCATTGTAAAGCAATTATACTCCAATAAAGATGTTAAAAAAAAAAGAAAGAAATGCACATTCTCAGCCCCATCCCAGAACGCGTGAGTCGGCCATTCTGGGGGAAGGGGCCCAGGAGTCTGTTTTAACAAGCCTCAGGTGATTCTGTTGCAACCACTGTTCCCTCCAAACTGTCCCATTGGCAGGACTGATGAAAGCCTTCAGTGAGCAGTTACTGAGTTCTCGTCCTTTGTAGAGGGCCAATCAAGGCACAAAATAGATTGGACACAATCCTTGTCTCCCTCTTCCCCCACCCTAATGGAAACTCTGGACCAAGTAATGAAAAACAAAGTACAGGGCCAGTCATTACTTTGCCCAAAAATCCCATTTCCACAGAAAGGAGAATTAGGAGATATGTTTCTTATTCAAGATTTGTCACATCTGTTGGCCACCAAGGATCAACAAATGAATAATACATCAAACTAGTATCCTCCAGTCTTTAAACAAATGAAAAAATGCTGGTAACTGATTGGTTGAATTGCAAATCATGACTTGCCCCACAAAGACTCTCAATATGTATAATTACTTAGAAGCCACAATAGAAACCTTGGGAATAAAAGATGGAAGAACAGTGCAATGTATCATTTAACCAAGCCCTCAAAGCAAGTAGTGTTATTCCAAGAATCTCCAACTAGGACAACATGCTTATGAAAAATTTGTTAATTTAGACTGTTGGATTGTTAATTTAAAAATCAACACTGGCCCCTCTCTTGAATCATCATTTATGTAAAATCATGTTAGTAAGTATCCTAAATTTTAACTCCTACTTATTCAAGAGAAATAGTTAATTTACTAACATTTTAATTCTTCCAAGTCAGGGAAGTTTGCACCCAGTAGATTACAACTGCTTTTTTAAAAAAAATTTATTTATTTTACTTATTTATTTTTGGCTGCTTTCGGTCTTCGTTGCTGTGCGCAGGCTTTCTCTAATTGCGGCAGGTGGGGGCTACTCTTCGTTGCAGCGCGCGGGCTTCTCATTGCAGCGACTTCTCTTGTTGCAGAGCACAGGCTCTAGGCGCGTGGGCTTCAGTAGTTGTGGCACGTGGGCTCAGTAGTTGTGGCTCGCGGGCTCTAGAGTGCAGGCTCAGTAGTTGTGTCTCATGGACTTAGTTGCTCCGTGGCATGTGGGATCTTTCTAGACCAGGGCTCGAACCCGTGTTCCCTGCATTGGCAGGCGGATTCTTAACCTCTGTGCCACCAGGGAAGCCCCGACAACTGCTCTTTGTATGTAGTACAGAGCTTGATTTATTTTTAAGCCAATCTGACCGTCTCTGTCTTTTAATGGCTAATTCCATTTATTTACTTTTAATGACAATTGAAAATGCTCATTTTATTCTGCCAACTTACATTATTTTACTTTGCTGGTTTCCCTTTATCCCTTATCTTACTTTCACTAGTTTGATCAAGTTAGCATTTATTTATTTACTTATTTAATTTTCTTCATTTTCTTTGGAAAAAAATTTTAGTGTTCCACTTTATCTTACGTAAGCAGAAGATTAACACTTAGAAATGTACTTGTAACATAAAATGGCCAGTTAGTAAGCATGGGGCCACGTCTGGACTAAAAAAGCATTTTGATGCAGCCTCCAGAGAAGCTTTTGTCAAAGAATAACAAACGTATGAAGTAACCAAATAGTCCATCCTGAGATCAATTTGTTGAGAGGACTCTAGACCCAGGTTGTCTCAAAGGAGTTGACAGCATCCTGCTTTGGACATACATAAATAACATGCTGGCAAAACCATTATTGATGAACTGGTACAATTTGACAAAAATATCAGACCAAAGTGATGAAAGACCAAAGAAGAAAATTAAGATTTGCCTGTTTTTTAAAACATGGTAATTTTAAAAAAGAATTTATATATTTTCTTTTCTTTTTTTTTTAAAAGAGAATCTGTATGGCCTTTTAATTTTATTTATTTATTTATTTTTGACTGTGCTGGGTCTTCGTTTCCATGCGTGGGCTTTCTCTAGTTGCGGTGAGCGGGGGCCACTCTTCATCGCGGTGTGCGGGCCTCTCACTGTCGCGGCCTCTCTTGCTGCGGAGCACAGGCTCCAGACGCGCAGGCTCAGCAGTTGTGGCACACGGGCCCAGTTGCTCCGTGGCATGTGGGATCTTCCCAGACCAGGGCTCGAACCCGTGTCTCCTGCATTGGCAGGCAGACTCTCAACCACTGTGCCACCAGGCAAGCCCAAGAATTTATATTCTGACTCTTTTTAAATGCTGGGCAATTTGACCTGTAATGAATAGTTGCATATTTGTGATTATATGTCTACAATATATATTAACAATTTTTTTTCACACACACACACTGTATTTTATTTTTACAAGAGATAAATAGATTGACACCAAGCATTGTAAATGGATGAGCACAACAAAAGCAACAATGATTGCAATTACCAAACACGAAACACACTCATACTATGTCATAATATTGACATTCAGTCCAGTAATCCTCCACTGTAACAGCTCCTTTACTTTGCAGTGAATTTTGATTTGTACATTTTTTGCCTCTGAGTCCTTGTGGGATTTTTTTTTTAATTCAAACAGAAAGTCACAAAAATTATAATCATCCTCATCAGTTCACTCAGTCCCATGTAATTAATTTTTTTTCATCTTGATCTTTTGTTAGCACTTCTATGAGTTCATCAGTTTTCCATTAGAGTTCTGAAAATGCTTATTCATTCAGTTCAGCAGTATAGTCAGTTACCAGAAACCTGTACTTGTCAGAGTCTTTTCCATGAATTCCTTGAAGACGAAACCCTTTTATAGGAACATATTTGCAAAAGCATCAGAGTACACCCAGAACTGTCTGTAAATGACAAAAGACTTAAAAATGACCACGGTTAAAGATTTGATGAAAGTTCATAATAATGCAATTGACAAGGAAATTTAGTTATTTCTGAGATATACATTTTAAAGTAATAACTAGAATTATGACTTATTATACCAGAACATATAAGATTTTTAGAAATTTCATGTAATGTCTGAAACATTTATATTAGCATATTTCCATAGAAATAACCCAAAGAAAGTTTAGTATTAGTTGTTTTTTTGTTTGTTTCTTTGTTTTTTTATACTGCAGGTTCTTATTAGTCATCAATTTTGTACACATCACTGTATACATGTCAATCCCAATCGCCCAGTTCAGCACACCACCATCCCCACTCCACTGTGGTTTTCCCTCCTTGGTGTCCATAACGCTTGTTCTCTACAGCTGTGTCTCAACTTCTGCCCTGCAAACCAGTTATCTGTACCATTTTTCTAGGTTCCACATACATGCATTAATATACGATATTTGTTTTTCTCTTTCTGACTTACTTCACTCTGTATGACAGTCTCTAGATCCAACCACGTCTCAACAAATGACTCAATTTTGTTCCTTTTTATGGCTGAGTAATATTCCATTGTATATATGTACCACAACTTCTTTATCCATTCGTCTGTTGATGGGCATTTAGGTTGCTTCCATGACCTGGGTATTGTAAATAGTGCTGCAGTGAACATTGGGGTGCATGTGTCTTTTTGAATTATGGTTTTCTCTGGGTATATGCCCAGTAGGGGGATTGCTGGATCATATGGTAACTCTATTTTTAGTTTTTTAAGGAACCTCCATACTGTTCTCCATAGTGGCTGTATCAATTTACATTCCCACCAACAGTGCAAGAGGGTTCCCTATTCTCCGCACCCTCTCCAGCGTTTGTTGTTTGTAGATTTTCTGAGGATGCCCATTCTAACTGGTGTGAGGTGATACCTCATTGTAGTTTTGATTTGCATTTCTCTAATAATTAGTGATGCTGAGCACCTTTTCATGGGCTTCTTGGCCATCTGTATGTCTTCTTTGGAGAAATGTCTATTTAGGTCTTCTGCCCATTTTTTGATTGGGTTGTTTGTTTCTTTAATATTGAGCTGCTTATATATTTTGGAGATTAATCCTTTGTCTGTTGATTCGTTTGCAAATATTTTCTCCCATTCTGAGGGTTGTCTTTTCGTCTTGTTTATGGTTTCCTTTGCTGTGCAAAAGCTTTGAAGCTTCATTCGGTCCCATTTGTTTATTTTTGGTTTTATTTCGATTACTCTAGGAGGTGGATCAAAAAAGATATTGTTGTGATTTATGTCAAAGAGTGTTCTTCCTTTGTTTTCCTCTAAGAGTTTTATAGTGTCCGGTCTTACATTTAGGTCTCGAATCCATTTTGAGTTTATTTTTGTGTATGGTGTTAGGGAGTGTTCTAATTTCATTCTTTTACATGTAGCTGTCCAGTTTTCCCAGCACCACTTATTGAAGAGACTGTCTTTTCTCCATTGTATATCTTTGCCTCCTTTGTCATAGATTAATTGACCATAGGTGTGTGGGTTTATCTCTGGGCTTTCTATCTTGTTCCATTGATCTATGTTTCTGTTTTTGTGCCAGTACCATATTGTCTTGATTACTGTAGCTTTGTATGTAGTATAGTCTGAAGTCAGGAAGTATGATTCCTTCAGCTCCGTTTTTTTCCCTCAAGGCTGCTTTGGCTAATTGGGGTCTTTTGTGTCTCCATACAAATTTTAAGATGATTTGTTCTAGTTCTGTAAAAAAATGCCACTGGTAATTTGATAGGGATTGCATTGAATCTGTAGATTGCTTTGGGTAGTATAGTCATTTTCACAATATTGATTCTTCCAATCCAAGAACATGGTATATCTCTCCGTCTGTTGGTATCATCTTTAATTTCTTTCATCAGTGTCTTATAGTTTTCTGCATACAGGTCTTTTGTCTCCCTAGGTAGGTTTATTCCTAGGTATTTTATTCTTTTTGTTGCAATGGTAAATGGGAGTGTTTCCATAATTCTCTTTCAGATTTTTCATCATTAGTGTATAGGAATGCAAGAGATTTCCGTGCATTAATTTTGTATCCTGCAACTTTACCAAATTCATTGATTAGCTCTAGTAGTTTTCTGGTGGCATTTTTAGGGTTCTCTATGTATAGTATCATGTCATCTGCAAACAGTGACAGTTTTACTTCTTCTTTTCCAATTTGTATTCCTTTTATTTCTTTTTCTTCTCTGATTGCCATGGCTAGGACTTCCAAAACTATCTTGAATAATAGTGGTGAGAGTGGACATCCTTGTCTTGTTCCTGATCTTAGAGGAAATGTTTTCAGTTTTTCACCATTGAGAATGATGTTTGCTGTGGGTTTGTCGTATATGGCGTATATTATGTTGAGGTAGGTTCCCTCTATGCCCACTTTCTGGAGAGTTATTTTATGATAAATGGGTGTTGAATTTGGTCAGAAGCTTTTTCTGCATCTATTGAGATGATCATATGGTTTTTATTCTTCAATTTGTTAATATGGTGTATCACATTGATTGATTAGCATATATTGAAGAATCCTTGCATCCCTGGTATAAATCCCACTTGATCATGGTGTATGATCCTTTTAATGTGCTGTTGGATTCTGTTTGCTAGTATTTTGTTGAGGATTTTTGCATCTGTATTCATCAGTGATATTGGTCTGTAATTTTCTTTATTTGTAATATCTTTGTCTGGTTTTGGTATCAGGGTGATACTCATAGAATGAGTTTGGGAGTGTTCCTTCCTCTGCAATTTTTTGGAAGAGTTTGAGGAGGATGGGTGTTAGCTCCTCTCTAAATGTTTGATAGAATTCACCTGTGAAGCCATCTGGTCCTGGACTTTTGTTTGTTGGAAGATTTTTAATCACAGTTTCAATTTCATTACTTGTGATTGGTCTGTTCATATTTTCTATTTCTTCCTGGTTCAGTTTTGGAAGGTTATACCTTTCTAAGAATTTGTCCATTTCTTCCAGGTTGTCCATTTTATTGGCATAGATTTGTTTGTAGTAGTCTCTTAGGATGCTTTGTATTTCTGCAGTGTCAGTTGTAACTTCTCCTTTTTCATTTCTAATTTTATTGATTTGAGTCCTTTCCCTCTTTTTCTGGATGAGTCCGGCTAATGGTTTATCAATTTTGTTTATCTTCTCAAAGAACCAGCTTTTAGTTTTATTGATCTTTGCTATCGTTTTCTTTATTTCTATCTCATTTATTTCTGCTCTGATCTTTATGATTTCTTTCCTTCTGCTAACTTTGGGTTTTGTTTGTTCTTCTTTCTCTAGTTCTGTTAGGTGTAAGGTTAGATTGTTTATTTGAGATTTTTCTTGTTTCTTGAGGAAGGCTTGTATAGCTATAAACTTCCCCCTTAGAACTGCTTTTGCTGCATCCCATAGGTTTTGGATCGTCGTGTTTTCATTGTCATTTGTGTCTAGGTATTTTTTGATTTCCTCTTTGATTTCTTCAGTGATCTCTTGGTTATTTAGTTACGTATTGTTTTGCCTCCATGTGTTGGTGTTTTTTACGTTTTTTCCCTGTAATTGATTTCTAATCTCATAGCGTTGTGGTCAGAAAAGATGCTTGATATGATTTCAATTTTCTTAAATTTACTGAGGCTTGATTTGTGACCCGACATGTGATCTATCCTGGAGAATGTTCCGTGTGCACTTGAGAAGAGAGTGTAATCTGCCGTGTTTGGATGAAATGTCCTATAAATATCAATTAAATCTATCTGGTCTATTGTGTCATTTAAAGCTTCTGTTTCCTTATTTTTCTTTTTTTTTTTTTTGCGGTACGTGGGCTTCTCACTGTTGTGGCCTCTCCCGTTGCGAAGCAACAGGTTCCGGATGCGCAGGCTCAGCGGCCATGGCTCACGGGCCCAGCCGCTCCGCTGCATGTGGGATCCTCCCGGACCAGGGCACAAACCCGTGTCCCCTGCATCGGCAGGCGGACTCTCAACCACTGCGCCACCAGGGAAGCCCTCTGTTTCCTTATTTATTTTCATTTTGGATGATCTTTCCATTGGTGTAAGTGAGGTGTTAAAGTCCCCCAGTATTATTGTGTTACTGTTGATTTCCTCTTTTATAGCTGTTAGCGGTTCCCTTATGTATTGAGGTGCTCCTATGTTGGGTGCATTTATATTTATAATTGTTATATCTCCTTCTTGGATTTATTCCTTGATCATTATTTAGTGTCCTTCCTTGTCTCTTGTAATATTCTTTATTTTAAAGTCTATTTTATCTGATATGAGTATAGCTACTCCAGCTTTCTCTTGATTTCCATTTGCATGGAATATCTTTTTCCATCCCCTCACTTTCAGTCTGTATGTGTCCCTAGGTCTGAAGTGGGTCTCTTGTAGACAGCATATATATGGGTCTTGTTTTTGTATCCATTCAGCAAGCCTGTTTCTTTTGGTTGGAGCATTTAATCCATTCATGTTTAAGGTAATTATTGATATGTATGTTCCTATGACCATTTTCTTAATTGTTTTGTGTTTGTTTTTGTAGGTCCTTTTCTTCTCTTGTGTTTCCCACTTAGAGAAGTTCCTTTAGCATTTGTTGTAGAGCTCGTTTGGTGGTGCTGAATTCTCTTAGCTTTTGCTTGTCTGTAAAGCTTTTGATTTCTCCATCGAATCTGAATGAGATCCTTGCCAAGTAGAGTAATCTTGGTTGTAGATTCTTCCCATTCATCACTTTAAGTATAACATGCCACTCCCTTCTGGCTTGTAGAGTTTCTGCTGAGAAATCAGCTGTTAACCTTATGGGAGTTCCCTTGTATATTATTTGTCATTTTTCCCTTGCTGCTTTCAATAATTTTTCTTTGTCTTTAATTTTTGCCTGTTTGATTACTATGTGTCTTGGCATGTTTCTCCTTGGGTTTATCTTGTATTGGTCTCTCTGCGCTTCTGGACTTAGGTGGTTATTTCCTTTCCCATGTTAGGGAAGTTTTTGACTATAATCTCTTCAAATATTTTCTCTGGTCCTTTCTCTCTCTCTTCTCCTTCTGGGACCCCTATAATACGAATGTTGTTGCATTTAATGTTGTCCCAGAGGTCTCTTAGGCTGTCTCCATTTCTTTTCATTCTTTATTCTGTTCCACAGCAGTAAATTCCACCATTCTGTCTTCCAGGTCACTTATCCATTCTTCTGCCTCAGTTATTCTGTTATTGATTCCTTCTAGTGTAATTTTCATTTCAGTTATTTTATTGTTCATCTCTGTTTGTTTGTTCTTTAATTCTTCTAGGTCTTTGTTAAACATTTCTTTTTTTTTTTTTTGCGTTATGCGGGCCTCTCACTGTTGTGGCCTCTCCCATTGTGGAGGACAGGCTCCGGACGCGCAGGCTCAGCAGCCATGGCTCACGGGCCTAGCCTCTACGTGGCATGTGGGATCTTCCTGGACCGGGGCACGAACCTGTGTCCCCTGCATCAGCAGGCGGACTCTCAACCACTGCACCACCAGGGAAGCCCTGTTAAACATCTTGCGTCTTCTTGATCTTTGCCTCCATTCTTCTTCCGAGGTCCTGGATCATCTTCAGTATCATTATTCTGAATTCTTTTTCTGGAATGTTGCCTATCTCCACTTCATTTAGTTGTTTTTCTGGGGTTTTATCTTGTTCCTTCATCTGGTATATAGCCCTGTATCTTTCATCTTGTCTATCTTTCTGTGCATGTGGTTTTTGTTTCACAGGCTGCCGGATTGTAGTTCTTCTTGCTTCTTCTGTCTGCCCCCTGGTGGATGAGGCTATCTCAAGTTAGCATTTATTTTTGTTATTTGTTAAGTTTTACCAGTTATGTTGAGGTATAATCGACATATAATAAGGGCCACTTTTTAAAGTATACAATTTGATATGTTTTGACATACATATATGTATGTCCATGAAGCTATCACCAGAATCAAGGTAAGGAACATAACCATCACCCCTACAAGTTTCCTTGTTCCTCTCTTCCCTCACCCACTTTATTTATTTATTAACACCTTTATTAGAGTATAATTGCTTTCCAATGTTGTGTTAGTTTCTGCTATATAACAAAGTGAATCAGATACATGTATACATATACCCCTTTATCCGCTCTGTCTTGCATCTCCCTCCCAACCTCTGTATCCCACCCCTCTAGCTGGTCACAAAGTACCGAGCTGATCTCCCTGTGCTATGTAGCTGCTTCCAACTAGCTATCTATTTTATATTTGGTAGTGTATATATGTCAGTGGTACTCTCTCACTTCATCCCTGTGTACCCTTCCTCCTCCCCATGTTCTCAAGTCCATTCTCTATGTCTGTGTCTTTGTTCCTGTCCTGCCCCTAGGTTCACCAGAACCATTTTTTAAAAAATTCCGTACATATGTGTTAGCATACGCTATTTGTTTTTATCTTTCTGATTTACTTCACTCTGACAGACTCTAGGTCCGTCCACCTCACAATAAATAACTCAATTTCGTTTCTTTTTATGACTGAGTAATATTCCATTGTATATATGTGCCACATTTTCTTTATCCATTTATCTGTCAGTGGACACTTAGGTTGCTTCCATGTCCTGGCTATTGTAAATAGAGCTGCAATGAACATTGTGGTACATGACTCTTTTTGAATTGTGGTTTACTCAGGGTATATTCCCAGTAGTGTGATTGCTGGGTCGTATGGTAGTTCTATTTTTAGTTTTCTAAGGAACCTCCATATTGTTCTCCATAGTGGCTTTATCAGTTTACATTCCCACCAACAGTGCAAGAGGGTTCCTTTTTCTCCACACCCTCTCCAGCATTTATTGTTTGTAGATTTTTTGATGATGGCCATTCTGACCAGTGTGTGGTGATACCTCATTGTAGGTTTGATTTGCATTTCTCTAATGATTAGTGATGTTGAGCATCCTTTCATGTGTTCGTTGGCAATCTGTATATCTTCTTTGGAGAAATGTCTGTTTAGGTCTTCTGCCCATTTTTGGACTGGGTTCTTTGTTTTTTTGATATTGAGCTGCATGAGCTGCTTGTAAATTTTGGAGATTAATCCTTTGTCAGTTGCTTTGCTTGCAAATATTTTCTCCCATTCTGAGGGTTGTCTTTTCATCTTGTTTACAGTTTCCTTTGCTGTGCAAAAGCTTTTAAGTTTCATTAGGTCCCATTAGTTTATTTTTATTTCCATTTCTCTAGGAGGTGGGTCAAAAAGGATCTTGCTGTGATTTATGTCATAGAATGTTCTGCCTATGTTTTCCTCTAAGAGTTTGATAATGTCTGGCCTTACATTTAGGTCTTTAATCCATTTTGAGGTTTTTTTTGTGTTTGGTGTTAGGGAGTGTTCTAATTTCATTCTTTTACATGTAGCTGTCCAGTTTTCCCAGCACCACTTATTGAAGAGGCTGTCTTTTCTCCATTGTATATTCTTGCATCCTTTATCAAAAATAAGATGACCATATGTGTGTGGGTTTATCTAAGGTAATTATTGATATGTATGTTCCTATTACCATTTTCTTCATTGTTTTGGGTTTGTTATTGTAGGTCTTTTCCTTCTCTTGTGTTTCCTGCCTAGAGATGTTCCTTTAGCATTTGATGTAAAGCTGGTTTGGTGGTGTTGAATTCTCTTAGCTTTTGCTTGTCTGTAAAGGTTTTAATTTCTCCATCGAATCTGAATGAGGTCCTTGCTGGGTAGAGTAATCTTGATTGTAGGTTTTTCCCTTTCATCACTTTAAATATGTCCTGCCATTCCCTTCAGGCTTGCAGAGTTTCTGCTGAAAGATCAGTTGTTCACTTTATGGGGATTCCCTTGTATGTTATTTGTTGTTTTTCTCTTGCTGCTTTCAATATTTTTTCTTTGTGTTTAATTTTTGATAGTTTGATTAATAGGTGTCTTGGTGTGTTTCTCCTTGGATTTATCCTGTGTGGTATTCTCTGCACTTCCTGGACTTGATTAACTATTTCTTTTCCCATATTAGGGAAGTTTTCGACTATAATCTCTTCAAATATTTTCTTAGTCCCTTTCTTTTTCTCTTCTTCTTCTGGGACCCCTATAATTCGAATGTTGGTGTGTTTAATGTTGTCCCAGAGGTCTCTGAGACTGTCCTCAGTTCTTTTCATACATTTTTCTTTATGCTGCTCTGCAGTATTTATTTCCACTATTTTATCTTCCAGGTCACTTATCCATTCTTCTGCCTCAGTTATTCTGCTATTGATTCTTTCTAGAGGATTTTTAATTTCGTTTATTGTGTTGTTCATCACAGTTTGTTTGCTCTTTAGTTCTTCTAGTTCCTTGTTAAACATTTTTTATATTTTCTCCATTCTATTTCCAAGATTTTGGATCCTCTTTACTATCATTACTCTGAATTCTTTTTCAGGTAGACTGCCTATTTCCTCTTCTTTTGTTTGGTCTGGTGAGTTTTTACTAAACTAAGATAAACAAGTGCTAAAAACTAAACTAAGATGAAAATCAGAAGCAAACCAGTCTCAGACAGGAAACCTCAAGCTACAGTTGCTCCCGAAGTCCACCACCTCAATTTTGGGATGATTCGTTGTCTATTCAGGTATTCCACAGATGCAGGGTACATCAGGTTGATTGTGGGGATTTAATCCACTCCTCCTGAGACTGCACACAGAAATTTCCCTTTCTCTTCTTTGTTCGCACAACTCCTGGGGTTCAGCTTTGGTTTTGGTGCCACCTCTGCGTGTAGGTCACCCTCAGGCATCTGTTCCCTCACAGACAGGATGGGGTTAAAGCAGAGGCTCACTCAGGCCCTGGGGAGGGAGGGCTATGGTAGTTATAATTGGAATGCTGGGTGAGCCTGCGGCGGCAGAGGCCAGCGTGATGTTGCAACAGCCTGATGTGCACCACGTGTTCTCCTGGGGAACTTGTCCCTGGATCATGGGACCCTGGCACTGGCGTGGTGCACAGGCTCCCAGGAGGGGAGGTGTGGATAGTGACCTGTACATGCACACAGGCTTCTTGGTGGCTGCAGCAACAGTGCTAGCATTTCATGCCCGTCTCTGGTGTCCGTGCTGATAGCTGCAGCTTGTGCCTGTCTCTGGAGCTCGTTTAGGTGGTGCTCTGCCTTCTGTGGGCAGAAGGGAAGGAATCCCCTCTCCTCGTGCACCCCGAAATAATGGTCTCTTGCCTCTTAAGCAGGCCCAGACTTTTTTCCGGACTCCCTCCTGGCTAGCCATGGTGCACTAGCCCCCTGCAGGCTGTGTTCACACAGCCAACCCCAGTCCTCTCTCTGGGATCTGACATCCGAAGCCCGAGCCTCAGCTCCCAGCCCCTTCCTGTCCCAGTGGGTGAGCAGACAAGCCTCTCAGGCTGGTGAGTGCTGGTTGGCACCGATCCTCTGTGCAGGAATCTCTCCACTTTGCCCTCTGCACCCCTGTTGCTGCACTCTCCTCCGTAGCTCTGAAGCTTTCCCCCCGCCCACCACCCGTCTTCTCCAGTGAAGGGGCTCCCTAGTGTGTGGGAACTTTTCTTCCTTCACAGCTCCCTCCCAGAGGTGCAGGTCCCATCCCTATTCTTTTGTCTCTGTTTTTTCTTTTGCCCTACCCAGGTATGTGAGGGATTTCTTGCCTTTTGGGAAGTCTGAGGTCTTCTGCTAGTGTTCAGTAGGAGTTGTTCCACACATAGATGTATTTTTGATGTATCTGTGGGGAGGAAGGTGATCTCCATGTCTTACTCCTCTGCCATCTTGAAGGTCCCCCCCCTCACCCACTTTAATCTCCAGGCAACCACTGCTCAACTTTCTGTCACTATAGATTAGTTTGCACTTTAAAGAATTTTATAGAAATGGAATCATACAGCTTGTAAGTGTTTTTGTTTGACTTCTTTAGCCAGCATTATTGTTTTGAGAGTCATCAAACCTTGTTGAGTGTATCAGTAGCCCATTTCTTTTCATTGCTGTGTAGTATTCCACTGTATGGATATCCCACAGTTGGTTTATCCATTTCCCTCTTCATGAACATTTGAGTTTTTCCTAGTTTTGGGCTATTACACATCAAGCTGCTATGAACTCTCATGTGCAGGTGTTTGTGGGGATGAATGCCCTCATTTCTAGGCTAAATACCTAGGAGTAGAATATGGTCTGAGTATGTTTAACATTTTTAAAGACTTTTGTACTGTTTTCTAAAACAGTTGCTCCATTTTACTTTCCCACTATTGGTGTATGAGTGTTCTAGTTCTTTCACACCTCAACAACCTTGCTATGTTTAGTTTTTAAATTTTTAGACTTTTGAACAGGTGTGTAATGTTATCTCTTTGTTACTTGATGTTGCATTTCCCTAATGCCTAATGATGTTAAGCATCTTTTAAAAATTGTGTTTATTTGCCATCTTTATATCTTCTTTGCTAAAGTGTTTGTTCAAATTCATTGCCCATTTTTATGTTGGTTGTTTTCTTGCTACTGAGTTTTGAGAGTTCATTATATATTCTGAAAATAAGTCCTTTATTGGATATATGATTTTAAAATATTTCCTCCCAATCTATGGCTTGTCTTTTCATTCTTAAGAGTGTCTTTCATAGAGCAGATGTTTATTTTTATTTCTAGTGATGTATGATTTAGCAATTTTTTCCATTTATTGGAATTGTGTACTTAGTGTTATAGCTAAGAAATCTTTGCCTAACACAAGATTTTCTCCTAGGTTTCCTTCTACAAGTCCTATAGTTTTAGGTTTACATTTAGGTATATGATCAGTTTTGATCTGTTTTAATTCTTGAATGTGGTGTGATGTGTGGATTAAAGTCCATTTTGGGGGGGATATGTATATAGTTGTTTCAGCATCATTTATGGAGAAAATGGTCCTTTCTCTTCTGAATTGCTTTTGCACCTTTGTTGAAAATTATTTGTCCCTCGTGTGGATCTACTTTTGGGCTCTATGCTGTTCCATTGATCTATTTGTCTATCTTTACACTAATACCACACTGTCTTGATATCTGCAGCTTTATAATAACATTGAAGTCAGGTGGTGCTACTCCTTCAACTTTCTTTTCCAAAGTTGTTTGTCTATTCTATGTCCTTTGCATTTCTCTATGAATACAGTCTTTCCCCATTGTGTGTGATGTTAGTGATAGGTTTCTCATAGAGAAACCCTTTATCTAATTAAGAAAAGTCCTTTCTATTTTGAGTTTGCTGAGAGTTTTTATCAGAAAGATGTTGGATCTTGTCAAACATTTTTTCTTTTATCTATTGAGATGATCATGTGGTTTTTCATTTTAGTTTGTTAATACGGTGAATTATATTTATAAAACATTGGTAGATTGTTTTTTTAAATCAATTTTTATTTGAGTGTGGTTGCTTTACAATGTTGTTTTAGCCTCCACTGCACAACAAAATGAATCAGCCACACACATAAAGATATCCCCTCCCTTTTGGACTTCCTCCAATTTAGGTTACCATAATGCATTAGGTAGAGTTCCCTGTGCTATACAGTATGTTCCCATCAGTTGTCTATTTTATGCATAGTATCAATAATCTATAAGGGTCATTCCCATTCTCCCAATCCTTCTCACCCCACCCCTTTCCCCCTTGGTATCCATACCTTTGTTCTCTATGTCTGTGTCTCTATTTCTGCTTTGCAAATAAGATCATCTATACTATTTTTCTAGATTCCACATATATGCGTGATTATATGATATTTGCTTTTCTCTTTCTGACTTACTTCACTCTGTATGACACAGTCTAAGTCCATCCACGTCTCTACAAATGACCCAATTTTGTTCCTTTCTATGGCTGAGTTATATTCCACTGTATATATGTACCACATCTTCTTTATCCATTCTTCTGTTGATGGACATGTAGGTTGCTTCCATGTCCTGGGTATTGTAAATGGTGCTGCTATGAACATTGAGGTACATATGTGTTTTTGAATTATGGTTATCTCTGGGTATATTCCCAGTAGTGGGATTGTTGGGTCATATGGTAGTTCTATTTTTAGTTTTTTTAGGAACCTCCATACTGTTTTCCATAGTGGCTGTAGCAGTTTACATGCCCACCAACAGTGCACGAGGGTTCCCTTTTCACCACACCCTCTCCAGCATTTATTGTTTGTAGATTTTTTGATGATGGCCATTCTGACCAGTGTGAGGTGATACCTCACTGTAGTTTTGATGTGCATTTCTCTAATAATTAGTGATGTTGAGCATCTTTTCATGTGTTTATTGGCCAACTGTATGTCTTCTTTGGAGAAATGTCTATTTAGGTGTTCCGCCCATGTTTTGATTGGGTTGTTTTAAAACATTGGTGGATTCTTGAATGTTAAATTAACCTTGCATTCTTGGGATTCATCCTCCATTGGTCATGATGTATTATCCATTTTCAACAGTTGTCTTTTAAAGAGTTAAATAAGAAGAAGAAATATTGGACCAACATGGTTATCATTTCCAGTGTTCTTCAGTCTTTTGTATGGATCCACATTTTCACTTGGCATCATTTCCATTCCTTTACCTCCTCATTCTTACCTTTCCGAAGGACTTTACCATTTATTTTGTAGTGTGGAACTGCCAATGAGAAGTTCTTATCACTTTTATATGCCTCAGTGTGTTTATTTCACTTACGTTTTTATTTATTTTATTAAAAATTTTTTTATTCATTCATTTTTGGCTGCATTGGGTCTTCGTTGCTGCATGCTGGCTTTCTGTAGTTGCGGTGAGTGGGAGCTACTCTTCCTTGCGGTGCGCCGGCTTCTCATTGTGGTGGCTTCTCTTGTTGCGGAGCATGGGCTCTAGGCATACAGCCTTCAGTAGCTGTTGCACGCAGGCCCAGTAGTTGTAGCTCACAGGCTCTAGAGCGCAGGCTCAGTAGTTGTGGCACACGGGCTTAGTTGCTCCACGACATGTGGGATCTTCCCAGACCAGGGCTCGAACCCATGTCCCCTGCATTGGCAGGCAGATTCTAAGCCACGGTGCTACCAGGGAAGCCCGCACTTACGTTTTTGAAAGATACTCGCACAGGGTATAGGTGTTTTTTTTCTTTCAATACTTTAAAGATGCTGCTTCATTTTTGGCTAACTTGTATAGTTTCTAACATCTTGCTTATTTTTGTTCCTCTGAATATAAAATGTGTTTTTTCTCTGTCTTGTTTTAAGATTTTCCCTTTAACACTGGTTTTCAGAAATTTGATATATTATGTGCTTTGGTATAGTTGTATTCATATTTCTTGTGCTTGTGCAAGGAGTTTGTCGAACTTCTTGGATCTGTTTATAATTTTTGTCAAATTTTATAAAATTGCAGCTATGATTTATTCACATAGTTTTGTTTCTCCCTCTCTTTTCTCTCATTTGGAGACTCTAATTATATGTGTATTAGGCCGCTTGATGTTTTCCCACAGTTCAGTGATGCTCTGTTTATATTTTAGTCTTCTCCCTGTGTTTTATTTTGGGTAACTTCCACTGCTATGTCTTTAAATTCATTAATCTTTTTCTTACAATGTTTAATATGCTTTTAATCTCATTTTTTTGTACCACAAATATTGTAAGTTTCATCACTAGAAGTTGGATCTTTTAAAAATATCTCCAATGTCACTATTTAACATGTTCAATATATTCTCCAGCCTTCTGGACATAAGGAATATAGTTATAACTACTATTTTATAGTAGTTATATACTGTATTCCTGAAGTTGTGGCCTGTATTTTGAAATTATAACACATCTCTGTGAGGTAAAGAATCTGATTGGCTCAAAAAAGCTTAAGCCTTTATCTCCTATGTAATATAACCTTTAAAAACCTCTAAAGACCTTTTGTGCTAATTGGGCTGCAGGGCAGTGGTATTCAAATTGAGAACTGTTGCTTTATAAGTTATATAAATGGTCGTTTTTCTTTGTCAGACAAAAAATCCTCAGACTCCATGTTTGTATCTTCTCCCTTTATGCGCAAGGCAAGTATATCAATAAACGTGATAAATTCCTTGCCTTCCAGAATGTTGCTAGAGATGTATTATTGGCAAGAACAAAAATGGATCTGAAGCATCAAGTTCTAGGGTATGAGTCTACACACAGAACCAACAAAATAGAGCAAATGGATTTGGGTGACGGAACCTGGAGACATTTGTTAGGATTCTGGCACTGGAGGAACGTGTACTTCTTGAAGGTACATCTCAGCGTGTCAGAGGGGCTGGAAGCCACAGGATTAACACACACATTGTGGTTCATCAATTTTACATGTTGATAAAAATTTATAACATGGTTTAAAAGGAAACAGATATATTATGATATAAAATGAAAAATTTGCAGGATTTTAAGGTAAAAATCAGACTTAGAAAAAGTATTGAGCCTTGGGTTACCTTAGGCCATGCCCTCAGAGTTCAGGAGGCAGAGGAGGTCTTGATTGTTCTCCTGCATGGATAGGGCTATTTCAGTGGAAGAATTGAAGAGGCTTGCTCTAAAACTTCAGTACCCCTACAAGGAGGAGAGAAGAGCCCCTTATGGGAGGACTGCCACTGTGCAGGGGGCATGGAAAGAGATGTTGATGGGCTGAACCCATGCAGATACCCTGAAGAGCTACCAAAATGGGGACAAGATCAACTCACTCACCCATCCATCCCTCCTTCCCTCCATCCACGTATTGAACCATCTATCCCTCCTTCCCTCTCCATCCACCCACCCACCCACCCACCCACCCACCCACCCATCCACCCATCCACCCATCCACCCATCCACCCATCCACCCATCCACCCATCCATCCATCCATCCAACCGTGCATCCATGCATCCAAGTAATCAACCAACTATCAGTCCATCCATCCATCTTATAAGCCTTTATTAAGTGCCTCCTGTGTATCTAAGATACTAATACTTGATGAAAACGAAAATGGATAAGAAATGGACTCTGATCTCAAGGAATTTAATGTCTAGGGCAGGAGTTCTCAAAGTTCTTCCTGCTGCAACATATATAATTACAAAATATCTGCTAAATTTATGAGCAGTGCCAGATATTGTTCAAAGTGGTTGACATGAAATAACTCATTTAATATTTACAACAACTCTTTGATTAGGTACTATTATTATTTCCATTACACAGCTGAGGAGCAGGTGGACTGTGTTCTCTGGGCTGAGAGTCATTGTCTAGAGGGACAGGCATGTTTATAAATAATTATAATGCTATAAGTGTAATTGGAACAGAAGAATAGTGAGACTAATTGTTTCTAAAGAAGCAGGGATCCCTGATTCCATATGGAAGACCAACTGAGCATGGAAACCCCAACATGGAAATTCCTTTTCTTTCCCGCTAATTATCACAGAATCACAGAATCTTGGGCCTGCTACACGTATACCTTGTTTTATTGTGCTTTGCGTTATTGCACTTCACAGATACTGTGTTGTTCACATATTGAAGATTTTCCCCGCGTTGAGCAAGTTGGTCAACACCGTTTTTCCAATAGCATCCGCTCACTTTGTCTCTCTCTGTCATAATATTTTGTAATATTTCAAACTTTTTCATTATTATTATAGTTGTTATGGTGATCTGTGATCAGTGATCTTTGATGTTACTCTTGCAAAAAGATTACGACTCACTGAAGATTCAGATAATAGCATTTTTTTAGCAATAAAGCATTTTAAAATTAAGATACGTACATTTTTTAGACATAATGCTATTGTACATTGAATAGACTACAGTCGGTACGCGGGCCTCTCGCTGTTGTGGCCTCTCCCGTTGCGGAGCACGGGCTCCGGACGCGCAGGCTCAGCGGCCATGGCTCACGGGCCCAGCCGCTCCGCGGCATGTGGGATCTTCCCGGATCGGGGCACGAACCTGTGTCCCCTGCATTGGCAGGCGGACTCTCAACCACTGCGCCACCAGGGAAGCCCTAACTGTATAACTTTTATATGCACTGGGAAACCAAAAAATTCATGTGACTCACTTTATTGCAGTATTTGCCTTATTGAGGTGGTCTGGAACTGAACCCACAATATCTCTGAGGTCCGCCTGTTTGTGACTTGTCATAGCATTTGGCCTGTTTTCAAAAGCTTCAGTGGCAAAGCACTCCTGACCTCACAAGGCCTCCCATTTTGTCTTTGGCCAGGCCTGAATGGTGGGAAATACTGTGTTTTATCAAAATCTACCTCCTGATAATTTCTGAAAACCAGCCCTAGTTCTGTTTCTTAGGGCATTTTTTTCTTAAGTTTCTGTGAATGGATTGTTAATAGACATCATATGGGAAATAGAAGAGAGTTGTGTACACAATAGATATGGTAAATAAATTCTAACACAGGTTTCTATATTAGAGGATTTTCTCAGAATCTTGTTTCCTTTTGTTTGTGGCTGTGCCACACGGCCTGTGGGATCTTAGTTCCAGACCAGGGATCGAACCTGCGCCTGCTGCTTTGCAAGCGGGGAGTCTTAATCACTGGCCCACCAGGGAAGCCCCAGAATCTTTTGTATGCTAATGTGCTTTGTGAATGTAGGAGGGAGATTGCCTTTGAGGCATTTTCCAAATTTATTCACCCTCCCAACTCTTTTTTTTTTTAACATCTTTATTGGAGTATAATTACTTTACAATGGTGTGTTAGTTTCTGCTTTATAACAAAGTGAATCAGTTATACATACACATATGTTCCCATATTTCTTCCCTCTTGTGTCTCCCTCCCTCCCAGCCTCCCTATCCCCACCCCTCTAGGTCACAAATCACCGAGCTGATCTCCCTGTGCTATGCGGCTGCTTCCCACCAGCTATCTATTTTACGTTTGGTAGTGTATACATGTCCATGCCACTCTCTCACTTCATCCCAGTTTACCCTTCCTCCTCCCCATCTCCTCAAGTGTGTGCTCTAGTAGGTCTGTGTCTTTATTCCCGTCTTACCCCTAGGTACTTCATGACCTTTTTTTTTTTTCTTAGATTCCATATATATGTGTTAGCATACGACTCTTTTCTTGATAGGCCCGTATTTACATCCCATTGGAAACAGCTGGGGAAGTAAGGCTCTGATGTCTCTCAGTTAGAATTAGCCTGATCCTCCTTTCCCAGGCCAGCTTTTCAAATGCTTGGGCTTGTGCTCCAAAGATAGTATTTTCCAAACTAAACATCTCTGCAACTTTCAGCTTCCTTCATGGTTAGGTTTTCAGACCTTTCTCCCTCTGGTCACCCGTCTCCAGTTTGCCAATGTCCCCCCTAAAGTGTGCGGTTCACAACTGAATATAATAGCCCTGTGCTAGTCTTTGGGTTGGTTCCATTGGACACAATTAGAACCCTCAGAACACTGTCATTCTGCCGTTTTATTTTCGACCTGACTGGTGGGGGGGTGAGGATTAAGTGACTCTCAGCACAGAAATGATGGATGCCAGGCCAAGAGGAGCTTTTGGAATTTGGAGCTGTTCAAGGAAAAACTAGAATGATTTTTATTTTTTGAAGGTTTGAAACGTCCTAAATAAGCACAGGTTTGAAAGCCTATTATGTGCAAGGCGCTATGGAGGGTAGAAGAGATGTAAGCCATTAGTCTTGCATGCAAAAAGCTGATTGTTGAACTAGGGAGATGGTTAACGGAAAAGGCCCAAAATGCAAAATAGCATCAATTATGCAGATTAAGTAGGGTGGTAAGGATTTGAGGAAGATTCACTGTTGGCTGTTTTTGTATTTTCTCCACAATATCCCATATATCCAGTGAGGGTGAGTAAACATTGCTGATGGGCTGAAAGAGACATGCCTTGCTTTGAAGAGTCTATAGCTTGGTGGTGAAGTGAAGGTTTGATCAGTGACTATTTTTTCCCGGTGATATTCTATAGTATTAGAAATGTGTTTTCTGGAAGAAAATAATGTTTACTCCAAGTCAAAAGTGATGTCCTGAACTGGAGTGAATTTCTAAAAAAGTACTATGTGTAAGAGCCAAAACAGAGAAGTTTTTTTAGAGTACAAAGTATTGCTCAGAATAAGCTAAGGAACACAAATATTTTCTTCTCAAGGCAACTCCCGCCCCCAAGGCAGCGCAGTGTGGTGGCTAAGAGCACAGCCTTTGGAGCCAGACCGCCTGGTTTCCACTCCTGTCTTCCACTTCTTAAGAGAGTGACCCTGGCTACGCACTTAATTTCTCAATGCCTTGTTTTCTTCCTTCCCTTCCCTTCCCTTCCCTTCCCTTCCCTTCCCTTCCCTTCCCTTCCCCTTCCTTCTCCTTCCTTCCTTCCTTCCTTCCTTCCTTCCTTCCTTCCTTCCTTCCTTCCTTCCCTCCTTCCTTTCTTCCTTCCTTCCTTCCTTCCTTCCATATGGGTCTTATCTCACAGTATTGCTGTGAATGTTAATGAGGTTCTATGTGGAAAACAGAAGACTCAGGATATCCCTTTTTATTTACTTACTGCTATAAAATCCATCACCCCAACACTTAGCTTAAAAACCAGAATCGTCATGTACTTTCTTTCATAGTTTCTGTGGATCTGGAATTCGGGAGCAGCTTAGGTCGGTGATTCAGGCTTGAAATTTCTTGTTCAGGTGCAGCAGATGTCTTCTGGGGCTGAGGTCATCTGAAGGCCTAATTGGAGCTCGAGGATCCACTTTAACTCACGTGGCTGGCAAGTTGGTGCTGGCGTTGGTGGGAGGTCTCCACCCACCTTCAGGTGGGCCTCTCTGCAGGGTCGCTTCAGTGTCCTCACAACATGGCTGGAAGCTTCCCCTAGAGTAAGAGCTCTAGGAGACCAGTGTGGAACTGCAGTGTCTTTTTTTTTTTAATATTTTATTTATTTGTTTGTTTGTTTGTTTAGGCTGCACCGGGTCTTCCTTGCAGCGTGCAGACTCTTAGTTGTGGCATGCATGTGGGATCTAGTTCCCTGACCGGGGATCGAACCCGGGGCCCCTGCATTGGAAACGTGGAGGCTTACCCACTGGACCACCAGGGAAGTCCCTGCAATGCCTTTTATGACCTTTATGACCTAACTTTGGAAGTCACACACTGTCACTTTTATTCTACTCTTATTCAATGGGGAGGGGACTACACAATGGCATGATTACTAGGTGACCATCGGTGGGGACCATCCTGGAGTCTGGCCGCCACACCCTTCGAGGAAGTACCATGTTCTACTGTGTGACTGATATTAGGTATAGGATACTTAAATACATAAATTTTTTTAAAAATTATTTTTGGCTGCTTTGTTGCTGTGCGCAAGCTTTCTCTAGTTGCGGCGAGCTGGGGGTTACTCTTTCATTGCGGTGCGCAGACTTCGCACTGCAGTGGCTTCTCTTGTTGCGGAGTACAGGCTCTAGGCATGCAGGTTTCAGTAGTTGTGGCACGCGGGCTCAGTAGTTGTGGCTCACGGGCTCTAGAGCGCAGGCTCAGTAGTTGTGGCGCATGGGCTTAGTTGCTCTGCGGCA
Source organism: Orcinus orca (assembly GCF_937001465.1). Classification (NCBI taxonomy): domain Eukaryota; kingdom Metazoa; phylum Chordata; class Mammalia; order Artiodactyla; family Delphinidae; genus Orcinus; species Orcinus orca. The sequence continues at coordinate 88,600,193 of NC_064567.1, forward strand.
TGTGGGATCTTCCCGGACCAGGGCTTGAACCCGTGTCTCCTGCCTTGGCAGGCGGATTCTTAACCACTGCACCACCAGGGAAGCCCTTAAATACAGAAAATTTTAACATCATGTAGTCCATATAGATACTCAGCATTGTTTTCTCAAATGAGAGTTTTGTTAACATGACTCCATTGCTATAACTCACGTTATCAGGGGTTTTGGTTTGCACTCCCCTCAAAGTAGAGCCTGAGACAAGGACTTGGGTACCAGAAATTTATTTGGGAGGTTATTTCAGGAAGCAGGAGGGAGGGAGTGGGGATGTGAGGCAGGGAAGAAGGGAAAGCCAATATAAGGGTGTGTTATGGAGGTTGCTTGCTATGGTGAATGTGGACTTGATTCCTCTGGGACCTGCTGAGTAGCGTGCAGAATTCCTCCCAGCATTATCCTCCTGAAGGGAGCATACACTAGCTTCCGACTCCACTGACTGAGGGTTTCCCCTGGGAGGTGAACTTCCCTGCATGTCAGATCTGTACCTGCAGTCAGGCTAAGAGGCCCCTACAGTGTTAGGGAAGGCTCTGAGATAAAATGGAAACCTCAGCTCTTACTGGAGGTGGGATGCTGTCAGCACAAGGTGGGTGTGAGCTCACAGGTGGGCTGAGGGATGTGAGTGGACCCCAGAGGCGTTTGCTACATCAGGTTAGCAGAACCTGGGGATTAAGTGGATGTGTTAGTTCAGCTCCCCCAAGTAGCAGATGTCAAGAGAGGATTAGATGTGCAAGGAATTTAATGGGAAATATGCCTTGAGGAAGATGGGGGGATCTGGAAGAGACTGGGAGAGCTATCAGACAGTAATGCAAGTCTGAGCTCTGGGGAGGAGAAGGGAAGGAAGAAAGGCTGGGTAGAAAGAGTCTTAGATTGTGGGGCAGGATTAAGAACGGTTCAAGCCAAAATCTCCCATCAAAAACATCCTGGGCTTCGCAGGATGCCTGTCCTGGTGTCTAGCCCGTGTGCAGCATGGCCTCGGGTTCACCTTAGCTTGGGCATCAGGCAATTATGCTCCGTCAGTCAGGTCTCAGGCATGTTCTCCTGGCAGCCATCATTAGTTTTGTGCATGGACAGCACAGGTAGTTGCAACAAGTCTTGTGCTTAGGGGAACCAGAGGTCACTCACACTGAGATACTAAGATCTATCCTTCCTCCTTTGTCTGCCATAGTGTCTGAAACTCCTCCATAAGAAAGGAATCCCCTTGTTTAATTTTTGCCCTCTCTTCCAGCTCAACTCTGAGAGGAGTTACATACTGAGTCACTAACACTTTAGTATGAACAAATTATCCTAGTTATTTTATTCTGTGACAGACAGAAAGAATCTGGGACAATATGAAAGCATGTAGGATTTGGGTGAATAGCACTTAAGGGAAGGGACACAAATGTGAGGGATAGGGGACCTCACTGGGTCCACTTTCCAATTCCTGCTGGGAATGGAACCAACATTCAGACTCTGCATAGTGAAATAACAAGAGAAACGTGCTTTCAGCAAGTGTCACCGCTCTTTGCCCAGCACCACTGTCCCCTACCGCCTTAATATTTTGAAGGAGGGTATATTTTTCTGGGTCGTTGGAGATATTAAGTGAATGTTGTCAAGGTGGTTGGAGTATTTGAGTTGGGAAGGAGGGAAGAGACTCTGAGATTTTTCAGAAGTTGGTCCATGAGTCAACTCTATCAGAATACCTAGAGCTCAGTAATGGACATTTCTTGCTTTCCCTCCCCACCCATGTCCCCCAACCCCAAACTAATTGAATTAGATTCTCTGGGGATGGGGCCCAAGAATCAGTATTTTATAAGCATTTCTGGTGATTTTTGTGAACACTAAAATTTGAGAACCACAGGTTCAAGGGGACTGTAGCTTCTAACACATAATCACAGCTGACCCATATCTTCTCACCTGAATTCCAGACACCAGCTGCCTCTGACTTCCAACTGTGTCATTGACATTCTTTCTGAGATATGTACTGGGCTTCTCAGACTCAACATGTCCATAGCCAAATGCCCAGTTGCCTACCTGGCCCTCCTAGGAGGCTTCTCCACCAGCCTTAATAGCACCACAGTTAATGGCAACTCCATCCTTTCAGTTTGCTCAGGCCAGATGCTTCCTGCCTTCTCCCTTTCTCTCTCTTTTTATATCCATCCAACTAGCTCAGCTTCAAAATACAGTTGACCGTTGAACAGCACAGGGGTTAGGGGCGCAGGCCCTCTGTGTGGTCAAATATCTGCATTATAACTTTGTAGTCAGCTCTCTGTATCCATGGTTCCGCATCCTGGGATCCAACCAACCGTGGATCCTGTAGCGCTGTAGTGTTTACCATTGAAAAAACTCTGCATATAATGGACCCAAGCAGTTCAAACACGTGTTGTTCAAAGGTCAACTGTGTAGCCGGAATCGTTATACTTCTTTTCACCTCTGCTGCTACAGCCCTGTTCTGGTTGCCATAATCACTCCTCTGGCTTTGTATGATAGCCTCCTAAGGCTCTTCCTGCTTCTGTCTTTACGAGTTGTCCCTTCCTCTCACCTCTAGGCTATTCTCAGCAGTCAAAGTGACCCTGTACTCAAATCCACACCATGGATCCCCATCTTTCAAGCAGGAACCAAAGTCTTTATAGTGGCCTACCCTGGACCTTTTCTTCTACAACTCTCCTCATTTGCCCCGCTCCAGCCACGCTTGACTCTCTGCTCTGCTGGAATGCATTAAGCATGACCCTGCCCCAGGACGTTTGCACTGGCTGTTCTTCCTGCCTGGACCACTCTTCGCTCAGATATCTGAAGAGCTCCCTCCCTCACCTTCTTTCCTTAAAGTTACCTTCTCAGGGAGGCCTACCATGACCACTCTATTTAAAGTTGCAAACTTTCACATTCTGGATCCCCTTTACCTATCCCCCCCACTTTTATTGAGATATAGTTGGCATATACCACTGTATAAGTTTAAGATGTACAGCATAATGGTTTGACTTACATATATTGTGAAATGATTACCACAGGAAGTTTAGTTAGCATCCATCATCTGATACAGCAAAATAAGAAAATATGAAAAGAGAAAGCAAAAAAAGAAAAAAACATTTTTTTTCTTATGCTGAGAACTCTTAGGATGTACTCTCAATGCCTTTCCTTTATATCATACAGCAGTGTTAACTACAGTCATCATGCAGCACGTCACACCCCTAGTACTTATTTATCCTGTAGACGGGAAGTTTGTACCTTTTGACAGCCTTCCTCCTACTCCCCCTTCCTCCACACCCCAGGCTTGGGTAACCACAAATTTGTTCTCTTTTTCTATGAGTCTGAGTTTTTATTTTTTTGTATGTTTTAGATTCCACATATATGTGAGATCATATGGTATTTGTCTTTCTCTGCCTGATATTTCATTTAGCATAATGCCCTCAAGGTCCATCCATGTTGTAGCAAATGACAGGATATCCTCATTTTTAATGGCTGAATAATATTCCATTGTGTACATGTATACATATATATACGTACACACAATGGAATATTATTGGATATATATGGATATATATATATGGATATATAATGTTTTCTTTATCCATTTGTCTCTTGATAGATGTTTCCATGCCTTGGTTTTTGTAAATATTGCTGCTATGAACATGGGGGTGCAGATATCTTTTCGGGTTAGTGTTTTTGTTTCCTTTGGAAATAGTCCCAGAATTGGGATTGCTGGATCATATGGCAGTTCTATTTTTAATTTTTTTGAGGAACCTCCACACTGTTTTCCATAATGGCTGCACCAGTTTACATTCCCGCCAACAGTGCGCAAGTGTTTCCTTTCTCCACATTCTCACCTGCATTTATCTCTCGTCTTTTTTTTTTTTTTTTTTTTGCGGTACGCGGGCCTCTCACTGTTGTGGCCTCTCCCGTTGCGGAGCACAGGCTCCGGACGCACAGGCCCAGCAGCTATGGCTCACGGGCCCAGCCGCTCCGCGGCATGTGGGATCTTCCCGGACCGGGGCACGAATCCGTGTCCCCTGCATCGGCAGGCGGACTCTCAACCACTGCGCCACCAGGGAAGCCCTCTTGTGTTTTTGATGGTAGCCATTCTAACAGCTACCAAATGGCAGCACCAGAATTTGAGCTAAAGCTGTGTTAGTTCAGAGGCCTTGTGGTTAGCCAGTACATTGTTGCTTCACAGTGTAGACATTCCTAATGATTCTTAACCGCTGTCCTATGCCTCTTTAAAAATCAGTTTACAAGCTTAAAGCTGTGGCTCACACACTATTTGTTTTTAAAAAGGTTTATTTTGATTTTACTACTATTACTTCACTGTTTATTTAGCTAAGGGTTTCTGTTGGCAATGATGGGAGCGTGTGCCCCTTATCCTTGGGCATTTCTGAGATTTGAGAATCTGCTGATCTGTTGGCACCGCCAGTTCTTAAGGCTGGTGGAAAGAATCCTTTCTGTAACTTCAAAGACTGTTTCCTCTCTCCTTCCACTGGACTTCTGTGACTCTTTAGCGGTCCCTCTGAAGGCAGTCAGCAGGGCTGCCTTTTTTTTTTTTTTTAATTTATTTTTGGCTGCGTTGGGTCTTCGTTACTGTGTGCAGGCTTTTTCTAGTTGCGGCGAGCAGGGTCTACTCTTCATTGTGGTGCGCGGGCTTCTCATTGCGGTGGCTTCTCTCGTTGCGGAGCATGGGCTCTAGAGCGCAGGCTCAGTAGCTGTGGTGCATGGGCTTACTTGCTCCGTGGCATGTGAGATCTTCCCAGACCAGGACTCGAAACCGTGTCCCCTGCAACGGCAGGCGGATTCTTAACCACTGTGCCACCAGGGAAGTCCGGGCTGCCTTATTATATTCTACTTAATTCAAGACCGCGGATTTCTTGAATATTTCTGCCCTCGGCTCTGAGGGCACAGAGGATTAAAAACATGGTCCTTGCCTCCTCGGCTCATGGTAGAGCCAGGGAGAATGATGGAAAATGACACAGCAGCAGAGACAGTGTCTCCTGGGCTGGCAGGCAGGAGCTGAGCCCTGCTGCGGCAGAGGCTGGCGGGACAAGTCTGCCCAGCATAGAGAAAACTCCCTGGGGAAGGTGAAGTGCAGGGTGCAGGTGGGAGGGGAAAAGCAGCAGCAATTCTAGCAGTAAAGAAGAGAGCTCGAGATAGGGCTGGGTACAGTCACATGTGGTTTATTTGGGGGATGCTAGAGAACTCAGTGTGGGCGGGGTGTGCTGCAGTGATTGGATTCCAACTGTGAAGAGCCAGGGATGACTCTGTAACCCTTATGGAAGGTTTTGAAGGAGGGGATCCACGACCTGCTTCAGATTACAGTCTGCAGGTGGGGGGTGGCAGGGGTGGGTGGGTGGGGATAAGGGCCCATTAATCCGTCTAAACCGCTTTTCTGGAAGGAAATCTCTGCAACAGAGCAGAGCATTTCTCCTTGTGTGCTGGCTAGTGCCCTAAGCCTGTCAGTGCTCTGCTTAGAGTAGACAATCAGTAAATACACAGTGAAAAAAATGTTTACATACACACCCCCCAATTTATATTTCTCTCTCTTTTTTTTTTCTTTTAAGTAGGGCAATTAAGAATAGATTCAGACAGCAGGAGGAAGTTCTCTGATCTCACACTGACTGCAGAGGGCTATAGGCTTCAGTTTCTTTGCACATTGAGGGCGCTCATCGTGAGATGAAAGCATTTCCTCCTCTTCCTTTTTCATGGGTTTTATCAAAATTTTGACTGCTCCAAGCATCTTCCTCATCAGCACAAATGCATTTGGTATGGAACTAATAGTAGAATATTTTAGGGGTGCATTAACACGGAGATCCTAATGGCTAGCTATCTGGGTTACCAATGCTACTGCCTGCATACAGGTAAAGGGGAAAAGGTAAAACAGATTCATTTTTCTTGCATCCTGGATTTCTTTTAATTTTCTCAGACATAATTCATAAATTCAAATAGACCAAAAAAGTATATGCTTTAAAGAAAAATGGGAAAACAAGAAAAATCCCTACCAACTACAGTTTTGAAGAATGGATTTTTTTCCTTGACTTAATTAATATTCATTTTTAGTAGAAATGTGAACACGTGCCTACCACATTTTGTTGATGCTTGTGGATTTATTTTTAGGGAGAGGGAGAAACAGAGAGGAAGTTAGACTCAGAGACCGTCAGACATTTAGCTCCTTATCTACATTAGAGAGTTTATTGAGATTTAGAATAAAAATTAGCAAGAAGCAAATATTATCCACAAAACGCCAAAGCTTAATCTGTGGCCAAAAGACTTGGCCTGGCACTTAGAGGTAAGGTTTAGCCCCTTTCTCCATATGAAGAAAGCACATCTATTTCCTATTCTTTTGGCACCATTTTCCCAAAGCACACACACTCATTAACTGATGGTTGTGATGGAATTCTGTCCTATTTAGCTTCAACCGCGAGATTCTTAACCATTTAAAACTTATTCAGAAATAAAAACCCGCTCTAGTCAATGGAGAAACCACTTTATAGGTCTGTATTATGCTCTGTTTATATTTATTAAGTCCTCATTGATCCTGGGAAAATGATGAAGTCTTACATTTTTGCGTTGTTTTATTGCTTACAAAGCATGTTTCATTCATTACCCTATGGAAATCTTAATACTCTAAAAGGAAGACATTTTTATTTGATAACACAGTTAGGAAACCAGAGATTCTGCTATCTCTTGAGATCACTGGGCTAGCATTTCACAGTGTCAAGGTTTGCTCAAGAAAAAAAAAAAAAGAAGGAAAGAAAAGAAAAAAAGGACTGACTATAACACTGCAGTAAACCTGCGAATCTTAATAGGGAAATCAGTTGTGTTCTAATTTCTAAGTACTTGATTCAAGCAGAAATTGAAATAAAAAGTATAAAATTTAAAATGAGCCACTCACATTTATTGATGACTTACTTACCATGTGCTAGGCATTGAAAAGTACATGCATCATCTCATTTAATTCTCCTGACAACCCTAAGAAGTGGAGAAATACAGTCGCTTCAGATTTTCTAGATGAAGAAAGAGTTGAGAGAAAAACAATTAAAAATAACGTTTACTGAGGGTTTCCTCTGCGTAGTCATAGTGCTATATGTTTTACATACAATTTCTCAGTTGTTCCTTAAATCTGTGAAGGAGAAACCCATTTTATAGATGGTACAACCAAGGCACAGGGAAGTGAAGTATCTTGTCCAGGTTCACGTAGCTAGTTAAGTGGCAGAGCTGGGATCTGAACCCAAATAGTATTCCGCCCAGAATCTGGGCACTTCCCACCTAGCTAATGCTGCAGGCCAATCTCTTCTCATTCTGTTTTGGTCAAAGGTTGGGAAGATGTGTGTCATTCAGGGTACTCAGGGCTCTTGGGCATGTCACGGGAGCAGCATCATACCTTCTCGGACAGGCTGGTAATGAGCCGCCTTTTCCTACAAGAAAAGGAAGAACTTAATAGGAACTTTTACAAAGACTTTGGTGTGGGGAGAGTCTGTCTGGAAATACCACATTATTGGGGCTTGAGCAGTAAATATGCTTCAAAGATTTTCACCGTAAGGCAGGGGTTTGGACCAGTTAGAGGCGTGTTTACTCCCGTGAGTCTGAAGAGAGAACAAGGTTAGGTTAAGTAGATATCAATAACAGTTGACGATAAGCAAAAAACAACAACTCTGGGACCGTGGTTGTCACAGTCTCTTAAATAGATTATCAGGCTAATACTTACTACTTGTTTATTTTATATTATTTGTTATTGGTTTCAGGTGCACAGAATTGGATTACTATAATCCTGCTTTATAACACACTGCACTGGTCCTTGCGACTTGTTTATACTGGTCATTGTTTTAAATAATTCTATTTTAAAGCATAGTTTAGTGCTTCTAGGTACTTTGGACCCAGAGCTACAGCTCTGGCGCATGGTTCATCTGTGGAATCTTTTCCCACATTCTGGACATAAAACCTAGAAGGAAGTAGCTTTGGAGAATCAGCCCTGAAACCCAGAGGGTGGGGGCAGTGACCCTGCCATTGGTAAGAAGCTTGTCTCCTTTCCACCAGGGGTTAAGGTCTCAGGGCAGGGTCAGCCAGGGGCTTGGTAAAGACAGAGTATTCATGACCTCCTCTGCACATTCCAAGGAGATGAAACAAACAAGTGGTCATTTTCCAGGAAAATTGAGGCCATGCTTCCAGTGCCCTGAGAATCCTCATACTCAGCATTCATGTGCCAATTAAAAAAGTTGCTCATACACTCAACCCTTTTCCTTGGGAGGGCCAGCTGGGGTGAGGCCAGCACAGCTGCTTCTGAAGGGCAATTGGGGGAAATGCATCTTGCCCGTGGCCTGGTTAGAAGTCTAACCAGGCATTTACAGGGAGAAGTTGAGGTTGCCTTGCAGAGAAATTTCTTCGCATCCACGAAGACTTTCATACTTGTCTCTTCCTTCCTCATCACAACTTCTTCATTCTGTGTCTATGGAAAATATATTTGTTCCAACTTCCCTGCCCCCAAAGTGGATTTTAATTGTGATACCAAAGTGGGACATTTTGCGTTTCTAATGGTTGAGCTCATTGGAAAGACTGTTCCTCTCTCCAGGGCATTGGGGTTAGTTTTTTTTTTTCGTTATTTGTTTCCAGTTTGGCAGCACATTGCAATGGCCAAGAGCATGAACTCTGCAGTCATGTTTACCGGTTTCAAGTTCCAACTCCACCTTTTTTTTTTTTTTTTTTTTTTTTTTTGCGGTACGTGGGCCTCTCACTCTTGTGGCCTCTCCCGTTGCGGAGCACAGGCTCCGGACGCGCAGGCTCAGCGGCCATGGCTCACGGGCCCAGCCGCTCCGCGGCATGTGGGATCTTCCTGGACCGGAGCACGAACCCGTGTCCCCTGCATCGGCAGGTGGACTCTCAACCACTGCGCCACCAGGGAAGCCCCCAACTCCAACATTTAGTAGCACATTTCTTTTAAACCTTTGGCAACATATTTAAGTTTGCTAAATTTTAGTCTTTTTCTGAGATAATGGGAACTATCTCATAAAGTTGTCATGCAGATAAATTAAAGCATCCTTTGTAATTCACTTAGCACAGCTCTCAGCACATAGTAGGTCCTCAGTAAATGTTAGCTGTAGATGCTATTAGGAAACGTAGGTCTTAATATACTTGTACTTTTATTTCTCCTGGCTGGATGCCCCCAAGTAGGATTTTTGGGTTCAAGAGTGTGTGCATTACACGTTTTATTTTATTTATTTATTTTTAAAATTTATTTTATTTTATTTTTGGCTGCGTTGGGTCTTCTTTGCTGCACACGGGCTTTCTCTAGTTGCAACGAGCAGGGGCTACTCTTCGTTGCGGTGCGCGGGCTTCTCATTGCGGTGGCTTCTCTTGTTGTGGAGCACGGGCTGTAGGTGCGCGGGCTTCAGTAGTTGTGGCTCACGGGCTCTAGAGCACAGGCTCAGTAGTTGTGGCACACGGGCTTAGTTGTTCCACGGCATTACACATTTTAAATAATGGTGTCTGATTACTATCTAAAAAGTTTGCAGCAATTTATAGTCCTATTAATTAGCGAACAGAGTAACCTTCTTCTCCAAACCTTACCAACATTGGGAGATAAGGAATCATCTCAATTTTGGCTAATTTGATGGGTGGAAACGGTTTCTTATTATTTTAATTTGCGTTTTCCTGATCTTTAAAGAGACAGTGCATCTATACGTAGATTTATTGGCCATTTTCGGACTCTCTTCTACATCTGAACAGTCTGGTTTGTTCACAGCTTTTGTCTATGGGATTTTACAAATACTGCTATTTTGAATAAACAAATATTACTAATTTGTAAGAAATCTCCATGAATTAAGGATATTATCTGTGTTGAAAATATGTCTCTCATCCTATTATTTGTCTTCCTTTTCTCTTGTGATCTTTTGTTATACTGCCATTTACATTTTTTATACAGAGTGATGTAACCATTTTTCTTTTATGTCTCCTGGGTCTTCTCTTATTTATCAAAGATGTTTGAGTGCCGTGTATATCCTAGAATCATACTCTTGTTCTCATTTCACTACAGCAATGGCTCTCAGTTTTCTGTGGGCATCAGAATCACCTATGAAGCACTTTAAAACTGTGTTTTCTTGGGCTTGATCATAGGATTTCCAGGAGTGGAGCTTGGATGCATGCTTATGAAAAAGGAGAGTCTCATTTTGAAAAATGAGTCCTTCTTAAAAGTAGGTTCTTTGTTTCCCCCATCCCCACCCCAAAAGCAGGTTCTTAAATTGGCAAAATGTTGATATAGTTGTTGAAGTTGGATGCTGTTATTGGGGCCTAGTAGGTGGCCCCAAGATGTGCCTCAATGGCATACTGATAATTTTGAATGAAAGTTATTTAAGAAATGGCCAATGCAAGAGGGACACTGTGACCCTCTGCTGTCTCCTCCAAAGCAGGAGATCAATCTCTCATGTGAAAGGTGTACTCCTTACACCTGCAGGTAGAAGGAAACCCTTATTTCCAGAGGTAGGGAGTTTGGGCCCAGAAGCCTGTAAAAGTAAATCTTGTTACTTCTTTAATTTACTACCCCAAGCCCAAACTCTGTTTAGATTTTTCACTAATTGAGCACCTCAAACCCAAGTTTCTTTGTTGTGTCAATTCCTCACAAATTTGTTGCTTCTTTGTCTAAAAAGTATAAAAGCTGCCTACTTTGGCTACTTCTTAGGTTCCATTTCTATGAGACCTCTGTGCACACAATTAAAATTAGTTTCTTTTCTCTTAATCTGTCTTGTGCCCATTTTATTAGTCCAGCCACAAGAACTCAAGAGGGGTAGAGGGGGAATTTCCTCCTCCCAACACTATAGATGGAATGTTTGTATCCACCTGAAATTCATATGCTGAAATGTTAACCCCCAGTGTGATGGTTTTAGGAGATTGGGCCTTTGGAAGGTAATTAGGTTATGAGGGTGGATCCCTCCTAAATGGGATTAGTGCCCTTATAAAAGAGACCACACAGAGCTCCCTAGCCCCTTCCCTTCCCCTATGTGAGGTTACAGCGAGAAGAGGACTGTCTGTGAACCAGGAAGAGAGCTTTCACCAGAACTCAACCATTCTTATTTTTTTAATTAATTAATTAATTAATTAATTTTTGGCTGCCTTGGATATTTGTTGCTGTGAGTGGGCTCTCTCTAGCTGTGGCAAGTGGGGGCTACTCTTCATTGCGGTGCGTGGGCTTCTCATTGTGGTGGCTTCTATTGTTGCGAAGCACGGGCTCTAGGCATGTGGGCTTCAGTAGTTGTGGCACACGGGCTCAGTAGTTGTGGCTCCTGGGCTCTAGAGCGCAGACTCAACAGTTGTGACACACGGGCTTAGTTGCTTCACGGCATGTGAGATCTTCCCAGACCAGGGCTTGAACCCGTGTCTCCTGCCTTGGCAGGTGGATTCTTAACCACTGTGCCACCAGGGAAGTCCCAGAACTCAGCAGTTCTTGCACCCTGATCTTGACCTCCAGCTACCATAACTGTGAGAAATACCTTTCTGTTGTTTGTAAGCCACCCAGTCTATGCTCTTCTGTTACAGCAGCCCAAATGAACTAAGACACTGGGTGATAGGCACTTGAGAATTCATTATCTGTTCTCCTTACTTTTGAATATGTTTGAAAATTTCCATGAGCAGTAACCTTAAAAGAAAAAGTTCTGATAGCGTGTGAAGCTTATCAAAGTTGCTGTCCTAATCAGAGTTGGCTAAGCAGCAGAGATGTTACATCGAAGGTCAGCTAGGAAGGGACGTGGCCTCCTCATGGTGATGTTGAGCAATAGTGCAGCCGCCCATGTGGGCGCTGAGCCAGAGCACGAGCAGCCTGCCAGGGCTGTGCTGGGTCCTTGGACCCTGAACAGTAGGGCCTCCTTTCTTTCCGATTGCTTCTCAGCTTCTCTCTCAGTTCTGCAGGACCCCGTGAAGAGGCAGGAGCAGATATTTCTGTTCCTTGGAGAGGCAAGTAAAAAATGGAAGTCAGTCTTCAAGTCTCTCTTTGGGAAGGTAGCAGCAGATGATGGGAGTGGTAGTGTTCTCATTTGCCATCAGACTGGCCTCTCTCTCCCTCCATTAAAAACCCTTTGTCAGTCATCTTACACGCACTCTAAACCTTCCATTTTCATCTCTCTCTCTCTTTTATCCCCAGCATGACATTCTTTTCCTAGTCATGGTAACTTCTTGGTCTTGACTGTGATTTGCTTACTTATGCAAATCTGCAATGAAGTGTTAGGAACAGTATTAAAATAGAGGCCCTACCGCAGTGACACTTCCCTGGAGCCCCGTACAGTACCTATTATTAACAGGACGCACAGTTGAAGGAGGGGATAAACACAAAACACACATAAATCAACCTGGGGTGCTTCACCCAGACTTTCCCAATCCCTAGTCCTCACCTCGTGCAAAATACTACTCAAAACACAGCTCAGGGGAGGCCCAGGACAAACTGGCTGTCCATTTGTCAATGTGTAAGGCTAAAGATAACCAGGTAATTAAAGGGAACCATCAGTGCAAAGGAGGAGTTGAACCGTGAAGAAGCAGAACAACCTTCTGCTAGGGGAAAACGAGATAATGCTGGGGAGGAAGAGAACTTTTGAGGTGGTCTCAGTAGAGATGGGAGAGATTCAAGAGGACATTATATCCATAAACTGAAAGCAAGTTGCCATTGAAAGGGATAGTCAGAAAACTAGAATTCTTGAAATTGAAATCTTGACAATATGATTATCAAAATTAATTTCAGGGACTTCCCTGGCGGTTCAGTGGTTAGGACTCCATGTTTCCACTGCAGGCGGTGTGGGTTTGATCCCTGGTCAGGGAACTAAGACCCCACATGCTGTGTGATGTGGCCAAAAAAAAAAAAATTTTTTTCAAAATTCCACAAAAGTCTGAAAAATAAAATAGATGCAGCCAAGGACTGAATTCGAAATCTGGAAGATAAAGTTGAAAAAAGAAATCTTCTGAAACTTAGAGACATGATGTCAAAAGAGATAAAAGAAGGTTGGGAAAAGATGGAAGCAGTTTGCCCTCCAATTCCTCTAATAGGAGTCTCGGAAGACGGAAAGAGAACACGGAGAGAGGATGTGACTTTTCTCAAAAGAGAGAAATGACTTGGTCTTCAGATTGAAAGGGCCCATCTCGATACATATTGGTGACACTTCTGCCCTACAGGGATAAAAAAAGAGTATCCTTAAAGTTTTCAGAAAGAAAACATAAAATCGCCTGACTAAAGCCACAATGGCTCAGAAGACTCCAATCAGCAACACTGGACGTTAAAGAAAAGGGAGCACCAAGTTCCAGGTTCTGAGGGAAATGATTTGAACATATAAATATACCCCAGCTAGGCGAAGCCTAAAAATACCTTCAGACACAGGCAAGGACTCTGAAAGATTGTCTTCTCTATCCTTTTTCTAGAACAGCTACTCAGCGCTGTACTAGAGCCAAGCAGAAAAGGAACCCAAGAAAGAGAAAAACATGGGCTCCAAGAAACCAGTCTAGGAGGACAGTGACATGACATCCCAAGACAATGACAGTTGCGTCGCACACCTAGACAGCAGTGAGTCTAAATTAGAACAGAAAGTCAGAGGGCTCCATGGAAACAGTTTTCAGGAAGAAAGTGGGTAATATAACACAAGTCTTGTGATTAGGATCTAGAAGTCTCACCACAGCCTTCGATCAATGAGATGGTGGCAGAAGTCTTTTTTTTCTCCCCCCACAACAAGAAAAAGAATGGCCACTAGATATTCTGAGAAATAAAAGGAAACACTCTACAAGAAAGTCATGGTCTGAATATGAAGCAAGTCAGATTTTGAGCAGTTAGTGTATATGAGAAATAGTGATACACCCTCTGAATTAAATAGCAATACAATCTGTCGATACAATCTGTTTGAACTTGTAATGGGTACTCGGTATACACATTTGCCTGTGTTGAGTGTGCTTTTTTATTCCTGAAAGTGGTTTGCCATTTTTATAGCATATTTTCTTTACATATCAGCTTTTCCCTAATAATTTTTTTGAAGAATCACCCAGAGAATAAACTTAGGTGTAAATTTTGTTCTCATTGTTTCTCTTTCCCTCTCAAAAAAAAAAAAAAAATATGATTTTGTGGTTTTTAACATAGTATTGGTGACTTTGGATTTGTTTTTTTGTTCTCATGTCAAAGCTTATATTTATTGTCTTTTATATTTTTTATTTTTTAAGTTAATGTTTATTGGAGTATAGTTGATTTACAATGTTGTGTTAGCTTCTGCGGTACAGCAAAGTGAGTCAGTTATACATATACATATATCTACTCTTTTTTAGATTCTGTTCCCATATAGGTCATTACAGAGTATTGAGTAGAGTTCCCTGTGCTATACAGTAAGTTCTTATTAGCTTTCTATTTTATATATAGTAGTGTGTATATGTCAGTCCCAATCTCCCAATTTATCCTTCACCCACCATTCCCCATTGGTAGCCTTAACTTTGTTTTCTACATCTCTGACTCTATTTCTGTTTTGTAAAGAGGTTCATTTGTACCGTTTTTTAGATTCCATATATAAGCGATATCATATGATATTTATCTTTCTTTGTCTGACTCACTTCACTAAGTATGACAATCTCTAGTTCCATCCATGTCGCTGCAAATGGCATTATTTCATTCATTTTTTATGGCTGAGTGATATTCCATTGTATATGCATATCACATCTTCTTTATCCATTCCTCTGTCCATAGGTATTTAGGTTGCTTCCATGTCCTGGCTATTGTAAATAGTGCTGCAATGAACATTGGGGTGCACGTATCTTACCTTATCTTTTATTTATTTATCTATTTATCTATTTATTTATGGCTGCGTTGGGTCTTCGTTGCTGCGTGCAGCCTTTCTCTAGTTGTGATGAGCAGGGGCTGCTCTTCGTTGCAGTGTATGGGCTTCTCACTGTGGTGGCTTCTCTTGTTGCGGAGCATGGGCTAGGCGTGCAGGCTCAGTAGTTGTGGCTCGCGGGCTCTAGAGTGCAGGCTTAGTAGTTGTGGCACACAGGTTTACTTGCTCTGTGGCATGTGGGATCTTCCTGCACCAGGGATTGAACCCGTGTGCCCTGCATTGGCAGGTGGATTCTTAACCACTGCACCACCAGGGAAGTCCCTGGGGTACATGTATCTTTTTGAATTATGGTTTTCTCTGGATATATGCCCGGGAGTGGGATTGCTGGATCATATGGTAGCTCTATTTTTAATTTTTTAAGGAACCTCCATCCCATTCTCCACAGTGGCTGTTACCAGTTTACATTCCCACCAACAGTGTAGGAGGGTTCACTTTTCTCAACACCCTCTCCAGCATCAGTGGTTTATAGATTTTTTTTTTTTTTTCAGTACGCGGGCCTCTCACTGTTGTGGCCTCTCCCGTGGTGGAGCACAGGCTCCGGCCGCGCAGGCTCAGCGGCCATGGCTCACGGGCCTAGCCGCTCTGCGGCATGTGGGATCTTCCCGGACCGGGGCACGAACCCGTGTCCCCTGCATCGGCAGGCGGACTCTCAACCACTGCGCTACCAGGGAAGCCCTGTAGATTTTTTGATGATGGCCATTCTCACTGGTGTGAGGTGATACCTCATAGTAGTTTCGATTTGCAGTTCTCTAATAATTAGTGATGTCGAGCATCTTTTCATGTGCCTCTTGGCCATCTGTATGTCTTCTTTGGAGCAATGTCTGTTTAGATTTTCTGCCGATTTTTTGATTTGATTTTTTTTTTTTGATATTGAGTACATGAGCTGTTTGTATATTTTGGAGATTAATCCCTTGTCGGTAGCTTCGTTTGCAGATATTTTCTCCCATTCTGTGGGTTGTCTTGTTATTTTGTTTATGGCTTCCTTTGCTGTGCAAAAGCTTTTAAGTTTAATTAGGTCCCATTTGTTTATTTTTGTTATTTTCATTAGGAGGTGGATCAAAAAAGATGTTGCTGTGATTTATGTCAGAGAGTGTTCTGCCTATGTTTTCCTCTTAGAGTTTTATAGTATCAGGTCTTACATTTAGGTCTTTAATCCATTCTGAGTTTATTTTTGTGCATAGTGTTAGAGAATGTTCTAATTTCATTCTTTTACATGCAGCTGTTCAGTTTTCCCAGGACCACTTATTGAAGAGACTGTCTTTTCTTCATTGTATATTCTTGCCTCCTTTGTCATAGGTTAGGTGAACACAGATGTGTGGGTTTATCTGTGGACTTTCTATCCTGTTCCACTGATCTATATTTCTGTTTTTGTGCCAGTACCATACTGTTTTGATGACTGTAGCTTTGTCATATAGTCTGAAGTCAGGGAGCCTGAGGACTTTGGATTTTGATTGGACAGTCAGTTAAGCTCAGCATCTGGAAACTTAAACTTATGGACGTGAAGAAGCATAAGCTTAAAAAAATACCCATTAACCTTAACGTCGGACTCATATTTTTGTAATCTTTTTGAAGTGTTCCTTAGTAACTAATAGGTCTTGTTTTGAAGATATATATATATATATATATATATATATATATATATGTATATGTATATGTATAAAATTCAGCCACTCCTCTAGTTTCCGTTCACTTTTTTCTGCTAACTCCAAGTAAAATGAAATGAGAGAAGTTTTTAGAAATTTTATTTTTTTATTGAAGTATATTTGACATACAACATTCTATTAGTTTCAGGTATACAACATAATGATTCAACATTAAAGAAATATTTACAGCAGTTAAATATTTGTGGGATTATTTGGGTTGTGCGATTGGAATGGTGTGTGTGTGTGTGTGTGTATAGTTTCCTTCTTGATGCCCCACTTTCCACCAATCATTGCCTTCACACTTGCAGACTCTCATTTTTTTTAAAGGACCTCACCTACTTACTGATAGCAGGTGTAGGTTTTCTTGTTGAATGCTCCTGCCTACAAGATTTTAGTTTCTCAAGGACCAGGCCTAGGCCTCTATCCTGTTCCTCTTCCTCTGGCCTGGCTCGCCCAGCCTCAGGGTGCCCCCACCAGGTCCTGGAGGGTGTCCTGGGCAGATGAGAGCCTCTTGGCCCTGTGCCCCTTGATCCCTGCACTCTCATGGGCACCCCACATGGGGTGAGGGAGAAGGGGAGGCAGCTGGTCCAGGTTCAGGTAAGCATGGTGATGGGAACCCACATCGCAAGAGCCTTGAGTTCTCTGTACCAATCATTAGACTTTCAAAGTTGCATAAAGTATAAATCAGAGGCCCAAATGCTTACTAATGTTGATTCAGCACAATAAAGTAATCAATAAACAAAATAGTCTGAGAGGAACAGACTAACCTCAGAGCCTCTTCCCATGAATAAGTATTTGTGGGGACAAAGCATTTTTGGAGAAGTGAATCAGCTCATTTATTTGTAGAGATTTGGGGAATTATCATAAGAGCCTGAAAGGGTAATGAACATAGGAAACTCTCAATGTTGGTATCATCATGAAAAAGCCTTTCATGGAAGGGAGAGAGACTAGCACAAAATGTGTTTCCTCCCCTTAAACCATAGATTCTTCTCCTTGCCATGCTTTCCTGCAGACAAGGAAGGCCTCTAGCAGAGAGAGTGAGAATAGAAAGGGAAAGGAGAAAATGGAGAGAGGACATGGGAGGTGGTAGTGAGGATGAAACCCCGAGAGGCAGTGAGTACTTCAAGCTGGACCATGAGTCATAGAGTGACACGTAGGTCTGTGGGTCAGTTTCCTTTCTTTGCCCCCAGATCTTGGCATTATCTTGACTTTCATCTCTATGTTCTGCTTGTAGCATCTATATTCCAAAGGGCAAGGCCATTTTTAACATCTTCATAGCTCGTACATGCTTCCTGTTGGAAGGCAAACTCGTTAGAATATATCTACGTCCCAAATTAAATATAGTTTTTTGGTAAACATTTTTGACAGGATATTACGTTGAACCATAGGAAACTGCCATTTTTACAGACCCCCACAGCAGTCACACATTAGCAATTTCATATTGTTCAGTCTAATAATTTTGTCTTTGAAAGTATTTGGCTGTAAGTTATGCCTTTAATTTACCATTATTTGGAATTCCCTGGTGGTCCAGTGGTTAGCACTTGGTGCTTTCACTGCAGTGGTCCTGGTTGGGGAACTAGGATCCTGCAAGCCAAAATAAATCAATAAATCATAATTTACCATTAGCTAAGATTTCTCTGCAACTACTACATAGAGGCTGGGAATTTACGTAAACTGAGAACTTGTAACCTACAGATTATTATTCGAGGTAATGACACTTTAGATGCTCATAATACGAAAGGGAATAATTAATGGAGTTGACTTAAGTGGCATCTGTAAACTGTCCTTTAAACATTTATTAGCTAAAACCTCCTCGTTGTTTTTATTTCGGGGCTGTGGCCGGTTGGCTTCTGGTGGCAGGCTCTGATGAGTGATTAGTGTGTGGGAGGTTTATTCGAGGAGATGCTGGGCTAGCACCCATGGGGGAGGGGAAGGAGCCACACTGGACAGAGGCTGGGCTGTAGGGTTGTCACAACCCGACTCAGCAGCCGCATAGAGAGCTCGGAGCAAGGATGGTCTTCATGCTGTCCGGTTTGGGGTGCCGGTCGCTGGAGGCAGGCTGCCATCTGCCCTGGGAGGGGGCTGTCCAGAGAGAGCCAGCAGCTGAGGGCTTTAGCCAACGATGTTCCCAGTAGCTGGGGAAACAACCCTGTTGTCCCGACGTGGAGATCTAGTTAGCAAAACACAGCATCCACGACAGTGCCATTTTTTTTAAGGTCTTCTCGTAGCACCCTAGCACTGGGCCTGTGGGGCAGAGGGATCAATGGCCTGTGTGAGAAGCTGATGGGGCTTGAGGCTTTATTTTAAATAGACTTTTGGCTTTTAGGGAGAGAAAGGCTTTCAAACAGACTTAAGAGGAAAAGGGAGGGTATTGGGTGAGACTTGCCTGCAGATGTCAAGGTGGAGGGAGCTCTGGGTAGGGTCCCGAGTCCTGCCTGTTGGATCCTCACTGGTCTTACCTGTGAATCAAGGCGGGCACAGACCTGATGAACCCCATTTCTTCCTCCAGCCCTAGCACTGGGCAGTGCTCTGAGTCTCACCCCAGTGATCCCAAAGTAGAGCAAATCAGAGTCACTAACAGATTCAGATTTGAATTAGGCAGTTTGCTAATCTTTTCCTCGTTCCTTGTTCGCTCCTGGGGATTGGTGAGGCAGGGTCCAAGCCAGGCCATTTTACAGACAATCACATTGCTTTCTCCTTCGTCTGGCTCGGGACTCTGCACAGGCACATGTATGAATAGGACAGTCCGTTTCATTACTGAGGAGCAGGCAGCAGGTCACAGAAAGAAAAAGAAGAAAGAAAAATTGGAGAGGAGCCAAGAATTAGAAAACCAGCGGCTGAGTCGCACGCCCACTGTGCTCACTTGGGCAGCACATGGAATAATACAGAGACAAGTAGTGTGGCCCGTGTGCAAGCATGACACAGCAACGCGGGAAACATCCTGTATTTTTTCAGGGGTGATGAAAACGTTCTGGATATGGATAGCAGTGAATGGTTGTACAATAATGAGAATGCCCTTAATGCCAGAGAACTGTGCACTTAAAATGGTTAAATGGTAAGTTTTAGGTTATGAATATTTTGCCACAATTTATAAAAACCAGACATGGCCATAAGGGATGGAGGGTTGGATAAAGATGTCATAAAGTAAAAGTCATGCAATTACACTGATGAAATCAATTACAGCCAAAAAATAGCAGATGTCAAAACCCACGTGCAGGCAGTGACGTGCACACCCCGGTATAAATACAAAGTAGTGGAAAGAGCCAACCTGGATATCAGCTGGGTTCAAAGCCTAACTCTGCCACTTCCTAGCTGTGTGACCTTGGACAAGACACCTAACTTCTCTGAGCCTGTTTCTTATTTATAAAATCAAAATGATGACATTGGGGCATCCCTGGTGGCGCAGTGGTTAAGAATCTGCCTGCCAATGCACGGGACACGGGTTTGAGTCCTGGTCCAGGAAGATTCTACGTGTTGTAGAGCAGCTAAGTCTGTGCACCACAACTACTGAGCCTGCGCTCTAGAGCCCGCGAGCCACAACTACTGAAGCCCACGTGCCACAACTACTGAAGCCTGCGTGCCTAGATCCTGTGCTCTGCAACAAGAGAAGCCACGGCAATGAGAAGCCCTCGCACTGCAACGAAGAGTAGCCCCCGCTCGCCGCAACTAGAGAAAGCCTGCGCACAACAACGAAGACCCAACGCAGCCAAAAAATAAATAAATAAACAAAATCTATTAAAAAAAAAATTCAGGATGCCTGGGCTTTAGTCATGGTTCTGCCACTGTGAAAACATGGGCAAGTCACTCACCCTTCCTGGATTTTGATTTTCTTGTTGTGAAACAAGAGTTGTACTCAATGACCTCTATGATTAGTTCCTGCTCTAACTTGCTTTTGAGCTTCACAATTTCAGAGCACTCCAGACCTTTACTGGAAAGTGTGTGTCCAGGAGAGGTGAAACTCAGAAGAGCCAGTTCTGTTAGTCTGCTAGGGAGACCATAACAAAAGTACCAGGAACTGGGTGGCTTGAACAATGGAAATTTATAGTTTCATAGTTCTGGAGGCTAGAAGTCCAAGATCAAGGTGTCTGCAGGGTTGGCTCCTGTGAGGGCTTTGAAGGAGAACCTGTCTCACACCCCTCTCCTAGCTGCTCGTGGCTTACCAGCAGTCCTTGGCGTTCTGTCTTCTCTGCCTTCATTTTCATGTGGCATTCTCACTGTGTGTCTCTGTCTCTATGCCCACATTTCCCTTTTTATAAAGACACTGGTCATATTGGATTAGGCCCACCCTAATGACCTCATTTTAACTTGATTACCCTTGTAAAGACCTTATTTCCAAGTGAGGTCTCACGCTGAGGTACTAGGAGTTAGGATTTCAACATATCTTTTTTGGAGGACACAATTCCGCCAGCCCGTAACAGCAATCACAATACGTGGTTAAATATTTCTGTATGGAAGGAATGAAGAAGTGGACTAAAAATAGGTTTTTGAATTTTTTCAATTAGGTGATACCTTTTTTTTTATTTCTCTGGAATATACCTGAAGTTGAGTTTGTCAGGTATTATCGGGTTTGAGATGCAGTGTCCTTTCAAATGGTTCCCTCTGAGGAAATTTTACGCGTTCCTTTTTTTTCTTCTCCTCCCTACTTGCTTGTTCCCCTCATTCTTTTGTGTCTCCAGCTCTCATTGCATTAATTCTTACTCCCTTCTCCTTCATCGCCCTACCTGGATCTCAGAAAATTAGGGAATATCTGTTCTTTATTCACCCTGCAGAGTAAAAATGCAGCCATCATTCTCACTGAATCATGACGTCTGCTTTCAAAGCCTCTTTTCTTCCTCCCCGCTTTTCCAGGGACTCAGAAACCTTGGGCCTGGAAGGGACCTGAGATGTTTTCTGAGCCCAGAGGTGGCTTGGGTCTCCTCGAACGGCCTGTATTTTTAGGCTGGGCATGACCATCTCTCCACTTCTCAAGTATATTAGATATCTCTTTCTTATGTCAATTTAAAATCCGTTTCCCCATTCTGTCACCAGTGAGCTCTCTAGAGTGTGACAGAATGAAGCCATTGCATCTCCCATGGGAAGCCCTTGGAAGCAACACCAGCTATGCAGGTTCAGACTCCTCGTAACATTTGAGAGGTAGTTTTCTCTGGTTCTACTAGTTATTTAACCAGTCAGCTTCAGGGTCTGTGACTAATTAGTTGAGGTAACTTGGGTAGGTGATATAACCTCTTTGAACATCAGGGTCCACATCCTTGAACTGAGTTACAGCTAAAAGACTTGAATTTAAAGGGCCTGCTTTCTTCCTGTCTAGATTCACTTTTCTGAATCTCAGAAGATCATAGTACTGGGGGCTTCCCTGGTGGCGCAGTGGTTAAGAATCCACCTGCCAATGCAGGGGACACAGGTTTGAGCCCTGGTCCGGGAAGATCCCACATGCCATGGAGCAACAAAGCCCGCGAGCCACAACTACTGAGCCTGCACTCTAGAGCCCATGAGCCACAACTGCTGAGCCCGTGTGCCACAACTACTGAAGCCCGAGCGCCTAGAGCCCGTGCTCTGCAAGAGAAGAGTAACCCCCGCTTGGGGCAACTAGAGAAAGCCCGCACACAGCAATGAAGACCCAGTGCAGCCAAAAATAAATAAATAAAATAAATAAATTTATAAAAAGAAAAGATCATAGTACTTACCTTTCCTCATGGGACTGCTGTGAAATCAAAGGTGATAGTATTTGTCAATTTTTGTTGTTGTTGCTAGTAACTACTGCTGCTGCTGCTACTATAAAGGGCCTGGCAGGAGTTCCTCTTTCTAGGCTGGGTTAACAGCAGAAGTAAATGAAAAACTTTTGCTGCAAGTCACCCTGAGCTTATAGGAAGTGGTTGGGGACAGGATGTGTGGGAAAGCCAGGAGGGTTATTCAAAGAATTATTTCCAAAAAAAAAAAAAGAATGATTTCCAACCTGTGACCCAAGTTATGATTGTTAGCCAACTTCTAGAGCTGTCTGGGAAATGGCCAAATTCAGTTCTTAGAAGATCAAACCTGGGAGAAGTGCATTCACTGTTTTGGAACAAATTAAGCAAAACACAGGATGACTGGCATCCTTTTGATCCCCTCCCTCATCCGTATCAAGAGCTAGCTCCCTTTGATTTCAGAGACTTTAAGAAAAAAGGTACAGAAATGAGTTCTTTTGTTAAAAAAAAATCACAAAAGAAAATAATAGGGGTTTGTATCTTCCTGGCTGGCCCTCTTTTTCACACATTTCTCTTCTGGCGTGAAGCAGAACAACAGAACTCTGTGTGGACAGATTACAGTGCACTTACCAACAGAACTGAATGGGCCCTCCCTCGTGGATGTGGCTCAGAGACTCCCACTTGGTGGCACTGATGGCCAGTTGGGTCCTTTCCATGGAACCACTGAGCGTTATTTCATCCTTGGGGTTTGCAGGGTGAGTTTGCAGCCATCCTGGGCTTCTTGTCGCTGTAGTGTCTAAGAGAGCATCTGGTGGTCTTTTCAGCCACTCTAATGAAGAGAGAAGAGAGGTTGCTTTCAAGAGCCCAAGGGCTTCGCATCTGTCATGCTTACACACGAATGATTTTAGTATCCGGAGAATCACATCAGGAGCTAGTTAAAGCCATTCCTAAATTATTTATCTGGGTCAGATTTTGGTTCACTCTCTTATTCAAGATAAAGAGACTGTTGCTCTGATACTATCATAAAACCTCTTAACGAATCTTCCATGTTTGCTCGGTGCCTTTCTGATACCCTAGTGATTGTTAATTTTTGTTTGGGACCTGACCTTGGTATAAAAATCTACAAAATTTACCCAAATCTTTATTACCTCTACGTGTAATCAGCTGAAAACTTGTTATGTAGCATTGGTGAAACCACCTGGTAGTGGTATGAATGTATATTTGGAGATGACAGAACTAAGGAATTTGAACCTTTATCATTAAAATAAAAACCCTAAAGTAAGCAAAATATATACATAATTTTTAAAAGATTAAGGTGCCCATATTAGATCAGTCATTCCCAAACTTTTCTATTTATCAGGGTTACTGCAGTAGCTCCTTGGCATAGCCTTTCAAAATCTGTTCTTTAAAAACTCCACTGATGATTCTGATAGGCTCCATTCCACAAAATAGTCTTTTATATTTTTAAATTCAAACTGTGTCAGCACTGGCCCTTGTGCTGTTAGTTGTTCTCACTAACCCAATTAATTCCCTTCATTTTAGTTATAAACCATAAGTTGAACTTATTTATTGCATACTTTTTTTTTTGCTGTACGTGGGCCTCTCACTGTTGTGGCCTCTCCCGTTGTGGAGCACAGGATCCGGACGTGCAGCCTCAGCGGCCATGGCTCACGGGCCCAGCCGCTCTGCGGCATGTGGGATCTTCCCGGACCGGGGCATGAACCCGCGTCCCCTGCATCGGCAGGCGGACTCTCAACCACTGCGCCACCAGGGAAGCCCTATTGCATACTTAAAAAAATATATATTATTTATTTTTGGCTGTGTTGGGTCTTTGTTGCTGCGTGTGGGCTTTCTCTAGTTTCAGCGAGCAGGGGCTACTCCTCATTGTGGTGGGCAGACTTCTCATTGTGGTGGCTTCTCTTGTTGCAGAGCATGGGCTCTAGATGCATGGGCTTCAGTAGTTGTGGCATGTGGGCTCAGTAGCTGTGGCTCCTGGGCTCTAGGGCTCAGGCTCAGTAGTTGTGGCACACGGGCTTAGTTGCTCCGTGGCATGTGGGATCTTCCTGGACCAGGGATTGAACCTGTGTCCACTGCATTGGCAGGCAGAGCCTTAACCACTGCACCACCAGGGAAGTCCCTATTGCATACTTTTAAAACATATAGACTAATTTACAAAATCTTAGCTAAGGAATTCTATTGCTCACAAAGTAATTTCTCCTTCATCCCTTGTTAAGCTTTTTTGTCTTTAATCCTCTTCCAGCTAAAAACAAAACAAAAAAACCCCAAGAAAAACAAGAGGAGTGAATAATTTGAGAAAAATCCTTTAAGTGGCCATGTACATGTGTTTTCATGCATGCAACTGTGTTAGCCTGGGGCTTTTGGGGTTGCAATATCAGAGTCTACCTCAAATGAGCTCAAGCAGAAAAGTGAATTTATCGGCTCATGGAACTGGAAAGTCCAGGGATGCAGCTGTGTCAGCTTGATTCAGAGAATTCGAATCACCCCAACTTCCTTCATAATCTGAGCCTTCTTTTCTCTCCTTGGACATAGGCTTCCTCCATGTGGCTAAAAGCAGTGTCCACAAGCGGCCTGAGATTCACAAACCCATAGCCAAGTACCCTAAAAGAAAGACCTCTCTTCTAATGTCTGCTTATTAATTCTATGGAAGACTCCATTTATTAACTCTGCTTGGGTCCCATCTCATTGCTGTGATGGTGCACTGTGACTGACAGCACCACCTAGACTATATGGAATGTGGAGGAACTCTCCAGAGAAAAAGTTACTCTAGAGTAGAGGTTAGCAAATTGGTTTCTCAAGGGCCATAGAGTAAGTATAGTAGGCTTTATGGGCTACATAAATCACTGCTGCACCTTCTTTTTCTTCTCCTACTAAGCTTTCTTTCACACTGAGGAAAAAGTACTGGGAGTAGGATCAAAATTGAGCAGAAAAAGGAAAATAGGGACAAAGGAAAGCGGGAATGCAGAAAAAATGGGTGAGGGTAAGAAATAGTTTAGAAAGTATTAAGGAGCATAATTTAGAAAGTATTAAGGCCATATTCCTTATTCCAAAAGAACAAAATGAGCTCTAGAGCTGTGAGGCTAGAAAAATGATTATTGGCAGCCACCCTTTGTGAGAGTAAAAGGAAAATTCATTTCACTTAAATAGGAGCAACTGGAAAAGACTGTGGTCAATGTCCATACAAAGTTCTTATAAGAAAAAATATAAGGAGCAGAATAACGTTCCTTCAGATGATGAAAGCACACAAGAAGGACATGGTCACGAAAGAGATGAAAACCATAAGCTAAATTAAAAAAAAGCTAAAATGAAATAAGAAAATGATAGAAGCGTGGAAGAACAATATAAATCAAAGGTACAGAAACTCATACGTGAAGTATTTGGAAAAATAGGAATATATGAAAATAAAGGTGACAGAACTACCTCAGACAAGTATTGGAAACTTAAAATCATTTCAGAAATAAAGATTAAACTATACTGAATACAAGAGCAAATAAACACATATAATTCATTTTATTTATTTTTATATATTTATTTTTGCTTTTTTTGAAATATAGTTGATTTAAAATATTATATTAGTTGCAGGGTACAACACAGTGATTCAGTATTTTTATAGACTATAGTCCATTTAAAGTTATTATAAAGTATTGGCTATATTCCCTGTGCTGTACAGTATATCCTTGTAGCTTATTTATTGTATACATAGTAGTTTGTACCTCTTAATCTCTTACCCCATCTTGCCTCTCCCCCCTTTCCTCTCCCCGCTGGTAACCACTAGTTTGTTCTGTATGAGTCTGTTTCTGTTTTGTTACATTCGTTTGTTTTATTTTTTTAGATTCCACACCTAAGAAATGACATACAGTATTTGTCTTTCTCTGTCTGACTTATTTCACCTAGCATTATACACTCCAGGTCCATCCATGTTGTAAATGGCAAAATTTCATTCGTTTTTATGTCTGAGTAATATTCCATTGTGTGTGGGGGGGAGGGTGGGGGGGAGGGAGGGAGATATCACATCATCTTTAGCCATTCATCTGTTGATGTATACTTAGGTTGCTTCCATATCTTGGCAATTATAAATAATGCTGTGAACAGTGGGGTGCATATATCTTTTCAAATTAATGTTTTTGTTTTCTTTGGATATATACCCAGGAGTGGAATTGCTGGATCATATGGTAGTTCTATTTTTAGTTTTTTAAGGAACCTCCATATTGTTTTCCATAGTGGCTGTACCAATTTACATTCCCACCAACAGTGCACCAGGGTTCCCTTTTCTCCACATCCTAACCAACACTTATTATTTCTAATCTTTTTGATAATAGCCATTCTCACAGGTGTGAGGTGATATCTCATTGTGGTTTTGATTTGCATTTCCCTGATTAGTGATGTTGAGCACCTTTTCATGCACCTGTTGAGCCTCTGTATGTCTGGGAAAATGTCTATTCAGATCATCTGCCATTTTAAAAATCAGATTGTTTGGGGTTTGTTTGTTTACTACTGAGTTATATGAGTTCTTTATATAGTTGGGGTATTAACCCTTATAGGATATGTGATTTGAAAATATTTTCTCCTATTCTTTAGATTGTCTTTTTATTTTGTTGATGGTTTCCTTTGCTGTGCAGCAACTTTTTAGTTTGATGTAGTCCCACTTGTTTATTTTTGCTTTTGTAGCCTTTTTGCTTTTTGTTGCCTTTGCTTTTGGTGTCAAATCCAAAAAATTATTTCTAAGACCATCATCAGGGAGCTTATGTTTTCTTCCAGGAGCTTTATGGTTTCAGGCTTTATGTTCAAGTCTTTAATCCATTTTAGTTGATTTTGTGTATGGTGGAAGATAGTAGCCCGGTTTCATTCTTTTGCACATGGCTGTCCAGTGTTCTCAATACCACTTATTGAAGAGAATGTCCTTTCCTCAGTGAGTGTTCTTGGCTCCTTTGTAATAAATTAATTTACCATATATGCATGGGTTTATATTCGTGCTCTCTATTCTGTTCCACTGATCTATATGTCTCTTTTTGTGCCAATACCGTCCTTTTTTGATTACTATAGCTTTATAATATAGTTTTTAAAAATAAATCTCACTTTATTTTTTTATAAATTTATTTATTTTATTTATTTACTTTTGGCTGTGTTGGGTCTTCGATGCTGTGCACCGGCTTTCTCTAGTTGGGGCGAGCAGGGGCTACTCTTTGTTGCGGTGCGCGAGCTTCTCATCGCGGTGGCTTCTCTTGTTGCGGAGCATGGGCTCTATGTGCGCAGGCTTCAGCATTTGTGGCTCACAGGCTCTAGAGCACAGGCTCAGTAGTTGTGGTGCACAGGCTTAGTTGCTCCGTAGCATGTGGGATCTTCCCGGACCAGGGCTCGAACCCATGTCCACTGCATTGGCAGGCGGATTCTTAACCACTGCGCCACCAGGGAAGCCCCTATAATATAGTTTTAAGGCAAGCAGTGTGATGCCTCTAGCTTTGTTATTCTTTCTCAACATTGCTTTGGCTACTCAGTCTTTCAAGGTTCCATCTGAATTTTAGGGTTGTTTGTTCTATTTCTATGAAAAAATGCCATTGGAATTTTGATAGGAATTGCATTGAATCTATAGATCACTGGGTAGTATGACTATTTTAATAATACAGATTCTTCCAGTCCATGAGCACAGATGTTCTTTCCATTTATTTGTGTCTTCCTCAATTTCTTTCATCAATGTCTTACAGTTTTCAGAGTATAGATTTTTCACCTCCTTGGCTAAATTTATTGCTAGGTATTTTATTCTTTGTGATGCAATTGTAAATGGATTGTTTTCTTATTTTCCCTTTCTGATAGTTCATTATTAGTGTAAAGAAACATACTGATTTTTGTATATTGAGTTTTGTATCTTGCAACTCTAATGAATTTATTATTTTTAACAGTTTTTTTATGGAGTCTTTAGGGTTTTCTATATAAAATATCATGTCATCTGCAAATAGTGACAGTTTTACTGCTTCCTTTCTGATTTGGTTGCCTTTTATTTCTTGCCTAATTGCTCTGGCTAGGATTTCCAGTACCATGCTGAGTAAAAGTGGTGCGTGGGCATCCTTATTTTGTTCCTGATCACAGCAGAAGAGCTTTTAAGTTTTTTCCCATTGTGTATAATACTAGCTATGGATTTGTCATATATGGCCTTTATTATGTTGAGATATGTTCCTTCTATACCAACTTTGATGAGAGTTTTTATCATGAAAGGATGTTGTTGAATGCTTTTTCTGCATCTATTGAGATGATCATATGATTTTCATCTTTCATTTTGTTAATGCAGTGTATCACACTGATTAATTTGGAGATGTTGAACCATCCTTGCATCCCTGGAATAAATCCCAATTGATCATGGTGTATGATCTTTTTAATGTATTGTTGAGTTTCGTTTGCTAATATTTTGTTGAGGATTTTTACATCTGTGTTCATCAGGGATATTGGCCTATACTTTTCTTTTCTTGCAGTATCCTTGTCTGGTTTTGGTATCAAGGTAATACTGGTCTCATAAAATGAGTTTGGAATTGTTCCCTCCTCCTCTATTTTTTGGTAGAGTTTGAGAAGGTTTGGTATTAATTTGTCTTTAAATGTTTGCAGAATTCACCAGTGAAGCCATCTGGTCCTGGACTTCTTTTGTTGGGAGGTTTTTGATCACCAAATCAATCTTCTTACTAGTAATTAGTTGGTTCAGAATTTCTGTTTCTTCCTGATTCAGTTTTGGTAGGTTGTATGTTTTTAGGAATTTATCCATTTCTTCTAAGTTGTCCAATTTGTTGGCATATAATGGTTTGTAGTAGTCTCTTATGATCCTTTGTATTTCTGTGGTTATCAGTTGTAATGTCTCCTCTTTCATTTCTGATATTTATATGAGTCCTCTCTCTTTTCTTGGTGAGTTTGGCTACAGGTGTGTCTATTTTGTTTATCTTGTCCAAAAACCAACTCCTAGTTTCATCACTCTTTTCGATTGTCTCTCTTTCTCTTTTTATTTGAAATCTTTCTCATTTCTTAATGTAGGCATTTATCGCTATGAACTTCCTTCTTAGAACTGCTTTTGCTGCATCCTATAAGTTTTGATATGTTGTATTTCAATTTCATTTGTCTCACAATATATTTTGGTTTCTCTTTTGATTTCTTCTTTGACCCACTGGTTGTTCAGTAGCATGTTGTTTAATCTCCACATATTTGTGAATTTTCTACTTTTGTTCTTGTAATTGATTTCTAGTTTCATACCATTGTGGTCAGAAAAGATGCTTGACATTATTTCAGTATTCTTAAATTTATCAAGACTTGTTTTGTGGCCTAGCATGGGATTTATCCTGAAGAATGTTCCATATGTGCTTCCAATAGACTGTTTTGTTTTGTTTTTTCCTCCCCTGTGCTATGTGGCTTGAGAGATCTTAGTTCCCTGACCAGAATTTGAACCCAGGCCCCCTGCAGTGGATGTGCAGAGTCCTAACCACTGGACAACCAAGGAATTCCCTCCAACAGACTTTTAAGAATTACAAGACAATTGAGGAAATTTGCACACTGACTAGATAGGTATTTGATGATATTAAACATTGTTATTTTTAGCTGTAATGAAATATATTACAAACAATGAAATTTGGGTTTCATTTAGAATGGGGTGAAAATGAATTCCTTCTCAATTCTGATATTCTATCATAGGAAGCAGCTCATTGATTATGCTAAAAATTTGTTTGGAATAGATGCTACTATTCCTCATTAAGAAATGTGCTTATAGATATATGGGTTATTTAAGTGTCAAAAACTTTTGAAAAGGAGCTAGCTCTGAACACAAACATATAAATCTTCAGATATGTGATAAGCTGTGGAAACAAAAAAGAAGTCATCGACTATGCTATAGAATGCTATCTTTCTCACATTACTCTGAAAAACAGAGATAGGCTGAGAAACTAGTTCTTTTTAGTCTACTTAAATCAAAACAGAAATACTAGTTCAAATTATTTGGAAAGACCTGATTTGTTCTTTCGGGCTAGAGCTTCTTTAAGCAAATGTGTAAATTCATACACTGAAAGACAGTTTTTCCGCAAAGTACTAATTATCACTCCTAATGTGGGTCTCTTAGAGTGAAAGTGTTAAGTATAATCTCTTTGAATATTCTATATATTCCATATATCTCTGTATATCTGTACTCTCTCTGCATATTCTTAAACCAGTCAATTTAGAAAAGTTTTCAAAAATGAGATTGGATCAGGATATGTGCTGAATTGGCACCTGGGCAGTTAGATTGCTTTGAGTATTCCAGTCTGAGGAAGGACATATTCCGATCAAAGGGATCTGTCCTGTGTCTAATAGGCTCAGCCCCCTTTACCGGGGTGTGAGTGCAGGATCTCCAAGTGCGCAGTCTACACAGGTTGCTCCCAGTTTCCCACGGTACCACGTACACTGGAAAACCTTTGAGAGCTTAAGGAAGAGGTCAGGGTGGAGAGCCCACCTCTAGCTCTGTTCATGGTTTTGCTCTTACGGGTTGGTTGGTTGCAGATTTGTTAGGGTGCCCTCACCTCCCTCTTTATGTTCTTTGCCCTCTTTTCACCCACAGCCCGAGCTGGCTGAGGTAGCTGTCTGGATTGTTGGTGGACCTTCTGGATTGCCTGCTCTTTCTTTCCCCACTTGGAAAGCTCTGCACATGATTTCTTATTTTTCACCCCTTGTCCCAAATCTGCAGGCAGTCAGCTGCCTGAGAAGTTGTTTTGATGAGGTTGATACAGCCCTTCCCAGCTCCGACCGGCTCCTCAGTGAACAGCCTAGGTCAGAGTCAGAAGGAACTAAAAACAGATGGAAATGCCCTAGCTAGTCATCCTCAAGTAGCTGGGTCATATGAGGCACCCGAAGAAAAGTAATAGAGACTGACGTACAGCCCTGAGACCTGCAGGCGCTGCTTGATGGAAAGCCGGTGTGTGATTCTGGCAGCAGAAGAGCAGTAGACACGCACGCATTCACACACACCCATACTGCACACACTTGACCAAGCACTGCAGAACCTCGTGGAAAAATAAAGTGGCAGTTGTACGTCTAGAGTTTGGCGGAGAGTGGCTCTTGGAGGGGCCTTCCTGGAGGAATGATAGCAGGCCAGATCTGGAGTGAGATGCTGCACGTGGACAGGCACAGGGGTGAGGGAAAGAAGGAAGGACTCTTCGTCGTGGCTGATGTAGTGCAGTCAGGAAGGTGAGCATGGTGGCTTGTGGAGTCGCACAGCCCTGGCTGGAAGTCTCACTCTGTTCCTTACTAGCTGGTTACTTTCTCTTTGTTTTCGTCAGTTGTTTCACCTCCAAAGTGGGGATGATGACTACCACAGAGAGCTGCTGAGGGGGTTAAGGAAGGCCATTCACGCAAAGTACCTAGCATAACATAGAGTACCTAGCATAACATAGAGTTAGTGAGCGTAAGTTTTCATTTCTTTCTTCACCTAGGAAATGGCACAGTGAGAAAGTTTGTTTACTCACCACATTCCTGAAGCTCATCTGGTTATAGTTGGGGCCCCTAAGTTTGGCTTAGGAGCCCACATGATGTGGGGCTTCCTGGAGAGCTATGATCTTGTGCATATAAGACCGGGGTGGGTGATGCTGTACTGGGTCCATTTAGGCCAGTGGTTTTCAACTGCAGGTCATGACCATTAGTGGTTCAAGATCCCAATTCTGTGGGCTAGAACCAGCATTAAAGAAACCCAGTAGAGTAGGATATAACCAAACAGCAGATTTGGCTGTATCAGAGGGCACTGCACCAAGTAAGGGTTTCAGTAACATACGTATACGTGCGTGACGGAGTTGCAGTATGAAATGTGTTTCTTACTGAAGGTTGTTGTCAAAAAGAAAAAAACCACCAAACAGGCAAAAATTATGGTGTGGAGGATCAGAGATTTTATTTAGGGAGTTCTGACTACCCTGGGAGTTCAGTCCTTCTGACCAGTGAATTCCTGCGGAGATCTTTGTACCATTTGTAGTAATCTGGGGGTCTGTTGGGGAACGATCTCATTTGACCATTTTTTGCATAAAGCAGCTGGAAATTCTAGTCTGGAATTCCCCACAAGATGCAGATGAATGAGGGCTCCTTGAATGGTTGACCCATTCCCACTGACGTTTTTGCCTTAAAAAGCATGAGTATTTGGCTTCAGGTAACGAGGACCTGGGGGCACGGAGTAGGAGAGGCAGGTGGAGGGGTGAGATGTGGCTGGACCGTGAGGGATGGAGGGAGGAATAAGTGAGTGCTGTAGGATTATGAAGCGCCATTCGCTCAGCAGGTACCTGGTGAATGTCTTCCGGGAGTCAGGCCCCAACTTAGGCCTGAGACAGGCATGCGCGGCTAAAAGGTCAGGCATTGTGCCTGCCAGCACAGAGCATAGCATCTAGTGGGGAAACAGATAAGGGCCTGCCAAAGTAGTTATTTATTTATTCCAATGAGCTATATTTTTTGCCTATTAAGAGTTAATGTGTCCCTGGATATAACATGGCACTGAAATAGCTTTTTAACTGTTTGTGGCACATATATTACTTTGTTCTCTCTTCCTAGTTTCAAAACTAGCTGACAGGGAATGAGGTATTTCTCCCTCTCTGTGCATATACATACACACACACGTGCACACACACACGTACACATACGTACACAATGCTAAATGAAGTTGCTTGTGAGCTTTGGGATCCTGTTTTTTTCAATGGGCTAGTGACTCCCAGTGGCAGAAAGCTCTCCTCACCTACCTCCAGCGGCTGGAAAAACTCATTTCCAGAGGAGTCCTGGGCACCTCGCTGTCCTGGCTGACGAGGCCAGCACTTGTAATTCTGTTTATCAGAAATGCTTTTTGTCATTTCTTGGTAACAACAGCAATACTTGCCCCTTGTGGAGAACATAGATAGCATAGACCTAGATCTCTTTTGTACATGGAAATTATTGTTAGAAACCTCTTTAGAGGTTAATTTTTTCCAGGTTATCATATGTGAAGAGGAGAGGAAAGAACATTTTAAAAAAATGAAGCATAGTTGATTTACAATGTTGTGTTAGTTTCAGGTGTACAGCAAAGTGTTTTATATATGTCATCTACTCTTTTTCAGATTCTTTTCCATTATAGTTTATTACAAGGTATTGAATATAGTTCCCTGTGCTCTACGGCAGGATCTTGTTGTTTACCTATTTTATATATAGTAGTTGGTGTCTGCTAATCCCAAACTCCTAATTCATCCCTCCCCCACCCCCTTTCCCCTTTGGTAACAAGTTTGTTTTCTATGTCTCTATTTCTCTTTTGTAAATAAGTTCATTTGTATCATGTTTTAGATTCCACATATAAGTGATATCATATATTTGTCTTTCTCTGACTTACTTCATTTAGTATGATCATCTCTAGGTCCATCCATGTTGCTGCCAATGGCATTTTCAGTGTTTTTTTCTGGCTGAGTAATAGTCCATTGTGTCTGTGTGTGTATATGGGTGTGTGTGCATAACACTTTTGTCCATTCATCTGTTGACAGACATTTAGGTTGCTTCCATGTCTTGGCTATTTTAAATAGTACTGTTATGAACATTGGGGTGCATGTATCATTTCAAATTAGAGTTTTCTGTGAATATATGCCCAGGAGTGGGATTTTTGGATCATATGGTAGCTGTAGTTTTAGTTTTTTAAGGAACCTCCATACTGTTCTCCACAGTGGCTGCACCAATTTACATTCCCACCAACATTGTAGGAGGGTTCCCTTTTCTCTACACCCTCTCCAGCACTTATTATGTGTAGACTTTCTGATGACCATTGTATTGACAGATGATTTGTAGACCATTCTGACTGATGTGAGGTGATACCTCATTGTGGGTTGATTTGCATTCCTGTGATAATTAGTAATGTTGAGCATCTTTTCATGTGCCTACTGGCCACCTGTATGTCTTCTTTGGAGAAATGTCAATTACGGTCTTCTGCCCATTTTTTAATTGGTTTGTTTGTTTTCTGCTATTGAGCTGTATGAGCTGTTTGTATATTTTGGAAATTAAGCCCTTTTCAGTCGCATCATTTGCAAATATTTTCTCCCATTCTGTAGGTTGTCTTGTTTCGTTTACGGTCTCCATTGCTGTGCAAAGGCTTCTAAGTTTGATTAGGACCCATTTGTTTATTTTTGCTTTTGTTTCACTTGCGAAAGGACACGTTTTGCTGTTACTAGATGGAGGTGGTTTGAAGTCATTGTCCTCTTTCCTCCCTGTAGGAAAAATGCTGTGACCTTTGTTTCCTCAGGCAGGCTAGGGTGGTGTCAAGTTGTATAAACCTCACAGAACCATTCTTGGCCATCTTTCACAATGCCCTGTTCTCTAAGCAGAAAGGACACTGCTGGTGAAGTTTTAGGATGGAGGTAATAAGGTTTGTAAAGTGCTTATAGTTCTGCATCAATATTTGGGTAGTGGTTTATATAGAGCAGTGAGTCTCAACCAGAGATGATGGGTGTTTATGAATTCTCTGGTGGTTTATCCAAACTACACAGACCTGCTGTACAGCACAGGGAGCTCAGTTTGGTGCTCTGTGGCGACCTAGATGGATGCGATGGGGGTGGGGTGGGAGGGAGGTCCAAAAGGGAGGGGATATAGGTGTACTTATAGCTGATTCACTTCATGTACAGCAGAAACGAACACAACATTGTAAAGCAATTATACTCCAATAAAAAAAAATTAGAAACAAACAAAAACAAAACAAGAAACAAACTACACAGACACTTGTAACTGTCATATCCAGGAACGTATCAGATGTTCAGGAGTAAGTGTATGTTTCAGAAAAGCCCCACAGGTAATTCTTACCCTACCCTCTCCTACTCCACCTACTGATGCAAAGGGGAATGCATGTAAACACTGCTCAAAGATACAGACAGTAGAGTTGAAAAATACAAACATGGGAAGCTAAAGGGTTCAGGACAAAAATAAACAGGAGGCACTATTTCTCAGATACATCTTTTCCTGCAGTAAAGCGTCCACTGACATCCCTAAATGTGGCTTCCTGGGCATCAGCATAATCTGAGGGGAGACAGCTCTTTGCCAGAGGTACATATTATCCCCAAAGCTTGGTAAATACAGCTCTGAGCCAGAGCAGGGAGGCTCTCTTCCTTGTGCCACACTTGGTTGGCACGGCTTGGGAGCCCAGTGATGTAATGTGTAGTTTCAGCCCGCCTTGTTCAGAAATCCCAAGCAAACAAGTCCTCTGATTTAAAGGTAAATAGCAGCAATTATTTTCAGTAAACTGTTTAATTAAAAAAAAATTTTCATCCTTTTGGCATCTTATACTTTAGACATGTCTCTTGTAAGCAGCAAATAGTTGGATTAAAAAAAACATTCTTTCAACTGATTGTGTGTTTGTGTAGGATATGTTTATGTACTATTGACATATGTTATATATATTGAATGTATGTAGCATGCATCCTATTATTATTCTTTTGCTGTTTTTGTCCCCCTTGTTTTTGTTATCTTTTCTCTCACTTTTGGCCACCTTTTGAAAAATTTTGATCTTTTCCTGTTAATTTGAAAGTAACATACTTTGTTCCTATTCCTACTAATTCAATATACATACTTAACCAAAGTCTAAAATTGATCAATAAGTTTAACCACCTTCTGACGATTCAAGTGCCGTAGAACACTGAATTCCATTTACCTTGCTCCTGAGTTATGCTATGCCTATAGATTTTAAATATTTAATTTAAATCCATAAGACACCATCGTTGTTTCATACAGTCAATTTTGTTTAGTCGCCCCATATATATTTACTACTTCTATTGCTCTTCATCCATCTCTTAGAATTTTCTTTAGTGAAGGTATGCTAGGGACAGCCTTTGAGTTTGGTGATCTGAAAATGTATCTTCATTCTTGAAAATTATATTTCATGGGAGTAGGGTTCTACGTTGGTAATTATTTCCTCTTAGGTCATCGCATTGTCTCCTGGCTTCCACTGCAGCCTGTGGCATCTTAGCTCCCTGACCAGGGATCGAACCTGGGCCCTCAGCAACGAGAGCACAGAGTCCTGACCACTGGACTACCAGGGAATTCCCACAATCTCTTTTTCTCTGGCTGCTCTTAAGACACTTAGTGTACTATTGTTGATTTGCACTTTCACTATAACATGTCTGGGTGTGGCTTTTTAAAATGTATCTTGCTTGGGATTCACTGAGCTTCTTTAATCTTTCACTTGTTGCTTTCTATCAGTTCAGGTAAATCCTGAACCCTCAGATCTTGAAATATAGCTTCTACCCCATTTTCTTTCTTCTTCTTCTAGAGCTCTGATTAGACATACCTTAGGCCCTTCCCCTCTCCCATGTTGCTTACCTTCTTTTTGATTTCGTCCATTTGTTTTGTGTTGTGTTCGGAATAATTCCTTCCAACCTGTCTTCCCTTTGGTTCCCTCTATGGCTGTCTAATCTGATAATCTGTTTCTGTATTTTTTATTTATACAAGTTCCATTAATCCCTTTTTCAAATCTGTTATTAAAAAGATTTCCTATTCCAAGTAGCCTCAAGCTATTTCATTAACAAAAATATTATGCATATTTTATGTCTCATAATTTCCGTATCTGAAACTTTTGGATTTTTTTGGTCACTCTCATTCATGGTGTCCTGTTTCCTTGTGTGATTACTTTTTGAGTTGCTCTTTTTCCTTAGAATATTATTTTGGGAGTCCTTTGAGGCTTAGGATGAAACAGTATCCTTTCAGAGGATCTGCATTCTGGCCAGCATTTAGGGAATTCCCCCAGTCCAGTTTAATCTAAATTTACAGCTTGAGGCTTTTGTAACATGTACAGGGTGTGAATTTGGGTTGCAACTAGGTGCAAGGGCTAGCTTGCAGTGACAGTTTGTCAGAGGTTTTTCTTAACTCGGTCTGCCCAGAGCTAAAGCAACTTTTCTTGCAGGGCCCTAGTGGTGTTGGGGTAAAGGTTTACTCCTGGTTCACCATCATCCGGAAGTAGCCCTTTGCAGGACCTGCTTTATAAAGGGTCTTTGATTTCTGTTCGCATGTCCCGTCGGGCCCTGGAAACTGAAGCTCATACTCCTCAGGTTTGGTAGATGCCCCGGGACAAAAGTACCTTCCGTACTTGCTTCTCTATTCCACATCCCATTTTCACTTGGATTTTGACCTAGTCATTTCTTGCTGATGTTTGTTAGTTCAATACAAAAAAAAAAAAGTTACCCATTAGTTTTTGTTGGCTTTTAGTGGAAGGCAGTCAGAATTACCTAGTCTGTTTACATTTCTGGAAACAGAATCGTCTAGTTATAAAAATACAGAGAAAGCTTTTGTCAGAAGTTTGGTGTTGCTTGGTTTACAGAGAAGATTCTGCTTCTCCATCTGTAAAAGAGACATTTAAAATAGCCACCAATTTTGGAATCTGCATCAATGAAGTCTGCAGAACCCCTTGCGAGTTGAATTGAAATCACATTTACTTACTTTGCCTTGTTACAAAAACAATTTAAGGTGATTAAAACCTTAAAATTTCTAAGAGCACCAGTAGACGTTCAAATAAAGAGGGAAGGGCATTTGGTAGAGAGCACCCTTAATCTCTGCTCTGCAATTACAGGCATACATCATTATTTTCCTGTGCTTGTTTTTTTACAAATTGAAGGTTTGTGGCAACCCTACATGGTCAGATGATGGTTAGAATTTAGCAATAAAATATTTTTTAATTAAGGTATGTACATTGTCTTTTTAGACATGCTACTGCGCACTTAACTGACTGCAGTATAGTCTGAACATAACTTTTATAGGCACTGGGAAAGCCAAAAGCGAGCCAGACTCGCTTTATTGTGACGTTTGCTTTTTTGAGGTGGTCTGTAAGTGAACCCGCAATATCTCCGACGTCTGCCCGTAACTAGGAGTTCTCATGGTGGAGTCTGTGTAGCAACCCCCTTAAGTTATATGCAAAATGTTTTATTTGCAAATAAGAGTTTTTCTCTGAAGAAGGCCCACAGCTGTAAGCACAGTCTCAGAGGTCTAAGGTCCAAGGAAAGTTATGAACTACTTAAGTACATACAAGGAAATCTTAGGCAAATAATTTATCCTCTTTATATGTTAGTTTTCTAACCTATATTTTGATGAAACAAACACTTCTTGAATTTACTCTAAGGGTTTTCCAAAAAGACAGTAATATGTGAACATGCTTTGAAAAAGTTATCCGTGTTTAAAAAAACAACTTAGTAAAACGTTCTACTTGTTTTTTTTTGTTTGTTTGTTTTTCAACACTTATTAAAGTGTTCAGGGTACTACAAAGGGTACCAAAACACTGTGGAAAAGTGTTCATCTTAATGACATTTATTCAACAAACATTTAAATGTACTGAATGCAGGAGATACAGATGAATAAAACACCATTCTATATTCCTCATGCAGGACCCAGAACCATGGATTGTAAGAGCTGTTTTAGAAATACACTCAGTACCTATGGAGGCCAGAGGAAGGGCATGTGGGGTGGGGATGGCAGATGAGCGAGCTGTTGCATGATTCTTGGGGGTGTTACCACCTAACACCTAAAATGAGTTAGTCAAATGCAGCATAAGTAAGGAGAGGAGTGGGGAAATGGTGTGATGTGTGTGCACGTGCAGGAGTGTGTGTAGGCAGAGCAAGTAGGTGATGCTGGCACAGAAAACAGAGGGCAAGACATGAGGCTGCGTGTGTGGCAGGGGCCAGATCAGGGAGGGTTTTGTGGGTTAGGTTGGATTCTGAGCATTATCGTGGGCTAAAGACAACACCAAATGCTTTAAGCAGGGGACTGAAATGATTCGATTTTGTTAGAACACTTTTTTGGCAGTACACAGCAGCGGGGGGAGGCGGCTAAGGATGTAAAATCTAGTTAGATATGTTTTGTATTGCTTCAGGAAGAGATTTGTGCGCCTAAAGTGGGAGTGGGAGAGAAGACAGATTATAACATTATTTAGTAGGTAAATCAATAGGAATGTGTAATTGAGGACATGTGCAGGGTAATGGAGAGGGAACTCTCGCTCGGGCGGTTGGCTGAACCCCCAAATGAGGTAGAGAATCAGGAGGAATATAAGTTTGGCCTCGTCGTATGTGAGTAGGTATCTGGGTGGAAATGCATCACAGGTAGAAAAGTCTGGGCTAGAGAGAGAAATGCGTGGAGGCTTGAATAAACAGGTGATTGCTGAGAGCAGGAGTGGCTGAGATCAGCCGAGATAAATAAGGAGATAAGCAGGACACGCCAAAATTGAAAAGGTAAGTGTGTGAAGAAGAGCCCCAGAGAGAGAAGGCACCTGAACTGTTCCAGCACAAGATGAAGCAGTTTCAAGGACTGAATTACTAACAGTGGCAAATGCAGGGGAGATCCTCCGGTAAGATAAGAACTAAACATATTCGTTTGACAATCAAGAGGCGTCTGTTTTGTTTAATGAGGGATGAGAACCAGATGGGAGATGAACAGCAAGTGAGGCAGTAAATGGAGAGGAAGTGTACACAGAGTTTGGATATGAAAGGGAGAAGGGCGACTAAGCTGGTGCTATCAGGGAGTGACTTTTTTTTTAAGGACTGGAGAAACAGGAACATGTTTGTTGGCTGAGGAGGAAGGACTAGAAAGGGAGAGGGAGAAGATTAAGAGTTGTTTTTTCCCAGGCTCAGAGTTCAGGCTACTTAGGAAGAGCTAAAAAGAACTAAATTCGTAGTCAGTCCATCAGGAGGGCTCCTCAGCCCAACAGCTGATCCATCCATCTTAATAAAAACTGCAGAACGTCTTCCCTAGTTTACCTCAAAGAAGTAACAGCTCAGTAGGCAATTATAATAATTAGATAAGAAAATAAAGTAAGTCAGGATAACTATATTTTTAATAGTATTTTGCTGCCAACAAAAGAAAGATGCTTCTTTGGGATGAACATAAATCAATGTAAGCCAAAATTGTATTTTTCTGCAAAGATTATGCTATAAACTGGTAGAAAAGTCAATTGACAGCTTATTCTACTCGCCAAGAGAACAGTATGAGCCCTGAAAAGTGGTAAAAAGATCCCTTGTGAATATACCAACTAAGTCACCAAGAGTCCTGTATATACCAATAAGGTGAGGGGTCAGTCAGCCCACGTGAGAGCACGCAGGCAAAATTCTCGATTACCAAGGACCCATTTTCATGTTAGTTAAAAAAAATTTTGGTGAAGTTGGTAATTGGAGTGAGTCTAAAATTCCATTCAAGAATATATTTCTCTTTGCTGGAATAACAAATAAATAAGTTTTAATGGAATGAAGAACTGTGAACCAATTAAGATAGAGTTGTCTCTGGGGGGAATAAATAATAATTAGAGAAACTTTTGAATAAAATAATTTGAGGTGGGAATAACCTGAATAAGAGGTGACCGATTTTAACTGGCGCAGAATGCTTTGGTTTCTTTAAAAAAGAAAATGTGACTCTTAAAACATTAAAAACAAAAATTCAAAAATGTATTTAAAGGCTGGAACACTGGGCCCTATGTCAGTTGAAAGGGGATGCTGCAGCAAGCTAGCAAAACCAAGAAATTTTAAACCGAGATCATTCCTTCCTTCCGTCTATTCATTAACTCAACAAATAGTGCTTAAGCATCTGGTAAAGGACATCAAGCCTTTGGCAATACACAAAGCACTTTTTAATCAGTTTGTTACTCGTCCACGCATGTTTGGACCCTTCCAGGAGGCAGAGCTCCTCCTCTTGCAGGCTTGCCTGCGTCAGCGGTCTCCACTGCCTGATCCCTTTGAGGCTCACACCCCTCCTTGTTGCTGCCCCCTGCTCCCTTCCCTTCATTCACTGAACACACTGCCACCTGACTTAGTTTTCCTCTCCACTATGACTCTGGATGATCTTAATGTCCACCCGTCCAACCCACTTGTCTTTTTAGGCTTTGTGATCTTGTTTTGTCTCCAGTGATCTTCCTTAACTTCATGTAGCCACTGCAAGGTCACTCCTTGGATCGTACTACACCACGAACTTGCTCTTCTCAGATCACTAATCCAGGCATCCTGGTCTCAGGCTAGCATTTTCTGTCCTTCCCAAGCTGCTTGCTCAACAACTCCCAGTAGACCAGAGCTGTCGTCAGACTGTCCATTGGGCTGTCTACTGTCTTCCCAACACTGTGTGTTGCCTTGACGTCCTTACCTATTCAGTGTAAGTACCGTAGGACCCTTTTCAACAACTCAATTTTAATAATTATTCAGTTATTGTCCTTTGTTCTAGTCAGACTTATCTGGCAAAACTCCAAGTTATCTCTATTTTCTGCGCGTCTGTACCTAGGCATCAGGGTGTTACTAGGGAGGGCAACAAAAATAAAACCACAAGAGGCAAATTTTCAGTGTAAGTTCTCAATCACCAACTAGTTGGGGAACTACAGAATGGTGTGGGGGACCCAACACCTCTGGGCACTTTACTCTCCACAATAACTGTTTTAAAACTTGCATTTTCAACCATCTGCCCTGGTCTCAAATTTCAGAGAAAACCAAAGCCTGCATACGCACTAGCCTCTCCTTTCTTCTAGATTAAAAGCACTCTGTCCATCGGAAG
The DNA here is from genome assembly GCF_937001465.1 of Orcinus orca. NCBI lineage: Eukaryota > Metazoa > Chordata > Mammalia > Artiodactyla > Delphinidae > Orcinus > Orcinus orca. The sequence goes on from NC_064567.1 coordinate 88,641,839, forward strand.
CCAATCCTTTGGACCCCATCCTCCTCCACTTTCTTTGGAACCCAGTACCATGCTGATTCTTTTGACTCTCTGGTCTTCCACTTCTCCCTTTTTCCTGGGTCCTTCTCAGAGATAAAGCAGTACCTAAAAAGGGAAAGGGAGACACACTGTTGTCTCATTCTCTCCTCCTTCACACTTCCAACATTTGGGAGCTGTGCAAAGGGTAGCTTCTTTCTGACATCTACCTCCTCTACTACCTGGAAGGGCATGTCTCTAAGCTGCCAGTTATTTCCAGGAGGTCAAATCCAATCGATGCTTTCAAATCCCTCACTCTACTTGATTTCTCAGCAGTATTCAACACCTGTGCAAAAAAAAAAAAAAGCCCTTCCCTGGGCTTCCATGACTTTCCTCCTCCTGGTTTTCCTTTCTTTAGCTACTGCTTGTCAGTCTCCTTTGCCTGCTGATCTGCCACTTAAAACTTTTGAGAGTGCCTATGGTGTTGCCCTGGGCCCTCTCTTCTTTATAGCAGAGATCCGCACATTTTTTTTTCTTTAAAGGGCCATATAATAAATTATTCTAGGCTTTGCAGGCCATAAGGTCTGTCACAACCACTCAACTCTGCCACTGTGACATGAAAGCAGCCATGAACAATAGTTTAATCGACATGGCTCTGTTCCAATAAAACTTTATTTACAAAAACAGATGGTGGGTTGGATTTGGCCTATAGCCTGTGGTTTGCCATGCCATACTCTATACTCTGCCTAGAGAAGCATCCTCTCTTGAGTCTCCAATGACCATCTATACATCACATTCATATCCAAATCAGTATCTCCAGCTACCTAAAATCCACATTTAAATGTCTCAAAGGCATCTCAAATCTTACCTGAGGAATTGTGCTCTTTGCCCCCAAATCTGATCTTCCTCCAGTGTCCTTAGTAAAAGGCACTGCCATAGAGTGCACAAGGCAGAAAGTAAGGCATCCTAGATGTTTCTCCCTCTTTCATTCTCTAATTCTTTGAACTGGAAGAATACCTAAAAAAGGTATCTCTGTAAATGCCATTATTTGAAGCACACAGTCAAATTTAACATTTCACTAATAGAGCTAAACTTTATTTCCATGTTTATTACATGTTTATCTTTGATGTTGAATACATATTAGATTGATTTAACATACAACTTGGGAGAAAAGCTGACATTCTCCATTAGATGGGTTAAAAAGGAATGTAAAACTACAAAATACTTGTTTAAGTTTGAATGCTAAATTATGGCAAAAGAACAATAATTACCTTGCCATTTTTCTCTTTCTAGTTTTCCAAGATGGATTTCATTTTAAAATGTTTTTCATGACAATTTATTTCAAGAAAGGAAATAAGGGATAATCATTAAAACCATTTTACTTTAAGTATAGAGTACAAATAAAGAGTCTTAACGCAGAACTCCTATCTCCTATTTAAAATACAAATAATACTTCAGGATATTATGAACTGAGGGGGACTGACTGTTGTAAACTGCAAATCTAATGACTTGAGCAAACCCACACATGCCATTTGCTTCTGTCTGCAAGAGTCAGGCTAATTTAAGGGTGACACAACAGAGTCCTATTTGATATCTATGTCACCCAGTTTCTACTCAGAATGGGGATGGCCAAATACTAAGTGCTTACGTGATGGAGATTCAGGATTCATCAATTCCAAGTGGCTAAGAGCTAACAGAGTTAATCATTCCATCCCCCAATCTATGGCCATGTACAAGTGTACAGATTTTAGCATTCACTGAAAGTTTTAAAATAAAACTCCTCTAGATACTCTGAAACGGCTGAAATTCACAGTGTATAAAGACTGTTATCTGCAGTATAATTGCAGTGTTTCAGCAAAATCAAAATTATGGGTGGTTATCAAAGTTGTTATTGGTAATAGTTTCTTCTTCTTCTCTATAAGCCCCTTAGCATATTTTGTGAAGAAAGGTGTGTTCTTAATACTCCTACTCTTTACTTAGATTTAAAAAATAATAAATCAGCTTAAAATTATTTTCTACCAGGGATTACAGGATGAAAACTCTTACTAGAAGTGTGAATGATGCCTACTGTTCTCATTAGACAGGTGTTTAGAATCATCTGCAAAATCCCATATTCTTCTTAATAATGCATATAAAAGATGTTTAATAAAGATAACTCGCTTCTAATTAGGTTACTCTAGTGATAAAATATTTTCTCATGTAACTGTTTAGGCCAAATGATTTATGGCTTTTCCATTTTTAAAATTTCACTTTTAATGTCATGTTGTTAAAGCTTTTCTAAATACTCTTCTAATATCAGGTTCTTAAATGAGAAAAAGACAAAAGAGCGAAAAACTCCGTCTCAAGGCACACTCCTTTTCTTACAACAGGGTTGACACACTTTTCTGTAAAGGGCCAGATAATAAACATTTCAGGCTTTGTGGGTCACAGGGTCACTACTGCAGTGACTCAAGTTCTGCTGTTCTTGTGAGAAAGCAGCCATAGACAATATGTATTTATAGAAAGAGTAGTCCGAATTTGGCCTGCAGGCCACAGCTGGCCAATCTCTGCCATAGAACAGAAAGGACATCTAAAACATCCTGGTCTCTAGTCCAATGTGATGACTGACTCAGAATCTAGCAGTTTAATCACTCTAGAACACGTTGATGTTGAACACCGAATTTAGCCAACTTTCCGCTTCTGGTTCAGATTATTCAAACTCATGTCATCATGCTTTTCATTTGGGATAATTTATCTTCATTTAAGAACTTGCCTGAGCATTATTTATTGAGGGATTCAGTTTAAAATTAATAAATGATGTCCATAAAATTGAATATCCAATTTAATTTTTGAAAAAAATGAAAAATATAACAGAATCAAAACATTAAAAATAAGTACACTCACTACCCATTCCAGTAATTCATTTAAGTCATATCAACTATAGAATAGGAAAAATAAATTCAGAAGTGTAATTACTTTAAAATACACTGCTTCCATTTCTGTCAATATTTTACATTTATGTATATATTCTAGAGTGTAAGCAGAAATTCTCTCTAAAAATCTCCTTAAAATCTTGAGGTGCATATTAGAGCCACAGGCATTATCTGACATATAACATTGCAGTACAGGCCTTTCAAATTTGGCATTTCACTGGTACAATACAATGACCAACGTGTATAATCACTGTACAGTGCCTAGACATTCCAGTAAGAACCATTATTTCCTTTAATGTAGAATGATTAATACATATTCTACAAGGGGCAGTGAGGTTTAGTAATTCTATTGGGTATGTCCTGACATAATTTTCAAATTGTACAATAAAACAAACAGCTTTGTTAAGGCCATGTTTTATTTGCTGATTAATGGACAAAAGGCAATGTAATTTATTTTCAAGTATTTTCTTGAAAGTCTGTGCTCATAAAAATCATGAAAAGTTGGAAAGACTGTTAAATCACTGAAACTTTAAATATATCTTACACAATCTTGTTTGTACAAAAATACAAGTTAAATATAAACATAAAGCAATCATGATAATTTTATGCAAATCTGTTTTATGTGATCTTCAGTTATATATAAAAGTTTCTTGGTTCTGTTTGTGAAAAGATCAATACCAGATTGAATTACTATCTATTGGCAAAGGGCCCTAAAAAGCTTACTTTAGCAATTATCTTTTACATGGTTAAGAGCATTTCCTAATTTGAGATCACCTAAACACTGGAAAAAAGAAAAAATGAAAAGGGCAGTATGTCCATAAACCAACAAATAATGTGGCTGAAATGTATCATAAAACACAAAGAAACCCCACACATCTGTACAATAAACATTATGTATTACATACTCACACACACAGGTGTATACGTGTGTGCATGCACGTAAACACACACACACGCACACGCAGGCACGCACACACATACCCAGTCATAAAACAAAGCTTAATGAGGTGTTGCTTCCAGTTCGATATTCAGCTGTGCATTTTTTCTTACTTCATCAAATGAATAGCTTTTTGTCACCTTCCCATTCTTGAAGACAGTATGGAGAAGATCCTGCACAAATATAACAATATTAAAGTTTAATGATATTAGACTATCAAAATTCTTAAGTAATGCTTTGATGAATGAGGTTAGTTAAATACACAGAGATGTTGATATTGTTCAAATTATGAAATGATTTTATTCACAAAGAATGCTGGTAGAGCAGGCATGATCTAAAATGGGATGTAGAGATATTTAACTTTTATGGAAAGGAATGATCTGAGTAGTACATTCTTAAAACAGTTTTCCTTAAAGGAAAAATGAAAAAACCTAGTTGACCCATCTCTTTTTTTTCAGGTGGAAGATGCTTACTGCTTTGGTTGCCCAGAAGAACTATGGCTGTCACTGATAAGCATGACTGACAGATCAGCAAGGAAAGCCTGCCAGACCTTCCCTCATTCCTAGCCAAGACTCAACACCGATTAAACTTCTCAATTTGGAATTTACTAAACTTTCTAATCACGAGTTTTGGCCTTAAAGAAGCAAGCAAGCAAACAAAGCCAACACTGAAAACAAGCAACCAAACCCAGAACAGAAACATAAATTGATTTCTTGACTAATGCACAGCCACTGATTTTAAAAACTCTGTGTATATTCCGGAAGTCACTGATACGTGTAATCCATTTGATCCACACAAGGATAAAACAAAGACCAATTACGAGAATTAGGACTAAATTCCCTTTCGAGTCTGGTAAAGCCATCCCTGTCTCACTAAGGAATTATCTGCCTCTAGTTTTTCCTGAAAAATCCACAGAAGTAATCTACTATGCCGAAGTTTTCCATCTCATCGGAAGGTGAGGAGCATACAACGTTATCTAACATTTTTGTCATTATATTGTTTCCTTTTAATCCTATGTTTTATTTTTTATTTAAAATTTTTTTATTGAGGTATAGTTAATTTACAATATTAGTTTCAGGTGTACAACATAATGATTTATTATTTTTAGATTATAATCCACTTAAAGTTATTATAAAATATTGGCTATATTCCCTGTGATGTACAGTATGTGTAGTTTCTTTTTTTCTTTTTTCTTTTTTTTTTTTTTTTTTTGCGGTACGTGGGCCTCTCACTGTTGTGGCCTCTCCCGTCGCGGAGCACAGGCTCCGGACGCGCAGGCTCAGCGGCCATGGCTCACGGGCCCAGCCGCTCCGCGGCATGTGGGATCCTCCCGGACCACGGCACGAACCCGTGTCCCCTGCCTCGGCAGGCGGACTCTCAACCACTGTGCCACCAGGGAAGCCCATGTAGCTTATTTATTTTATACACAGTAGTTTGCACCTCTTACTCCCCTACCCTGCCCCTCCTCGCTTCCCTCTCCCCACTGGTAAACACTAATTTGTTGTATCTGTAAGACTGTTTCTGTTTTGTTATATTCATTTGTTTTATTTTTTAGATTCCACATACAAGTAATAACATACAGTATTTGTCTTTCTCTGTCTGACTTATTTCATATAGCATAATACCCTCCAGGTCCATCCATGTTGTTGCAAATGGCAAAATTTCCTTTTTTTTTTAATGGCTGAGTAATATTCCATTGTATATATGTGCCACATTTTCTTTATCCATTCATCTGTTGATGGACACTTAGGTTGCTTCTGTATCTTGGCTATTGTAAAGAATGCTGCTGTGAACATTGGGGTGTATATAGGTTTCAAATTAATGTTTTCATTTTCTTTGAATATATACCCATGAGTGGCATTGCTGGGTCGTATGCAACTCTATTTTTAGTTTTTTGAGGAATCTCCATACTGTCCTCCCTAGTGGCTGTATCAGTTTACACTCCCACCAACAGTGTAAGAGGGTTCTTTTCTCCACACCCTCTCCAGCATTTGTTATCTGTAGACTTTTTGATGATGGCCATTTATTCTGACAGGTGTGACGTGAAACCTCATTGTGGTTTTGATGTGCATTTCTCTAATAATTAGCAATGCTGAGCATCTTTTCATGTGCCTGTTAGCCATCTGGATGTCTTCTGTGGAAAAATGTCTGTTCAGTCCTTCTGCCCATTTTTAGATTGGATTGGTTTTTTGGATATTACGTTACATTAGCTTTTTGGATATTTTGGATATTAACCCCTCACTGGTCATATCATTTGTAAATATTTTTCCCATCAATGTAGGCTGTCTTTCTGTTTCATTGACGGTTTCCTTTGCTGTGCCAAAACTTTTAATTAGGCCCCATTTGTTTATTTTTGCTTTTATTTCTTTTGCCTTGGGAGACTAAGAAAATACTACTATGATTTATGTCAGAGTGCTTCGCCTATGTTCTTTTCTAGGAGTTTCACGGTATCATGTCTTACATTTAGGCTCATTACTGCTTTTGACACATTCTGTATCTTTTTTGTTTTGTGTATCCCTGAACTACTTATAGGTGATTTTACTGTTTGTCTTTTAAACTTCCTTAGTATATGCTTGATTTGCTACCTTTACTATATAACTGCCTTTACTGATGAGGTATTTCCTTTTGTAATTATCATGTTTACTCCTATTAACATTTCTTATAAAGCTGGCTTGGTGATGCTGAACGTTTAGCTTTTGGTTGTCTGTAAAACTTCTGATATCTTCAAATCTGAATGAAAACCTTGCCAGGTAGAGAGTATTCTTGGTTGTAGGTTTCACCCTGTCATCACTTTAAATATATTGTGCCATCCCTCTGGCCAGCAGACTTTCTGCTGAAAAGTCAGATTATACAGCCTTATTAGAGTTCCCTTGTAAGTTGTTGCTTTTCCCTTGCTGCTTTTAACAATCTAATTACAGTCTTTCTTGGTGTGGTCCTCTTTGGATTTGATCCTTTTGGGGCTCTCTGTGCTTCCCCTTCCCAGGTTAGGGAAGTTTTCAGCTACTGTGTCTTCAAATATGTTCTCTGCCCCTTTCTCTCTCTTCCTTCTGGGACTACTACAATGCAAATGTTAGTTGCTTGATGTTGTACTAGAGGTGTCTTAAACTGTTCTCATTTTTTAAAATTCTTTATTCTCTTTAGCTTAAGTGATTTCCACTACTTTGTCTTCCAGTTCACTGATCCATTCCTCTGTATCATTTCATCCGTTGATTCCTTCTAGTGTATTTTTAATTTCAGTTATTGTATTCTTAATCTCTGGTTCTTTATATTTTCTGACTTTTTGTTACAAACTTCTAAACTCTCACTCTGGTTAGCCAGTCTTTTCATGAGTTCTTTGATCATTTTTAAGATCATTATCTTGAACTCTTGTACGTGGTAGGCTGGTTATGTTTTCTGACCTTTGAGAAGTTGCCTTTTGTAGAACTCCTCTGTGTCCCAGCAGTGAATCCCTTCTGGTCACCAGAGCTATATGCTGCTCTAGGGCTCCTCCTATGTGGGTTGCTTGGGTCCTTCTGTTGTGGAAGACTGACTACAGCAGGCAGTCTGGTAGATGCAGCTGGCTCCCAGTCTTGTTGGTTGCCAGGCCTTGTGTGTAGACTGCTCGCGGCTGGTTGGTGGGGCTGAGTTATAAGGCTGCTAGCTGTGGAATCCTGGGGGTGTCCCGGGGCTAGTGTCAGCCCACTGCTGAGCAGAGCCAAGTCCTGAGGGCTGGTGTCAGACTGCTGGTAGGTAGGGCCAGTTGCTAACAGCTGGCTGTGGGGTCCAGGGTGTCCTGAAGCTTGTGTTGGCTTGCTAGTGAGTGGGGCTGGATCCAAGAGCAGCTAGCTGAGGGGCCCAAGGTGTCTCCAAGGTCAGCTACTGGGTCTGACTCAGGCTCCTTTCAGACTACTGCTTCTGCCCTGCGTCTCAAAGCATGTGTAAGTTTGTGTGTGCCCTTTAAGAGTAGAGTCTCTTATTTCCCACAGCCCCCTGGGTGTCCCGAAATAAGCCCTGCTGGCTTATCTTCCAGGTGCAGGACCTGCCCCAGGCTGGAGAGGCTGAGGTGGAGCTCAGACCCCTCACTTCTTTGGAAGAACCTCTGAAATTATATTCTTCTCCTGTTGATGGGTTGCCCACTTGCAGGTGTGGGTCTTGACTATACCGGGACTCTGCCCCTCTCACCTGCCTCGTCATAGTTCCTTCCTTATAGCTTTAGTTGCAGATCTTTCCTGGTAGATTCTGGTCTTCCTCGTCAGTATTTGCTCTGTAAATAGCTGTAATTTTGGTGTGCCCGTGAGAGGAGGTGAGCTCAGGGTCTTCCCACTCCACCATCTTGAAACAATCTTATCTGTCCTTGTGTTGCTTCAAATCACACTGCTCTTGCTGTGACATTTTCTTTATAAATTTAACTTTAATCTATTGAGGAAAGGTGGTTCCTATTAAATCAAAAGGTCTAGATGATCATAAGTTGATTAGTGACTCAAATGTTCTCGAGTATCACTCACATACTCTTAAAATCAATGCCTTGTTTTACTCATAGTTATGAGCATGTCTAAAGTGACTTTTTTGTCACTTTGCCAATTCGGCAAAGTCTTGGTAGTACAAGAGTTAAGTGAAGGCTATGCAAAGAACTGCATAACAGGCTATATAAAGGAATCTAATTCTAAAAGTTTTAGGGACTTATATATATTTTTCATTAAACAGAAAAATCATATTGTATTAATTCTGGCTCAAAATCTTCAAAGAATAATAAAAGTAACATAAGCAAAATATGTGATGTGGTATAAAGGATCAAAAGTTAAAAAACATCTAAAGTAATAAGTTAGTGTATTTATGTTTAGTGTAAACCCTCCTCTGAGAATATGAATATTCATGAGTAATTTTCCTCTAAAAAAGTATTTTCTTTTTCAATCTGGTGGCTTAAAAACAGAAATTTTATAACTATTGAGTTCAGGAATATAAGTGTACTTTTGTATGTTAACGAGCATAGAGACTACTTTAGCATACTATAAATGTTTCTAGTTTGGTTGACTAAAATCAGAAAACTTGGTTAAGTCTAGGTTTCACCATTTATTAGTTATATAATCTGAATCAAGTCTCACTGTTTTCACATCTTACACTACTAAGATAACGTAACTTGCCTTTTTTAGTCATTAGAGCTGCTGGGAGAATCAAATGAGACTAAAGAAAACCATCTGAACTGGATTCTATTGTTTTGAAAAAGGGAATTGTCTTTAACAACATTTTAGAATTTGGATAGCCCTTCTTTTATCTAATAAAATTACCAAAGTTTTACTATAACATAAATAGCTATGAGCAGTCTAAGAAGAACATCCTTTAAGTATTCTTAACTATTCCCGTTCAGAAACGATTCACTGCTAATTGGCAATAAGAGTAAGATCAAATATATGCAAACTCACTGAAGCTCACCAATCACTCCCTGCTGATCACTATGTAGAAAACCATAATTTTTTTTGGAATGTTACAAAATATTTCACCCAATGTACGTGAAAGTCTCATATTTACTATCTAGCCATTTCTTGCTTTTCATCATATTTTGGAAGGCTAGGTCAGCAACTGTAAACACTTTTTAAATAAAACATAAAAGCTTCCTTTCTTAATTTGAAGAGTCAACCTACTACTGTTTAAAAACCAAACCAAACCAAAAAAAAAAACCCAAATCAGCATAGATACATACATGACCATATTCTTCAAGGTCTCCTTTTCCTTCCTCAAGTGTAACAAAATTCCCTGCTGGTGTCCTATGCAAAGATAATCGGCCCTTTTTGGACCTTTTGTTGGGATCAGCAACCGGGTCCTTGAAGACATTAATCTGGAATCCAAATTAAGAAAGTTGGAGAAATACAAGACTAATCATCAGAAATGTTCACTCAACACCCATTTAAAAAAAAAAAAGTGTGTACCTAATTTATATAAATTTTAAGGCAGTTTGTACGTATAATTAAACCAATCCACACCTGGCTTTTAGAGACAAGACTCTAGCCTGTTTTGGAGGACAGAGTCCTCTGTGATGAAGAAGGTATGAACAAAATCCAAATCTTGGATATCCTTTCTTGCCAGTGTAAATACTAACACTCCATCTGTAGTAAGTCTTTGAGGTTAACAATGTGACCCTTAAGGTATCTCCTTTTGTATTATGCCTTGCCCTTAAACTGATCTAAGTACAGCACATGTGTGTTACTGAAAAATCAATCTATGTCAACTCAATTATATAATCTGCGGCAAGGGAACGAGGAGTTTACTATGATAAAGCCTTTCCTATTTCATAACCTTTTCCCTTTTGTTACTTTTTATTCTATTACCTTGTTACTCTCAGAAGCAAAGAAGACCTAGAGAACCTAGAGCACAATGTTTCAGGATCAGAAAGGAAGAAGCAACTGGAGATGGCTATAAGAAGAGAAGCAGAAGAGGCAATCCCAGAACTCGCCAAAGAAAGATGGTGGTGAACTAAGGTAGGGAACCAACCCCTGTGTTCTTAGGATCCCCTACACACACCCTTTAATACACAGACTCTCAAGAGCTTATGAAGAGCTAGGGAGACTGTTGTTCAGCTGCTTGCAGCTTGGGTTCCCTTGTTTTAAGGCTACCAGAACACGATTCTAGTAACACAACTCACACGTCATAGTTCACCTTCCTAAAACATTCTTTGACAGTGTTTACATACGTGATGGCTAGGTTAGCTGACATTCTCGTTCAAATATGGTCAACTTTTTGATTCAAAGGTATATACTGAAGTAGTGGAAATGAATTGACCTGCATCATCTCTCTTAAATAAGCTCTCATTTCCCCAAATCTCCATTTTTTTCTGAAGTCAAGTTATCACCCCCTGTCTCTTTTCCTTCTTTGTTTCTGCCTCAAGGTCAGGGGTACCTGACAATACAGTAACAGTTCAGGACCATATTATACTTGGACTATTGTGTTCAATAAGTACATTCAACATACACACATAAATATTAACAACACAAGAGTAAAAGTTCAATGACATACCCCAAGGCCATTGGTTACAACATAACTACATTTAAAGGAACAATTCAGGAGATCTCTTGTTAACTTCTGTAGCAAAGCTCCACCAGAACCAAAGGAAACATTTTCTATGCTCCATTTTTTTTGCTTCATGCCTTCCACAATCTAGATTAAAAATAAGATATAAATAAATAAATTTAAGCCAAGTAATTTGGAAGAGGAAGGAGCTAATTATCCATGAGCCATATTGATGAATAAACCATCCAAAGCTGTTTTATAACACAGTAAATAATAAGATAAGAATAAGGTCTACACAAAGTTACATTCCACTCTTTTCTTTTAAAAGACCCACCAACCCCAAAAAAGGGCAGCCCAAGGGATAAGTGTAGAAGGAGGGGATTTCATTCAAAGTTCCTGAATTTGTGTTGTAGTCACAGTGATTGTGGTTTAGGTTGGGGGAATGGAGGAAATGAGAGGGAGAAAAATAATAGCTATAAATACCTAAGGTTACTTGAGTAAACTCTCATCTACCTCTTGCAGTTACTGCCCAGATGCCAGTAGCACAAGCAATGGGGCCTGGATGTTTGCCCCAAATTACTAGATTCTAGAAATGACACTCCTCATCACTAATAAATCTCAATACATGTTATCACATGTCATATGTAATGGGGCATTTAAAAGTCAACGGATATTGGTGGTAAAACAGTATAAAACACCCTCTCCTGCGTAACAGTTGAGACACTGGCAGTCATCTTACTCTGGCTGGTACTCCAGTGCCGTAAGCAAAATTATGAACTGATTGGGTGTTAAGATTTATCATTGGATCATTTTTGGGAGAATGATCATCTAAAAGCCAGAAAGAGAGACCTATATGAACAGAGAGTTCCAGCAACTAGAATAGTTAATTTAAAAGTTGCATTAATTTATTAATCTACATTATTATCATCATTTGTATTTCTTTTTCCTAAGCAGGACTTATTTACCTAGCATTTGTCTTATTTAACATATTCCATCACTTTTATGGTAGAAGGTGGCAAATAAAATTTAATAACCATTTTTAATTTTATAAGAATAGTCGAAAGGAAGTAACTGGAAAGTCCCGTTTCATTTTATTTAAACAGAACTTTCAGAAGTGATCAGAAAACCGTAAGCAAGTCTAATAGTTTTAAGTGAATCATTAATATAAAGTTGCCATATTCCTCCCAATACCAAAAGTCTCAAACTGACCTTTTATCTATCCTTATTTTCAACCTTGCAAGACACAGATAGATAAACTCCAAGGACCTTCATCTTTTAACAAGCCCACACTTAAAAAAATATCTCAGCCATCTAATTCTCCTGGTATATGTCAGGAATCAAGATGGAAACATATACAATTTATTTTAAAGTGATTCCTTAGGTTGTACATAAACCCAGTCTCATGTCTTTTATTACTATACCTGAGCCCAAAAGTACTCAAGGGCCCTGAATTCAGATTTATTTTTCACTGAACTAACTGTAAACTAAGTATAACTAAAATAATAATAAAAACCTTATAAGACAACACAAAATTAAGGCATGTTCTAAAAAGTGCATTTCAATACTGAAGAAATACAAGGAGTAGAACAAAAAAATGGGGGAGAAGAAAAAAAATGGGGGAGAAGAAATGGAAACAGATAAAGATGGAGGGTAAGGAGATTTGGGTAAAATATATAGAGAAAATAGTTTCAGAACTGTCACCTGATTTTAGGTAAGCCTCAGAAGCACAAGAAGGAGTAAATCACAAAGAACAGTATCACCTAATGTCATATCTCTGTATTTTAGGACCAATAAGATATTCTTCCCATATAGCTTTGCCAAAAGTTGTGAAATTTAGACAATTTAAAGTTTAAGTGAATTTTTCTATTGTTACAGGAAATTATGGAATTAGAGTAAAAATTACTGTTTAAAAATATTTGCACATACAAATCAGAAGGAAATCTGACTAGACATAGCAAAAATGCTATATGAATTTCCTTTTCTTGCTTCTAAAGACTTACTTTGACCCACCTACAGTATGAAGAAAGCAGGTAGCAGGTATTACCCCCTTTAGGTGAAGAGTGCATCTGCATTAATACCAACTATTCATTCTCTGACCATTCTGTTTAAGGTTTCACCAATGCCAGAGAATATCTGTCTCAATATTTAACTTCTTGATCATGGAGTTTAAAAAAAAAAAAGTTCGAGTTCTGAACTGATTCTCAACTTTAAAAAAGAAAACAAAAAGAAAAAAAGGAAAGCCAAAGAGCTTCAGTTTTTAAAGGGAAGTTCAAATACCTGATGGAACAACCGAACTTAAAGAGCTGCCCCTAAGAACAAGTAAGGGTAGGTATAAGCAACGGGAAGCGTACTGGGCTAATGCGTATTCTGATATACAGTACCCTGCCCACATTTCTTCATTTGAAAGGGGGATAAGTATGTGTGAGGGTACCCGCTACAATGGAGGTATGCGTACTAGTTCTTAACTGATACCAAGGTCAGAAACCTTCAATTCAGCTGAGCGACAGGACAACTGCAATTAAACATGCCAGCTGAGATTTCTATGCTCAGGTCCTCTTCCTTGCTGCAGATTTTTCTTCCTTCCTTTTCACATCAAAGCCTTAGAAGAGCTGGGGAAGTTTCTACTTTTCTTAGGCAAGGCAGTTTGGGAGAGTTGGTAGAAGAAACCTCATTTCTGTTATTGCAAGACATCTATTCCAGACATCATTTTCAAACTCTAAATGCATATCGCCACGGAAGTACTGATAGTGATATGCAATAGTTCTTTTATTTATTTAGTTTAATTTTTTTTTGTTTTTGGCCACCCTGTGCGGCATGTGCAATGTCCCCGACCAGGGGTGGAACCCTTGGCCCCTGCAGTGGAAGCATGGAGTCGTAAGCACTGGACTGCTGGGGAGGTCCCAATAGTTCTTACTTCTAAATGAATCTTTGGAAAACAAACTATTTATAATTTGGGTACTGACCTTAATCTAACCACACTGAACTCTTTCAAACAGAAGATTCCATCTGAAACTATATACATTAAAATTTCAGTGCTTTATAGTAGCTGACAGTCTACAGCGTGGTATCGCTGATAGTCTTTAATACCCAAAATACTCCATAAAAATTGAGTTCCTTAGAAGCTTATCCGAGAAACAAAAGAGGAAAAAGTTTTAAGATAGCATAAAACATACGCTATTTGGCTAATAGTGGTAACAGTCAATGTTAAAATTTAGAAGAGGTGACAAACCATTCAATAATTTTTGAAAAAGCACAGATGAATATCATTCAAGTTTCACACTGTTAGAATGAAGCTCCATTCTATTAAAACTGAGACCTATTTGTACAGTGTCAAGACTTTTTGTTGTATATACAAAAAATATTCCTTGACTGGCATTTTCTTGTTTCCTAGTGACACTTCTTTGGGCTCATCATCCAGGGCGGCCAATGAGGACTGGCAGTATGGTTTGGCCGGTACTTCTGTATTTTAAGTTAATATATTTTAAATATACTTCTATATTTTAAATTTTAAGCAATTAACAGAAAAGACATAAACCATCTTAAACACTTATTAAAAGAATCACAGCTGTACTTAAATTATTAATGTGTTCTTTATCAAACTAATAAAAAGGAGTTTAATTATAAGGATTGCTTTATTGAAACTTTTAATATAAAATCCGTACCTCTTGTAAAGTATTAATATCCACTCCATCCCCTTGAATAACTCTAAGATAAGGTGGCAGCAACTTGTAGCCCTTTGAGTTCTCAGTAACAGGGAACTTCTTACCTAAAATATCCAAAACCTGTATGGAAAAATACACAGCCAAACACAAAATAACTAATACTGAAAAAAAAGTGTTAAAGCTTTCCAAAGTTTAAAAAAACCCAAGATTGTTAGCAAAGCAAGGTCGAGAATATAAAAATTAATCAAATTAAATTTTACAATACTATGTATAAGCCTTCTAAAATTTTGTCTCAATTCCTTTTGATTATGTTAGAAACAGGCATGCAATTTTCTACCAAGTCAACTTATACTGTAAAGTGGCTCAGAACACAAGTAGTTTTCCCTCACATTTTTCAAATTAGATTCAGGAAAAAAAAAACCTTTAACATTAGGAGCTTACAGTGGTAAATATAATATTTTTCAAAGGTATATAAAACATCATTTAAAAAAGATGATTATACTTTTGATTTGGATTTTTTTCTGCTTGTGCCCAATAATTTAATTTGTCTGACATAAATAATTTGTCTGACACGAATCCACCTGAATTACAAAGTTCAAAGAAATCATGATACACAGATAAAGCTGGAAATGAAGCATATATAACCCGTAGTTTCTCTGAGGTGCTTCTCACTTAACAATGACACCCATTTTTAAAACCAAATTGCTTAATATGCCAAGTTGTCCCACTTATTCATTAACTACTGCAAGTTTGGGAGCAGCTGAAATACCTCAACACTGACTGAAAATTTCTCAGAAAGCTTGGTCAGAGATTCCAAAGATCTACCCAACAATCACTCCCTTTTCCTAAATAAATTGTTCTAACAATGAAAACATTCCATACTGATAACTTTGTTGATTCTTGAAACTAGGTTTGGATATTTTTATTAGGTAACAGGAAAAACATGCAACCTGTTCAGTTTGCTAAAACCAAATCTGTTCATATTTCAGGCTAAGATCAGACCTTCAGATGGCCTATTAACAGGATAGGAAAAGACCTCCTTGATTCTACACCCCACTTTCTTAAGGGGTAATTCATCACCTAATCATCAGCTGGGAAACAGTGTGGTAAAGAGGGAAGGTGACAGCCACAAAGACCTACGTTGGATACTTGGCTTATTTTACATGTCATGTGACCTGAAGCAAGTTTATTTTAACCTCTCTAAGCTGGTCTCTTTGTCTATAAAAAAGAGATTGTAATATTGATCATAGGATTTTCATAGAGATTAAATAATGACACAGCTAAAGCAAAGCACGCACAGCACTATACTTTCCTAGTAGTAAGCATCAATAACCTGCTGTTATTAGTGCTTTTCAGAGAAGGTAAACCGACTCCTAAACACTAAAAACAATGCAACAAGGCTATATTGAGAATCAACAGTATCTGTAATGAATCTCTACTTGAAAACTATTTCCAAATTATTTTTATTCCACATTACATTGCACATATTTCTTTTGCACTAAAACCTTCAAAGGTACTGCAATGATAAAGGAAAAAGAAAGAACCCACAAACTTGGTAACCAAATCACAGGACTGGTTAAAATGTTAACACTATTAATTAATTTTGAAGGTAAAAAGAAAATATCTATTCAACAGTACTTAACTGTTTCTTTGACAGTATATAAATAATCCATAACTCTGGATATCCTTTCTCTGTTATTAATGCGTGACCTTGGGCAAATCTATTACTCTCTGGGTTGCAACTCTAAAATAAGGGGACTAGTCCAGAGAGTTCTGAAATGGTGTGTGTATAAATGAAATTAAAAGTAGTGTCGATGCAGCTGGTCTATAGGCACTTTAATAGTCAACTTACGTATTAAAATTTACCTTTAATACAGTGTCAAGAGGATTTCCAGAATCAGGTCTGATTATTAGTGGTGCCTCTGTACTTCTTGATACTATTAAATGTCTTAGATCTTCACCCCAGATTTTCTCACACGCATTATAAATGTCATAGCTATCGCTGACCACAGATACAGGCACTGATGAAAATTGTGTTACTATATGTTCAAAAGCATCTTTTTCATGGTCCTTCCCCCAAGCTGTTATGGTACTAGAAAACAAAATGAAAATACAGATTTACTTAGGCAGACACATTATATGTTCCTGAATCATATCTCATGTTTACTATACTACACCTTCAACACTGCAGAGAAGGTGAGTGATTTAGTTTAATAAATGCACATCAAAAGGTTAACTGAGTATCTGAGCCAAACCACTCCTTGGCCAATTTTTAAGACTATAAGTAATCTCATTCCTCTCCAATAGTTATTTAAACTCTTAAGTCATGTTCAACCAACTATAAAACTACATTATCTTCTTTTTTAGTATTCCTGAACCTACCTCCTGAACCTACCCATTTAAAATGAGTGAGCTAAAAAGTACCTGCTGCAGACACTTTCTACGTTACACTGAGATGTTAGAAGGAATGAACACATACTCCCATTATTCTGCTAGGCCATGCAAGCATTTGGCTCCCTTCTGTGCATTTTCAAAACCATATACCAATAATAGAAGGGACACATTTTATCTTTCTTACATTTCAAAATCTTACACTTAAAAGCAATTACTTAGGCAATTATTTATACTACACCATGCATAGATACAGTAAACTAACTCTTTACCTGTTATATCTTCAGTTGGCCAGTAACAGGTAGTCATTTATTTCACTTACAGATTATCCACTAGTACTTAATATATGCTCCGGGAATAAGAATTATAATATTTAGTTTCAGCAAAACATAATTAAGATGGGAAATAAAGCGTGTGAGTTTCTATTAGGCAAGTATTATTATAGTGATTTTTACAGTCCTCAATAATGGTGGTTCTTTTTGAACAGATTAATGACATGTAACCTAAGTACTTGCTGGTTAACCAATATATAACAAATTTTTTTTTCAATTCTTAAAGAAAACTTCATAATGAATTTTAGAATTGTTACCATTTTCTCATGCCAAGTAGTTTTTCTTTCTCCCTAATTTGCTAGTCTTTGCCTCTACCCCATTTTCCGAAGTAAAATGATGGAAAGTAAAACAACCCATTCATTTAACCCCATGCAGATATAAGATTATCTCAAAACTGTTTGAAAAGTCATACTAATTTATTTTTGAAATTGTTGTTTTATTCTTATTTTTTTTCTAAAGGACTGAAGTAAACAACTTTTCTTATGCGGGGGATGGCAGAGCATGCACATTTCAGGGGTGTAAAGACTTAGCTACCCAGAACTACTCTCATCTGAAATGGGGAGAGAGCATATTTATATAAAACTCATTTTACAGTGAACAAAGTAGCTATGATGCCAACTCTCCACTTAATGCAAGTATCTGCAGGCTAAAGGGAAAATTAACACATGGATAAAGAGAAGCCCCTTCTTCATATCAAGAATTGCTATGGTCCCCTTTATAAGGGAGAGAATTAAGCTCAAAAAGTACCAACACTGGAGAGCTTTGCAATGTAAGAACAAACTCTTAGAGTTAAGAGGTCACTGTTTATGCCCTTATTTTTTACTAGCATTGTATCAATACAGTCAACTAACTCTGCACATCTAGCAAACTTAATGGTTCATTTTTAGTCTTTATCTTACTTGCTCTTTGGCATGTGAACTTTCCTGAAGCTTTCTTTCCCAATGACTTCAATGACATATCCCATGTTTTGATTTTTTTCCCCATACTTCTATGGGTCCTCTTCAGTTTCCCCTAGATGCTCTCCTTTCTCAATGTGACCTGGGGCACTGGTCTCTCTCTATACCTCACTATGTGAAAAACACTCAAAAGCTTTTAAAATGATTTTTTTTTTTTTTTTTTTTCTGTACGCGGGCCTCTCACTGTTGTGGCCTCTCCCGCCGCGGAGCACAGGCTCCAGACGCGCAGGCTCAGCGGCCATGGCTCACGGGCCCAGCCGCTCCGCGGCACGTGGGATCCTCCCGGACCGGGTCACGAACCCGTGTCCCCTGCATCGGCAGGCGGACTCTCAACCACTGCGCCACCAGGGAAGCCCAAAAGCTTTTAAAAAATACCTTTGTAGTGAGAGTTTCCAAAATCTGTACCTTAGCCCAGGTCTTTTTTTTCTGGAATACAGATCCATTTTGTTAGGGAGGAAAATGAGTTTCTTCATCTCATCGTCCCACAGACATTCCCCATAGCACCCTCCACATAATCTAATCATAATAACATCTAGTATAATATTTGGTATATGGAGATCATAAATATTTGTTCAATGAATTCTACTTAATTTAATTTGATACCTTTCCAAAGTCTGAGGAAGCGTTATGTAATTGAATATTTTCAAGTCCAGATTCATATATTCTTTAAGAAAATATTTATAACAATAATGGCAATGTTCTAAATTTTAGTGTTTTCTTATTTTAAAGTTATCTTGGATGTTAGTTCATTTTCCCTCAATGACCTTCTGATGTAGGAGATGTAAAATTTTAGCTCCTCCTGCATGGAGGAACTGAAGAACAGAGAGATAAATGACTTGCCCAAGGCCACCCAGTATGTCAGCTGTAAGGTCACTCAGATTTCCCAACTTTCAGTCTACAGCTCTTTTCACTATACTTTGCTATTGTTTAAATGACCTGTCTATTTAAGAACATCTGACACATTAAAGAGTCAAATTTGCAGGTGTAGTAAATATTACAAGACTATAAAAATACAATAGATTTTCAACCTGTTTTAACATAAAGCCCTAAAGAAGATATCACCTTTATTCTCAGATGTATAGTATCATACTCATGATGTTATTACTCTGAAACAAAAGCATCAATGAAGAGTCTAATATATGGGTACTACAAGAAGTTTTTTAAAAGGTGTACATATATCTAAGACCAAAAA
Organism: Orcinus orca; assembly: GCF_937001465.1. Taxonomy (NCBI): domain Eukaryota; kingdom Metazoa; phylum Chordata; class Mammalia; order Artiodactyla; family Delphinidae; genus Orcinus; species Orcinus orca. The sequence goes on from NC_064567.1 coordinate 88,661,196, forward strand.
TAAAAATACTGCAACCCTAAAATCCTGGTCTGTTAATGTCACTCTTATTTTCCCAGTTTCACCAGTCTTGAAACTTACATGTGAAAGTATTCATGTCCCTACTAATAAAGCAATGCTAATATATGTTAGCTGAATGTACCCTCTACTGAGCCCCAATTCAAATCATCATGTTCCAGCAATTTCATCTCCCTAGCCAATGCTCATGTTTATCCCCTTCTTTCCATTTATTTAGCCACTTGGATCTGAACCTCATCATCTGTCAAACTTATTGCAACAGCTTCCTATAAATCCTCCTAACTTTTCATTTCTATTTTTCAATTCATAAGATAGCCCATTATTACTCTTTCGACAGTATTTCTCTGATGACATCACTTCTTTGCTCAAAAACTTCAATGCCCACTCCCATTTGAAAATGGAATTAGAATAATCTAGCATGATGAGCAAATAGTTAACATTTCAATATCAAAATAAATTTGAGGGTGTTTACTAACCTGTCTTTCCACTCTACCCTACATTCCCTACAAAATGTCCCTACAAAATACATTTCAGCCCTTATTCCCTAAACACATCCATATTTGCCTCTTTCATCCTTGCTCTTTCAGGACAATGCTTAACACATGGTAGGCATGTAATAAATACTTAGAGAATGAATAATCTAATGTCTGCCATTAAATTTTACCAATCATTCAAGAAGTCAAGATTTGCATACCATCTCTATAAAACCTTTCTTGATCCAACCCTATCAGTGGAACATGACCCTACTTCTCCTTCCTTTGCACTGCTAGAGCACTTTAATTGTACCTCTTTAAAAGCACTTAACAGAGCAGAACGCTGCTAGTGTACTATTTTTAATCCAAAAGATAGGATTAATTCTTTACATCTTTCTATCCCTTGTAGCACCCAGTAGACTGCCTGAGATCAAAGCTCAGCTTTATTCACTGCTGGTTTTAACACCCTGCAATATTCAAGTATGAGTAGAATTTAATAAACTGCCCCGAATTAATTACATTAAATAATTTTTGTTATAAGAACCAGAAATAAGGTTTGGCATACATTTTAAAAACTCCACTAACTTTCAATAAAATTAACTCTAGGATCAGAGCAGCTATAGCCTAGATCATAATTGTCTTCTAGTTTAACTTGAGATGCTTTAGTAAAATCAGATAAGGAAGCGTAAGAAGACTCTAACACTCTTCCTTTCAACAAAAGGGCTAACTTGCGGGCTTCCATGGTGGTTGAGAGTCCGCCTGCTGATGCAGGGGACACGGGTTCGTGCCCCGGTCCAGGAAGATCCCACATGCCGCGGAGCGGCTGGGCCTGTAAGCCATGGCCGCTGAGCCTGTGCGTCCGGAGCCTGTGCTCCGCAACGGGAGAGGCCACAGCAGTGAGAGGCCCGCGTACCGCAAAAAAAAAAAAAAAAAAAAAAGGGGGCTAACTTGCTCATCTATAATTGAGGGTACTGGGTTCAGAAGATAACTTCCAGAACAAAGATAAGTGAAGTCATGTAGAAAGCAGGGAAAGGGAAAACAGTGACCAGGTTTCACAGTGAGGGCTTCTAGACTTAATGAATACAACCTATCTGCACACGGCAATAGAGAAGCTAAAAAAATCCTTACAATAAAACCTACAGAGCAATATATATGAGTTGGAAAAAAGCTCCTAAATTGTTTCTATTAGGACAGTTACAAGTTCTCTACCTCCCCGAGACCAGTCTTTATACAGAGTATGAATACTGAATTAGTATTGCTTAAATTCATGAAGATTTACTGTACTACCTGGCTCTGTAGTTAAACAAAACATCACTGAGTTACCAGAATGAAAAAATTTAGTTATAGAAAACCAAGGTTAGATAATAGGAGGATGAAAACAGAATTTTACCTGTGTTCTGCCGCTGGAACAGAATAGCCTGGAACAGGATCTTTCGTTCCATAGTATTTTTTAATTAAAGCAATTCCTGCTACTGTATCTGTTCCTTTGAAGTTAACCAAATGAGCAGATGCTCCTATGCCAGCAGTCTGGAAAATAAACCATAAACCAAAATCCAAAAAAAGAAAAAGAAAAGACCCATACTTGAGGTATAGAGCATAGCCCCCAAAGCAATTATCGTCTTCAGTTATTCCTAAAGAGATATTTAACTATTATCAGAGATAATAGTTTCTTATGACAAAGATCCAGTTTTTCCTAAATATTTAAGGATTCAACTGTTGCCTCCTCAAAGAGACCTATTTAATAGCGATCCACCCCCACTTCCCATCACCTCCTTTCCCTTACTCTGCCTTGGCTTCCCTGTAGCATTATCTGACATCTGCTAATATTTATTTTATCTGTTTATCCATCTGTCCATCCATCCATCCAATACGTAAAGGACAAGGATGTTTACTGAAGGCTGTATTTCAGGTATTTCTAAAATAGGCTAACACATCTTAGGTATTTAATGTATATCTCTGATTGAATCTCTGGAATTTCAAAATGTGGCCTGCTTAGAAGCAAGATCAATCCCAGTAACTTCCCAAAAACTTTACAGTGGTAACCGTAACCTAACCGACAATCCACATTTTATTAATTGAAGTTCACTTCAGTTTCTTACCTCTTGGGAAGAGACTCCTCTGTAGCCAAAATCATGTAACTTGTACTCCAGACCATCTAAGTTACCAGACGTTTCTAACAAATATTTGGCCAATATTTTCTTCTGCTCTCTAGAATTTGTGGCCACTGTGATTGGATACCAGGACTGAACAAGAATAGTCTGTAGTAATAAAATCAACCACAAACATTAATACATAAAAAATTGGGTTCTTTCTGAGGAAAATCCTAGCTTTCTCTGGAGGTATGTCCTGGACTTCCATACTACTAGAAATACCAATTGGACATTTCAACTGTATGGCAGGACGCCTACCACATGCATTTCAGATACAGTGCCGAGCTCAGCTCTCAAATCCGCAACACAGAGGATAAGCAAACTCGGTCCTTAACAGTAAAGAATGTCAAATTACCTATTTTCCATCCAAAGCTCCAAAGAAGCAAATAATATTTGGAAAGACTATCTGTGATGAAGAACCAATGTATTTTTTTATTTTCAATCTATTGTGGACCAATAGTTTTATAAAATATACTCACACTTGGATGTTGAGGCAATTGCCATCAAAGTTTCTAAACGCTTATCCTTGATTTCCGTATTTAATGTGGACCTGCATCAAACAGTTCATGGACCAGCACTGGTCTTAATAGTCTACATCTTAAATAGTCTACATCTAAGTAAGTTATTTATTTACTCCTCTAGGTAGTACTGGATCTAATTTTTCCTCGGATCTAACATGACTACTGGTAGGTTATGTACTTGAGGTATTTTTGTGTAGCACTAGACAATTCTATTCATTGAGCTATGCTTTATGTCCTTGGCTTTTATCAAAAGTCATTATAAGAGAGCCACATGAAACATTTCTGCATATGCTATAAACTTGTGAGGTCGCTGTCTATTTTGTAACTCAGTTCCTATTACACAGGTTCCCAAGTGAGGAAATGAAAGAATTGCTGGGTTCCTACTTTCTGCTAAGAACTGTCCCTTGCTTTCCCTTTTTTCCTTGGCTGCCAGGAAACTCCAAAGAAAGTCTGATGCTTAATCACAGCAACTATACTAATTATTATAGCTTAGGAATTCACTCCTCCATTCTAGGATCGTAATTTTCTATCTTTTATTTTGTAAACCAGATAGTCTGCTATTACAAGCAGCTTCAAATTTGTTTTAGAAAGAGCTGCTAAGCTGACAACAACATCTGTGCTCACTCAAAAAGCTATTTACTTCCTTAATTAAATTTTACAAAACAATCTTTTGCTGAATACCAGCTAAGTGACCAATAAATAAAATAAGTAAAAACAAACAAAAAGATTATTTAACCTTGGACTTCCCAACTCAGTCACCTAAGAAAAACTGCAGCATTGGATTCCTATGATTGATTAACTATGGCTCCAAATTCTTTGCAGCTCCTCCCATCAAGAGATGGAATCTATCTCTTCATCCCTTGATTCCAAGCTGTCCTTTTGATTTCCCTTTGACCAACAGAATGTAGCAGAAGCCATATTTATGACTTCCAAGCTTCTGTTTCAAGAGGTTTTATAGCTTCTACTCTCATTTTCTTAGAACCTCGAGACTGCTGTGTTATAAAGAAGCCTAAGTCATGAAAAGAGGTCCAGCAGTCCCAGTTACCTGAGCTGAGGCCCAGACATGGGAGTGAGGCCATTTCAGACTGTTTTATCCGAGCTGAACCCTCAGCTGAACGCAGACTCATATAAGTCCAAGCAAGACCAGCAGAGAACCATCCAGTCAACCACAGAATCATGAGAAATAGCAGTTGTTTTATTTTGGGGTAGTTTGTTACATAACAGTAGAAAACTGACGCAACTCCTAACTTGAACTCTATGACAAATCACCTCTGTCTAAGCATTCCGCTCCTGAAATTATTCTTTCGTAATTGCAGTGATTCCACTGCCAGTGCCCATGATTATCCTGCTTCTAATCTTTAGCTTCTCTGACTTACTCTTTATACTGCACTGGTTATCCTTCTCAAGTTAAGAGTTTTATTCAGGTTTTGCCATTCCTTAAAATCCTTTAATGGCTACCTATTGTCCACAGAGGAAGACAGCCAATTCGTGTTGAAATTTGAGGGCTTTTACAAACTTGCCTTGTTTACCATCTAAAGATTTATCCCTTATGGTATTTTCCACTTTTATGCTATAGTCTCCCTTGGGCTACTTGCCATTCTAAGAATACCTCACCTTTTCCTGTCCCTTATTAAAAGCTTATTTTCCACTTCATGATATCTTAGACAGAATTCCCTATTTTTGCTACCAATTCAGCATTCTTACTTATATTAGTGGTTAGTTAAGAATAAATTGCTCCTCCTCCAAAGGCCCTTAAGTAAGACATAACTTACTCTAATTTCTGTGCCCAGCAATTTTTGGGTATATAACTGTAATCAATACTCATTTGCTGAAGTTAATTCAATCAACTCTCACATTTTTAATTTAACTTAGACTGATATTATCTAGGAGTATGAGAAAGATAGAAAACATAATGTGAAAAACTCTAGTTGAGTTATAAAGGTAGAAGATTGACCTTACCCCTCGAAAAATGCCAGGGAAGGAGAGAAATAACTATGAGACACAGTGATCCTTCACATCACCATTTCCTTTTCATAGTCCAACAAAATCAGCTTAAATTATACTCTTAATAAAATCACTCCCCTTTAAAAAAGATCACTGTAGGTGTAAGCAAGGGAAAAAAAGGCAAGTTAGTTTGGGTTAATTCAAGGTCTAACAAAGTGGCCTTGTTGGAAACTTCTGCAAAACAGCAATTTGCCCACACAAATCAAGATAAAATTTTTAGCTGAAAACTAAGACTAAAGTAAATGAACCTGCAAGTTTTATTTAAGAAGTGTTCATTATAATGTTACTGTCCAGGATAAGGAATTTTAAAGAATAAGAAATGGTGTGGTATAGTCGAAAGGGGACTGGACCTACACTGTTAACTAGCCTGTTCACCTCTCAGGGCTCAATTTCCTCATCTGTGAAATGAGGGCATTTGATCAATGTAATACTTTTAAAGTCTTCTTTTTAACAGCAAAAAGGTATTGTTTTGTTTTTTTGGTTGGAAGAAATGGTTAAGTTTAGCCCAATATGTTCATTCTTCAGCCCCTCACAAGTCTGAGACACCTCTGAAGAACACTTAGACTCTCTTAAACATGTTTTAAAATCTGATTTGAGGGCTAAGGTTTCTTCTAGCACCGATACTAAAATTGATAAAGCAATTCAATAATTTTAGTGGATTTTAAAATTCAGTGTACAGTGAATCAAAGAATGTTATTAATAACTTTGCACCGGGAATTCCTTGGCGGTCCAGTGATTAGGACTCAGCGCTTTCACTGCCCGGGTTCAATCCCTGGTCAAGGAACTAAGATGCAACAAGCTGCGCAGTGTGGCCAAAAAAACCCACAAAAAAACACCCCCCCCCCCCCCCCCCACACACACACACACACTTTACACATACTGGCAAAGGGAACTGGAAGGAATACTACTTAGTACTGTTATTTAAAATGTTTTAAATCAAGGATTTCCTGAAGAAAATCTCAAGTTTTTAAATAACAAGTTTGTTGGATTTGGTAACAGATTCCATTTATGAGGTGGTAAACTTGGGCTGGAGATGGATAAGAGGAAGATGAACCTCCTCTAACCCCACACAGAAACCCATGAAAGAGGCAAAGTGACTCTGAGAAAGCGGCTTCTGGAGACTCGGTATTTAGATTACACACAGTTTTTTATAAAACATAGGCTCTGTCACAAAGGGATTGTTTCAGAACATACATTTTTGTGCCTTAGATAAAAATACCTACCAAGGAATGAAATTATTTAAATAATATACATTAGAATAGGAGGTAAACTCAATAAGCAAATGAAAACAGGGAATTTTTTTTCTGCAAAATCTAACAGCCTCATATTGGATTTTATGTTTAATAATTTTTAAACTAAAAATATTTTTATATTTGCTAACAAACTGCTGTTAAGATGGCCGTATATAAACTTTTTTACTTTACGGTTTTTTTATAGTGAAATACACCAAAATAACGATTATTAAAACAGGTAGTTAAAAAAAAACTTTTTTTAAGGCTAGTGTTTTTCACTTTCTTAAGAGGATAAAGTAAAACATACATGAAAAGCAAGGCAGACTTGGAACTAGTTCTCTGCTGAACATCTGCTTTATGAAACTCCAATTCAACACAGGGGAAGAGTACTTATTGACTAAATCCTCAATCAGAAAACTAAAAAGAAAAAAAAGTGAAGCAAGGTGATTCACAAATGATGATTTTCAAAATAAGATTTATCTGTGTGGGACCTTTTGGCACTGAGCGTAAAGGATACACTAGATGATGCGGTTCAGAGCTCTTCTACTCTTTATAATGCCTTCCCCTCAAAATAAAACATCTGCCAGTAAAATAGCATGAGAACTGTTAATAATATGTTTCCTTTTACTCTGAGTTCATGAGTTAATTCAAAGTTTTAAGACATAGAAGTAAACTATTTTAAATCTTTACTTTAGTTAATTGTTCACTGTTTCAGAGCCTGTTAGGCTATTATAAATTGATGGCCCACCCAGAGTCTAAAAAGAAAGTTCCTGTCGACTTAGCAAAAATGTATTTCAAAAATATTCCTGACCTCTTACTTTTTCTAAACTTTTTCCAGTCTTTATAAATGAACCTCAAATGTATTATTTTATAATAGAACAAATTAGTTTAACCAATACATTAATAAGACAAAAAGTACCAAGCACTAAGTAAACACCTCTCAGATAGTGGGGTGACATTATTCTACGGTTACTTCCTAGGATATTTCTTCTTATAGATAAAAATCTAAGCTATTGATAATCTAATTAGATTATTAATGTCAAAGCGATGAGGCTGTGAAAACATGATTGCTTAAGTACAGATACCAGGAAAGCAAACAAAGCCCTGTAATATAAACTCACAGCCTATAATGTACTCTCCTTTTGAGATTAGAAATTAAAACCATCAGTGAATCTTGAATATATTTAAATGAGAAATACCAGGTGGTAGAGTCTAGGCCCTAAACTGATTAGGTAAGAATAAAGAAAACACTTACTAAGAAGCTGAACAAAATTCTTTTAGTCTAACTGGAACAGAACAGCCATAAAATGTCTTAAGTTACTAAAAATACACCTGTGCTGTTTTTGTAATCTTTCTCTATGATGGTATATATTTAGGATTGCAACAAATAAGATGGAGGCCAACTGAGCTTTAACAGTAATAATTCTTTACAATTTGATTTTAAGATCTCAGAAGACTAGATTTTACTGGAAGGAAACTTAAAGATTATTTAGTCCAACTGTCATTTTATAGGTGAGGAAATTGAGGCCTGGAAAGGTTTAGTAAATTTTAGGAGGTTACATAACTTTATTGGTAGCATTTTTTAAACTAGAATCCCAGTTGAATGGTTTTTACATCTACAATTAATGTTAAGTAAAAGTGAAAAGCAAAACAAAACAAAACAATTCACCTCAATCCAATTTGTAAGCCAGTAACACTCTGGATCTGTGTTTTCCACTGTGAAGAGAACATTTCCTCTGGGAATGACAGAGCCCTCAGGAACAGCTTTTACTTCTATTGGAAGATGCCCATCATATTTCTGGTAAGAGACAATAATGAAATTATTAATTCAGCAGGTGGTATGCCATTACCTGTTTAAATAAGGTTCTTTATATTTTACAGAAGCTAAACTTACTGTCATAGAAATTGCAATTGTAGATCTTATTATATTGCTAGTAATCTGGTCAGAATATCCTTATCCTCCTGAAATAAAATTAGCTAAAATGATTAACAGTTTAGTACTAGCATTAAGTTTTAAATTTTATGCTGTAAAAGTACTTCTGCTAAGAAAATTTGTCACTTGAAGAGAATTTCAAACTGATTTCAAAACAAAAAAGTTGCTTTCCTATTCCTTCCAAAAAAAGAGTTTATTCCAACATATTCTAAGAGGACTATCTCTCTTCTAAGTAGGTCATTTTCATAAAAGAAAGGCTAAAGACTGAAAGATAAAATAATGGACTGCTATTAGAGAGCACAACAAAATGAACAAACAAATAAGAAAAAGAGAGCACTCCTTGCCAGTAGAAGAATCTTAAATAGGTTTTCTCTATACTGGTAGTAGACCTGATACCATTTTGGTAGTAGACAGACCAATCATAAGTATACTTTCTAGAGCTTTGGCAGTCAATATCCAAGTGCAACAATTCTCTCCCAAATTAGGCTGAGGATATAGTGGCTACATGGTATGTTACTAGATATTTAATTACGCCTCCCCCTTTTTAAAGTTAAAAGCTGTGGCTAACTTTTGGCTAGTAAGGTTTATTTATGTGATTTGGGACAAGGTAACTAGAATAAAAAAAAATCATGTTACAGCAGAAAGAATAATGCCTTAAAATCCTAGCTTGGATGCAAAAGCAGGTAGGAAACTGTGGGCAAGTAATTTAGAATCGCAAGGTCTCAGACTCCATGCTTGTAAAAGGGGTTACACAAGATTATCTCTAGGGAATCTATGAATTCCTAAGATTCTCTGAATATAAAATAAAAAGGTTTACCACCCTGACCACTGAGAATTCTATTACTAAGCACAGCACTTAACTTACCTATAACTATAATCCTCACAACAAACCAAATGGGTTAAGTGTCAACCAAATGAGTTAGCCAACATAATCAAAATATGTTAGCCAACATATTTTACTGACCTTACTCAAGATATGGGAAAACTAGCAGCGTGCTTACTCAACTTCTTCAAAGACCAGTAATTACCAAACAGTAAAATTCAATATTACGATACAGGCAGGAAAGTTAAAGTATTTCTAATTACTTTGTGTTTGATAGTTTACAATGAAAAAGACATTCATTTTAAAGATAATGAACACTTAACATAGCAAGATGCCAATAGATCCCATTCCCAACCTATCTTTGTAACAGAGAAAACCACCAGGGGACATTCAACACTTATGACTCAATTCCCATGTCTTTGGATGCCCAAAAGTTTAAGCAAGGAATCCAAACATGTTAGGTAGGAATATTACAGTACAATAAAGAATGAAAATTAACTTCATAGATTTGCACCAAACCATTCTTCTAACTATTCAGTAAGGGAAATGTCCTAGAAGTATTGCATAGAGACAGACTCACAGCATCTATTTTCTTAGATAATGTACAGTCCAGAAAATAGGCTTAAATTTTCAAATTGCCAAATAATCATGCTCTTTCTTAATTATAATGTATTTTCAAAGAAAGGATTAAATTACCTTTCTGAAAAATGTTATTTAAATTATAATACATATTACAACAAATTACTTAGATATGCTATAGATTTTAGATACTAATGATGTGTTACCAGGAAAAAAAAATTAAACATTAACTTTTCACAACAATGTCTAAATAGCCATTATATTTATAGGGTCACAGACAGAAAAGAGTTACAATTACAGTTGACCCTAGTACAATGCTTGTGTTAGAGGCACCCACCCTCCTCTGCACAGTCAAAAATCCATGTATAACTTATGGTCAGCCCTCTGTAACTGTGGTTCCTCTGCATCTGTGATTTTGCATCTGCGGATTCAACCAACTGCAGATTGTGTAGTACTGCAGTATCTACTACTGAAAAAACTCCACATGTACATGGACCCATGCAATTCAAACCTGTGTTGTTCAAGGTTTGAATACCTGTGTTGTGTACAGTCTAATCTTCTATTCAAATTCCATGGCAAGAAATTCTGAACTAAAAGCAAAACCAAAATACATAGGTCAAAACATGAAACCATTTTTTACCTCAAGAATGTAGTTCCATCCCTTTTCATTAAAGACATCGTCTTGGAAATGCTCTTTGTACACCTCTTTGGCTTCCTGGATCTTCTCTTTGGTCACTACTTTACCTAAAAAAATAAACATCTCCTGTTTACATTTCTAAAGGCATGCTGTGAGTTGCTGAGTTGTCATAGGATTAATGTCTCTAGCTATTTCGCCCATTCTGTGGATTTAAAAGACAAGAACTGAGGTTAAATGATTCACCCAGAGTCAACAGCAGAGTCAGAAAAGGAATTTGCACTTCTAACCACTCGCTCTAAGCATAAATGTTAATTTCTTATTTGAAAAGCAAATTTGCAATAGAAGAGATTATTACATGTATAGTATTTTTAAAAAATCACAGTAATAAATTAACTTTTGGGAGATTTTTTAAAAATCTCTATTAATTTATACAGTCTTCAGATTTGAGAGTAAGCCTTTGATAGCTGGCTTTCCAGGTGAATCTGCTCACTTGATTCATAAAGGATGTCTTTGGGGCTGATAATCCAATAATTTTTACAATGCCTAAGTTTTTGCCCCCCAAATATACTTTTAGCTAACTTTATCTGTAAAATGAAGATAATAGTAGAGTACCTACTTTTAGAGTGGTTGTGAGGACGAAATGAGTTAAGACATCTGAATTAAAGCACTTAGAATAATGCTGGCCTATAACACACAATATATTTTAGCTGTAATTAATAACATTTTATAAAGTTTTTAAGCTGTAGAAAATTGAAGTGTGACATTAGTCTTTGGTAACTTTCTCTAAATAAGATCGCTAGTAAATTCATTTAAAATATCTTGGGTAATCTTGTTGCAATGAAGTACTTTGGATATCCAAGTAGGTTTTCAATAGTATAACATATCTGAACTATCTGATCTTAAAATTGCCAAGGTTACAGAAAAACGTCATCATCTGCATAAAATTCAAGTTATTCTGTATTCAACTCTGAGATTACTTTTATGTGAAAAGGTTAGAAATGAAATTTTCCAAAATGTATAAAAAACTTGGGCACTGTTTCCCCCCTCCAAATACCATTACAAAATAAGACTAGAAATGGACTTTCAAATAAGAAAGCACAGAAATTATTTCAGGGATTTTTTTCTTCTTTAAAATGCATTTGAGGGACTTCCCTAGTGGTCCAGTGGTTAAGACTCTGCCTTCCAATGCAGGATGCAAGGGTTCGATCCCTGGTCTGGGAACTAAGATCCCACATGCCGTGGGGTGTGGCCAAAAACTTAAAAAAAAAATGCATTTGAGACTAAGTCCACCGTTACAGGTAGTTTTGAAAAATAGGCCTTTAAGGTAAAACTGACTAGCAAAACATATTCTAATTATAATTGCTACCACAATTCAAAATGAGTTCCCAGGTCAGTAACAAATCCTTTATTTTGAATTAATGACTAACGTCTATTAACAAACCAGATTAGCCTCAGAAAATTATTCACTTTTCTAAATTTATTCCCAATCTTACTAGTTTCAGAAAATCTTTGTCCTATTTAGAACACCAAGCACATAAGTCAAATTATAAAATTTAATGCTTTCAAATTAACAGATTTCTAAAAATTCCAAAACAACCCCTAAAATAGTTAGGGTAATTAAATAAACATCAAACTAGGACTTCCCTGATGGCGCAGTGCTTAAGAACCCGCCTGCCAAGGCAGGGGACATGGGTTCAAGCCCCGGACCGGGAAGATCCCACATGCCGCGGAGCAACGAAGCCCGTGAGCCACAACTACTGAGCCTGCGCTCTAAACCCGTGAGCCACAACTACTGAAGCCCGCGCGCCTAGAGCCCGTGCTCCACAACAAGAGAAGTCACCGCAATGAGAAGCCCGCGCACCGCAACGAAGAGTAGCCCCCACTCGCCGCAACTAGAGAAAGCCCGCGTGCAGCAATGAAGACCTGATGCAGCCAAAAATAAATTAAAAAAAAATCAAAATTAGACTATTCAAAAAGGTACTTAAAATAATACAACAATATAGGAGGAAAACTATGATGAGGTATATAAAAGCAGTGTTTTAAACATATTAGGAAAAACAATACCTTTTAAGTACTTATTAAGAATGTACTGCAACCCATAAAATACTGTTTCCTCATATTTCACCTTCCTTATTTTGGAGTTTTCTGTCTTCTTTTCACGGCATTCAAAGTAGGAATAAACTTTGCTTGTATTGGGTGGGTACTGTTTATAGTGAGTAACCTATATGAAAGAGAAAATACCTGAATTAGAAAATACCAGAAGAATAGAATGTAAATTATGATAAAAAGAGCTTGAAATTATTTAAAACCAGAGAAACTATAGCAGAAATACAAATCAATAAATTGTTATTTTATAAATAGTTCCTGCATTCACAAATATATAGTCTGTACCAACTGTGTATCAGGCCCTGCTTCAGATGCTGAGGATGGGGAAGTAAAACAGACCGACTAGGCCTTCCTCCCATAGGGCTAGTGAGGGCTGAGAGATCATAAACAAAATAATTTGAGCTAGATGGATGCTATGAAAAATTAAAAGAAAATGATGGACTAGAAGGGGCCTGGGAGACTAAAGAGGAGGCCAAGAAGGCTTCTCTGAGATAGTAACATGTGAACAAGATTTACTGACGAGGAAATAGGAAATATCTTGACTTCAGGGACGAAAGAGAATGAAGACCACTGTGGTTGGTGCTTAGAGAATGGGGAGCGGCACATGGTAAGGTCAGAGAGAGAGAGATGCACAGACAAGATCATGTAAGGCTCACAGGCTACCAAGGAGCCTGAATTTTACCTGAAGTGCAGTGGGAAGCCATTAGCATGCTTTAAGCTGGAGTGAATATGATCTGATTCACCTCTGACAAGGATCAGCTTGGCAGAGATGGAGAATGGATTATGGGGTGACCAGAGTGGACACAGAGCATTAAGAGGCTACTGCCAAAGACTAGGTTAGGTGAGAGACTGGCTCAGTATCTTTGGAGAAGTAGGCTGATAGATTAGATTTGGGAATAAAGACGGGAAGGAATTAAGGATGTCTCCTAGATTTTTGGCTTGACAACTGAGTGAATAATGGTCCCATTTACTGAGATGGGGAAAGCCATTGGAAGGACTGGGTAAGGAAATCAAGAGCTTAGTTTTAAATATGTTAAGTAAACACTAACAAAAAGTTTCATAATATTCAAAATTAAAGTGACCTGCCAAAAGGGAGCCCTTAAATCATGTTTTTTTCAGCACTGCTTTGACTTACATTACTAGAGAAAATAGTTGTACAATAAATTTAAAATTACTTATAAGATGAAGAGAAAAAAAACAAATTTCTCATAATATCCTCAGCTAACATTACCCCTAAAAATGTTTCCTCAAGTGGCATAGCCTTCCTGCAACTAACAGAGTACTGCCAGTACTTAAATATATGTGTGGTAAGAACAGAGGCACAAAGGAAAATGTAGCTCTTCTAATAAAACTTAGTTTCACAGTTAGTTATGTGGTTGATTTACTTCATGAAAAAATAAGCTTCTAAAAACTGCAATCCCAGATATCCCTGTATAACAGTTCAAGAGAGGTATGAGAAATATTTAAGTTGCATAGAATCTTTCTGTGACAGCGAAGTATAATTTTCTCCTGAGCTTCTCTGGATTTCCCATAAGGGTGACGTGATATATTTCCAAGAGCTTTCCTCCCACAATGGGATCACACGACCAAAGGCAACTACTACTAACCACCTTTTACAGTTTAATCACTAAGAAATAATCACAAGCCAACATTTTAACAGCACCATGTGTATGGAAGAGCACGTGGAATAACAGACTCAAAGTCACAAACTAAGCTATGTTACCTATGTAATATCTAAGGGCACTCATAAGAGGAACTTCCATTGGCTAAGACTCTCTGCCTCTTCAAAGGTGATGTGCCAGAAACAGCAAAAATCATAACTGATTCTTTCTTCTTTTCAATATTATTCAAGATTTGTCAAGCCCTGGACTTCTGTTGCCCCAGAAAATAATTCATTGCTATTTGGCTTTTGAAGTAATAACTTCAAAATACAACTTAAGGATTTTTGGATTACATTATTTTGGTGAAGGTGATAAATTGTAAAACCAGCCATTATCATTATGCTGCCTCTTCCCTTAAATCGGGCAGAGTTCCTGGCAACTTGTACCTTTTTTTGCCGCAGCTTTAAGAGAGATTTCATAAACTGACAAAAAGGATACCAGTTTCTGGTATTTTTGTTTTGCAAGATACTCTACAATCATTACTGACCTAATCCAATCTTCCTAGGAGGTATGTTCATGATTTACATGCAGGATTTTATTTCTGTTGCCTGAGTTTTTCCTATAATTTATAATATAAAACTTACTGGAAAAACTCTATCCTAAGAATGAACAGGTACTCTCTGACATACAAACTGCAGCAGGACCACGTGTCTCACAAGGCTTAGGCTGCTGCTGTGACCATACTTAAGTGCCTGTTCAGAAGCGGTGAAAGAGAAGCAACTATGAAAAATAGGAACAGCTCAGAGGAAGACACTGCGTAGCTAAAAGTCCAAGGCAGGACTAACTTGCCCATAAGATTCTCATCTATCCCCAAATCTTTTCCTCCAAAAAGCCCCAAATTAAGATTTGTTATTCCACTACTAATGAGGAAGCAAGCTCTTCTTTAAAAAAAGCTAACTTGGGTGCTTAATCATCATACATGAATTATACAGCCTCTTATAACTTTTCTAAAATCAACTTTCACCCATCTTAGATTGTAAGGGACATCTTTCATATTTTATAATATGTAGTAGGTCTCCAATATTTATTAAATTAATGCATGAAAATGTGCTGAGTTCTAGATAACCATTTTTAAATGACCTTTTGAGAAGCAACCCACACTGGACGGCACATTTCATAACTAACATGTGATGTGGTTTAAACTGTAAATTGCTTAGGGATTACTTTCTTGTGCTATACATTATCTTTTCCAACTAGGGCTCAATTGACAACATCATCCATTTTAATCTGCTAACAGGTAAAATGTTCAGAAATGTTAAAATGATTCTCTGCTGTAGTTTGTTACAAACATTATCTACATAGAAGGGGAAGGAAGAATGGAACAGAAATGAATCTTTTAATGATCCGGTTATTCTGAAACTGATCAATGGCTATCCCAGAAATAACTGAAAAAAATGACCTGTCTCTTTTACAAAAAAACGTTCCAAATGCTTTTTAAGCACTGCAATGGCTAAGGCCAGCCCAAACGCACCTTTCTCTAGCTGGCTTAGCACAATGTAGATATAACACAGTAGATAATTTTACTTTAAACCATTTTGAAAACATAAATGGTTAACACTTAAGATTAAGTGTCCTTTTCATTTGTAACAAGAACCCAGGATAAAAATAGAAGAAACAACCACATTCACCTATTTCCTTAGTTCATCAATATGTATAATAAAGTATGAGATTACAGAAATGAGTATGTATCTTAAATGCCTCTCCTTTGGCCCAAATTGTCCTGATCCCTCTGGAAAGGATACAAGTGAAAACAAAATTCCCACATGTTGTCATGCACTTGGACACTATCCCATCTACTTGCAAAACACCTTTCTCTAGTGCCTAGACAGCCAATTATCCTTGCTTCAGTTCTAGAAAAAATAAATCAACAATATCCTGCTCTCTTCCACCAATACATCTAAAGCTGTTAGCTCCCTACTTTAACTGGCCAACAGTATGTAAGTACTGATAAGGATATGCATGTAACATTCTCATGTAATTTCCTAATAAAAGTGTAATTTCACTACTTCTAGACTCAAGATTACCATTTCTGTCTCCTCTTCATCTAAGAAGATAAAAAGCTGAAAATACTAAAGAGGCTATAAGGACCACTAAAAGTGTAAGGAAAATGAAACTTAAACGACTAAATTGTGAGTGTGCAATACACTACTTATTTTACTGTATTGCTGTAAACCACTGGTATAAAACATATCATCCTGACTGAATCCTCTTGAGGGTTTTTTTGTGGGGAAGGGAGGGAAATGAAATATCTTACGCAGGTGATAATCTTCTTAAAAGGTTTTATATTCGAAATGGGATAAAATACACCAGTCTGACCTGAAAATGTACAGGAATAAACTTTACTAAATAGATGCAAATTCTGATAGTGTTGTTAAGTATGCCTTGCTAGCAAATTAGAAAACTTTAAGGTAACCACTCTTACCTTTCATCCCAGGAAATTGATGTTAAAGCAATTTACATTCCTTATATATAATGGCTAGAGGAACTACAAACGAAAGAAGCTTGCACACTGTTTTGTAATGTTTAAACCATTTTGAAAATATAAATGGTTAACACTTAAGTGTCCTTTTCATTTATAACAAGAACCCAGGATAAAAACAGAAGAAACAACCACATTTACCTATTTCCTTAGTTCATCATTATGTATAATAAAGTATGAGATTACAGAAATGAATATCTATTTATTTAAATTTATTTATCGTATTTATTTATTTTTGGCTGTGTTGGGCCTTCGTTGCGGTGCGCGGACTTCTTATTGCGGTGGCTTCTCTTGCTGCAGAGCACGGGCTCCAGGCGCACGGGCTTCAGCCGCTATGGCTCGTGGGCTCTAGAGTGCAGACTCAGTAGTCGTGGCCCATGGGATTAGTTGCTCCGCTGCACGTGGGATCTTCCCGGACCAGGGCTCGAACCCATGTCCCCTGCATTGGCAGGCGGATTCTTAACCACTGTGCCACCAGGGAAGCCCTGAATATATACTTTAAACGTCTGTTTTGTTTTTTTTAAAAGTTGGACCAATCAACCTCCGTTTATATTTCCCATTTTCAATAAAATAAGTTACATTAAAAAATCTGAAAATTATTTTAAAGATTTAGTTAAGGACAAAGTTCTAGAAAACTATGCATGAGACCATTCTAAAATCACTATTAAAAATACTCAAAACACTATAATTGAACTAAGAGACCACAAGAGGAGCACAAGTAAAAATACCCTTGATAGCACCATGATATCCTTGCAATTGTGTAGATTTCCACTTTAAAATTCCATTTAAAAGACCACTTGTTAAAGAAACTTGGTTCTACTTTAAATAATAACCCACCTAAATTATCATAAGTAGAATCTTAAACCAGCTGGGAAGGAAAGTTCAACAGAGAACTTAAGTAAAATGGGATTCTCCAAAATACTTTATTGGAATATTTAAGAAAAAACAAAAAGCAACAAAAACCACAACAAAAACCAAAATCTGAAAACATTATGCTTTAATCACTATATTCCAAACTACCATGCTGCTCAAGTAAAAACGAAAATTTATTCTGTGAAAGTGGAGTTTCCAGTCTGACATGTCATCTTTTAGGTGTCCTGGCTAACAAAGCTTGTTAGCAAAGTATAATCCAGTTTATTTCATATAATTTGGAAACTAGGGGAAAGGATATTTGCCGGATTTCTCTTTAATCACTCTTCCCTTTACTAATGTGTGTGAGTTTCAAATAAAATTAACGGGTCAGCTATACATGCAAGCGTCCAATAGCCATAGTAAGAGAATGTTGCGTCGCTTCTCTCTCAACAAGTTCTCCAAGGTTAACTACAGTTCCTTTAACACCTCGTGTTTCACTTTCCTTTTCACAGAAACCTCACAGGGATCCTAATGGAATAAGGGCAGATCGGCCTTTCCAAGAAGAGGTACGGAGCGTGAGTGATCACCAGGAGCAAGGGAGTCTGAAACGGAGGCCAGTGGAATGGGACGGGGGATCCAGCCGGGCCACAGGCACAGGAACGTGGCTGGCTGCTCTGGCATCCCTACTAGGACTTCGCCCACCCGTTCCTCGGGAAGGGGCGTACCTGCCGGCTAAGGCGTGAGCGCGCTCGACTCAGCTCCGCGGGGGAAACCCCACTTCTCAAACCCGGCTCAGTCTTTCCACCGTGGAACCCCAGGGGCCGTTACCTAACTGACCCGCTCCTCGGGCGAGCCCTCGCTCAGCCCGGCCCGGGGCCAAAAGGCCGTGCTCCTGCGGAAGGCGTGAGCTCGGCCGGTGACGCCCCAGCCACCCCGGCCGCCGGCCCGCTGAGCCGAGCTGAGCCGCCCCGAGCCCCGGGCAGCAGGCGAGCGGCACCAGCTCGGGCCCGCCTCAGCCCCTCGCCGCGCCCCCCCCAACCACGCACCCCCAGGCCCCGCCTCCTGCCGTCTATCCCTCCATCCCTCCTCCATCCGCCTCCTCCCTACTGCGGCGCCAGCCTCACCTGCCCCTAGTCGCCGCCGCCGCCGCCGCGCCTTCCCTCGGGGCCGCCTCGCGCCACGACCCCAGCCCGGCCGCCCCTGCCCCGCAGCCTCGCGCTGGTCCCCGACGCGCCCTCTCTTCCTCCGTCACCTGCCCCCGCCCCGAGCTTCTACCTTGTACGAGTCGGTGGCCAGGAGGATGTTGAACTCGGCTTCTGCCGCAGCATTCATCTCGGGCCGGAGTGTAGGGGCCGCGCGCCGCGGGCTGCCCGGCGCGGCTGCGAGGAAGGAGAAAAATGGGCTTCACCGCGCTCCGTTGCTTAAGTCACCGCTCTGTCGGAGAGGGAGGGTGAGAGGAGGGGGAAACGGAGCCGGGAGGAGGGACCAGAGGAGGGCAGGCCTGGGAGCCGTGACGCGGCGGGGGAGGCGGCGCGCGCGCTCGCAGTCTAGGGACTCCGGCGGCCTCCTCACCCCGACTCCCCGCCCCCGCCCCATCGCCCTGGCGGGGACGCGAGGGGCGGGGCGCGGCCGCGCGTGCGCAGCGCGCAGGGGGCGGGGCGGGTAGGACGTGAGGCACGCTCCCTTCTCGGAGACGCCCATCCCGGGAAGCCTGAGGCTGCGAGGCCGCCCCGGCCCTTGACCCGGGCGCCGGCTTGGCTTTCGTTTCCCTGCCCGGCGCAGTGGGGCGGGGCCGAGAGGGGGCGTTCCCAGCCTCGCCACCTCTGCGATTAGCCGGTTCGCCCGCCCCGCTGGCACCTTCCTATCCTACCCAGTCCTGGCCCGTTTTCTGAGTCCTCTTGAAGTCACGCCACCCGGCTAGGGGCCAAGGAGCCTCCCTCTGCCCGTCTCTCCGTCCCCCTCGCGCACGTACTCACCTTTGTCTCTGGCTCGGATTAAGGATCGAGCCTTTTGCCTCCATCCCTCGTGTCCCTCCTGGTCCTCCTAACCCTCGCTTTAAAATCTGAAGAGCGGCGGTGAGGAATAGGTCTGGGGGTCCCCTTTAATCTGACGCATCGACTCCGCTTTCCTCCGGCTCTATGGCTGAGCTCTTGATCCTTTGAGGATGTTTAGACTGTCCCCGAGAAAATAGACTGCGCCCAAAGTCGGGGGTTGAATTCAATCCTCACAGATAATCAAAGGACAAGACCTAGTTGAATCTAATATTGCCGAGAAGTAAACGGCAACGAGCCAAGTCTTTGACAGGGTGTGAGACTGACGTTTGTCATCGTTGTAATCGCTCAATCTTGGGAAACGGGTTGGCAACCTGGAAATAAAAAAACGAGTGAAACGACGTCGGATGACTTCAGCCAAATGCGGACCATCTATTTGCGCAGTTCTCATACGTGGTTGCATTTTTGCGTAAAACTAAGATTCCCTTTGTCCCCATGATCAATAGCTGTTTTTTTTTGTTTGTTTGTTTTTTTAAGATTTAGGTTTTACAAGATACAAGTAGCTGGGAAAAAGCGATTTAATGAAAACCAGTACGGGAACTTTACAGATTGTCATTCAAATTAGTGAAAGTCTCATTTTATGGGGGTGGGGGGTCGGGGTGGAGGCTGTGAATTGAGAGTTTCATTGCCCGAAAACTGACACCGCTTCAATTAAAAGCAACTTCAGTCCAGACAATGTCACGGAGTCAGTACAGATTCCTGACAAATGCCTCCATCTATAGGTAGATGCAGCACAAGCAAAGATCACAGAAGTAGTGAGATATCCCTAGGCACTCAACAAGGTAGTGAGATATCCCCTAGACACTCACCAAGGTAGTGAAAAATGCTAATGCATTTAGAATTATTTTCAACAACAAGGTTTAAGACAAACGAGGCTTTTTTGGTTGACCTTACGTGTGTTTACTAGGGGAAATTACTTTTAAAACTATTTAAATAATTGAAATATAAAAAATTTTATTAGGGGAGATTCTGTTACATTAGTTTAAGCAGTGCCATTCAAAGAAGAAAAATAATCCTTTTTGCTCCTCTTAATTTGGAGCTTTTTTTCCTTCATTCATTTTAAATTTCTATAACCTACTTTACTTAAATGATAAATGCTTTTTGCTTAGCTTCCTGGAATCCATGTATGTATATAACTGACTATTGTTCTATGCACCTTATGCAGGAAAAAAAAAAGAATTCTGATTACAAAGAGGGCTTTGTTTATGGTAGCATTTTTTTAAAAAAGCAAAATAAAATTTGAACTGCATTCTTTGAGCTGAAGTTACAGTTTTAAGGTGAAAAGCCTTAATATCAGTGCAAATAAAAATGTTAATATTACACTGCTTGTTAAACGCAGAAACTCATAAAGCCTGCACCCATATTAGCAACTTAAACCCTCACAGCAGCCTCCAGAGAGGAAAATGAAGTCATGTTACCAATAGAAAATGACCATTTGTCTAAGGTAGAATTAGACACACTCTATATGTAACTACATGGTTAAGCAGGAACAATTTTGAGTTAGTCAGGATTTACAACTATGAAATTATCACCAAATACAAAGTCAAGGTTTCATTTTGAAATGGCCTCCCCGAAGGACAATTTAACAGCTAGCATTTAGTATGTTTATCTAGTAGCATATAAAAGATCTGAGAAACTGTTTCTCATAGGTCCCCGCAACATGACAAATAATGACGAAAACAAAGACTCAAATGGGCCCCCTCACTTTGTTCAAAGTCCTGGATTAATCTGCCACTCCTACCAAACAGCCCGTCAAGCTTGGTGAATTGGGCATCCAGCTCCTTGTCTATCCTCCTCAGAGAGCTATGAAAGGCCTGTGACTCATACATTTGATCAAAGTGGGTTTTCCTGCACCACCCTGTTTCCACACACCCTTCCAGACAGCCTTTGGTACACTTTTGTATTTCAAAGTTGCCTCGGATATTCTAATCAAACCTGAGTTCACCTCAGTAATAACACTGGAGAAGTAGGTGTGGGACTCACCCACCCGGAACGCCTGACAATGGTCCTATCCATTACCCTACATAACTTTCTCTAGCCTAACCAAGGAGCAAAAGCTGTCACGAAGACAAATGTAAAAGAGGAATTTTTAAATTAAACTTGAACCTTTTTCTTATTCAAACTTCCATGGCCCTTTGGGGACACCCCAGAGTTCTAATTTTGTAAGGAAAAGGTCTCATCTACAGAAAGACATGGGTCTTTGTGAATCTGATTATCAGCGCTGCCCACCCCTGATTCAGTTTGCTGGGTCCTCTACGATCACATAGAGACGCACAGAAAACTGCTGAGTCTTCGTCTAAAAGTATAGAAATGATACAGTAAATGTAACCCACATACAGGAAGAATTAGCACACATACATGGATTGTTCATAGACCTTCCATTACAAAATGTTCTGGTACACTTTCTATGGTCTTGAGGTCTGACTGTGCTACACTCTTCTAACCAACTATTTTCCTGGGCAAAGTAAGGAAAATGTGTACATGTTATGATGCTATGAGTGGGGATTTGGATGTCATAATTACTTATAAATTTTGCTGATGGCCACTTTTAGACTCAATGGCCACAATCAATGACTGAGAGAATGAGACTGTTAGGACTATAAAAGACTGTCAAGATACTTTCATGCAGCGTTTCCCTAAGAGAGTTTTTATCACTGATGGTAGTATGTGGTACATATCAGTGGTACACAGATATGCATTTTTATTTCAATTATTATGTATGTATTTTATTTTTTTGCGGTACGCAGGCCTGTCACTGCTGTGGCCTCTCCCGTTGTGGAGCACAGTCTCCGGACGCGCAGGCTCAGCGGCCATGGCTCACGGGCCTAGCTGCTCCACGGCATGTGGGATCTTCCCAGACCGGGGCACGAACCCGTGTCCCCTGCATCGGCAGGCGGGCTCTCAACCACTGCGCCACCAGGGAAGCCCTATGTATTTATTTTTAATGAGTTTTAGAAAAATGTAACTAGCACACAAAACTCAATTTTTTTCTTGGGAATCATTACTTAGGATGAAGCCAAAGTTGATGGGCACTTGGACTGGTGAACTTTGTTATTTTCCTTGCCTTTCCTAACCTGTCAGCTGCTTTCATATCTTCAACAGAAGACTGGTTTCCTTGAAGAAGCTAAACAGAAAAGGCTACATACTGTATGATCTCATGTATATAAAATTCTAGAAAGGCAAAACTAGTGTGAAAGAAAGTGATTGTCAGAGGTTGAGGCTAAGGGAAGCTGACTGAATGCAAAGGGGCATGAGGAAACTTTTTGGGGTAAAGGAAATGATATGTGTGATAGTGATTACACAACTGTTCACATATGTCAGAATTAATTGAAGTCTATACTTAAAATTGGTGAATTGTGTATATATTATATCTCAAGAAAACTAAAGACTGGTTTTCTTGAAATCATTTAAAATATTTTCCCCCTCTTTTCCCATTCTGTTTTCTTATGTTTCCATTTCCATGTTCCCATTTTACTTTACACGATTTGGAGATAAGCACCATTTTGCTCTCCTTAGAGAAAGGATAGTTGTTAGAACAAAAAAACTTACAATTTGTATGGAAACACAAAAGACCCCAAATAGCCAAAGCAATCTTCAGAAAGAAAAACAGAGCTGGAGGAATCAGGCTCCCTGACTTCAGACTATACTACTGATACAAAGCTATAGTAATCAAAACAGTATGGTACTGGCACAAAAACAGAAATATAGATCAATGGAAGAAGAAAGAAAGTCCAGAGATAAACCCATGCACCTATGGTCAACAACTCTATGATGAAGCAGGCAAGAATATACAATGGAGAAAAGACAGTCTCTTCAATAAGTGGTGCTGGGAAAACTGGACAGCTACCTGTAAAAGAATGAAATTAGAAAATTCTCTAACACCATACACAAAAATAAACTCAAAATGGATTAAAGACCTAAATGTAAGACCTGATACTATAAGACTCTTACACGAAAACATAGGCAGAACAGTCTCTGACATAAATCACAGCAAGATCTTTTTTGATCCACCTCCTAGAGTAATGAAAATAAAAAAGTAAACAAATGGCACCTAATTAAACTTGAAAACTTTTGCACAGCAAAGGAAACCATAAACAAAATGAAAAGACAACCCACAGAATGGGAGAAAATATTTGCAAATGAAGTGATACACAAGGGATTAATCTCCAAAATATTCAAATAGCTCATGCAGCTCAATATTAAAAAAAAAACCAAACAACCCAATCAAAAAATGGGTGAAGGATCTAAATAGAAAGTTCTCCAAAGAAGACATACAGATGACCAAAAAGCACATGGAAAGATGTTCAATATCACTAATTACTAGAGAAATGCAAATCAAAACTACAATGAGGGCTTCCCCGGTGGCACAGTGGTTGAGAGTCTGCCTGCCTATGCAGGGGACACGGGTTCGTGCCCCGGTCCAGGAAGGTCCCATATGCCGCAGAGCGGCTGCGCCCGTGAGCCATGGCCACTGAGCCTACGCGTCCGGAGCCTGTGCTCCGTAAGGGGAGAGGCCACAACAGTGAGAGGCTTGCGTACCGCAAAAAAAAAAAAAAAAACTACAATGAGGTATCATGTTACACCTGTCAGAATGGCCATCATCAAAAAAAAAAAATCAGCAGTAAATGCTGGAGAGGGTGTGGAGAAAAGGGAACCCTCCTACACTGTTGGTGGGAATGTAAATTGGTACAATCACTATGGAGAACAGTAAGGAGGTTCCTCAAAAAACTAAATGTAGAACTACCATATGATACAGCAATCCCACTCCTGGGCATATATCATAATTTGAAAATATACAGGCACCCCAATGTTCATTGCAGCACTACTTACAATACCCAAGACATGGAAGCAACCTAAATGTCCATGGACAGGGGAGTGGATAAAGAAGATGTGTTTCATGTATACAATGGAACACTACTCAGCTGTAAAAAATAATGAAATAATGCCATTTGCAGCAGCATGGATGGACCTAGAGATTGTCATATTGAGTGAAGTCAGACAGAGAAAGATAAACACCATATGATATTGCTTATATGTGGAACCAAAAAAAATGGTACAAATGAACTTATTTAGAAAACAGAAATAGAGTCACAGATGTAGAAAACAAACTTATGATGACCAGGGGGCAAAGGAGGGATAAATTGGGAGATTGGGACTGACATATGCACACTACTATACATAAAATAGATAACTAATAAGGACCTACTGTATAGCACAGGGAACTCTACTCAATACTCTGTAATGACCTATATGGGAAGAGAATCTAAGAAAGAGTGGATATATGTATATGTATAACTGATTCACTTTGCTGTACATCTGAAATTAACAGAACATTGAAAATCAACTATACTCAAAGAAAAATTTAAAAAAAAACAAGAAAGGATAGTTGTGTTGAAGTTGCTGAACATTTATAGAAGCCCAATGTCAAAAGGAGTTTCTTGCTATTGAGTAGGAAGCAGGAAAAGGAATACAATTAAGTTCAATAGGAATATAAAAACACCTAGTATATACATAGTAATGTACAAAGAAGCATGAAGACTTCAAAAAGAAATGTCACATTTGTCCTCTGTTCTTTTCCAAAGCAGCTATGAAGTGACTGGGATCTGGAGTTGGGGGAAATAAAACAACGCAGGTAGCTGATTCATAATTCCTAGTATATTCAGCATTGGACTGTAAAATCAAGGTAAAACTGCATATAGATATGACAATCAAGGAACAATCAAGGCCTGGATAAAGATCAACCACCTTCCACCCAACGTACACACCCTGGACTTTTTCTCTACCAAGAACTGCTCCACCCGTGAAACTTTACATTGCAGCCTTGCTTTCTCTGGTCAGTATATCCTGCTTTTCTCATTCACTCACTCACTCTCCTCCTGGAACTTTGTTGCTCAGCATTTGGCCATAAGACTTCACTTTCCTCCTTATCTAGACCTAGCCCTGTTCCTTCTAGTGTCAGCATCATCTGTGGCCCCCTTATTTCCTAGTTGGCCCTCAGATCCTTACCTTTTTTGCCCTTAGAGTATCCCGGCTGCTGAGCACCAGTAGGAAACATCACACAGCCATGAATCTGTCATCCACAGCAGGACAATGTGGTGCTGCCTGGCAGTCCTTTTATAACCCCCATTCAGCAGTCTTTCCCATTGTGCTCAGCAGTGTTTTGAAATGTTTACCTCCTTCCTCAAACTCTTTACCCTCAAACAACTGTCTCCCTCTTAGCAGACGATAGAGTCCCCTATGTAAGAAAAACCAAGGTCATCAATAGGAACTCCCTAAACTACCATAGCTATGAGAGCAGTGGTCTGTCTTTTTTAGAAGTCTATTCTCGGAGCCACGTGTAGTGCAAGGCACACAGCAGGGGCTTAGTAAATATTTACTGGCTGAATGGAGCTATTTCTATCACCAGCAAAAGTAGGATGGACCTTGTGGTAGATTATATCATCTGCCCATGTTCAAACTCCCTCTCTTTTGCATTGTTCACCCGTATTCAAAGTCCCTCTTCCACATCGTCGTGCTATCAAACTCAGGCATGACCACAGGAATTGCTTTAGCCATGAAAATGTGGACTGAGCTGATATGCAACACTTCCCTGCAGGAGCTTTAACTCAGGTGTGGTTGCCATTCTCTCTTTTCTTTCTGCCACCAAGACTGCAGGGTTCCAGTTGGGGGCTGAGCCATGATCCTAAATTCTGAAATGTGGGTGACACCGAACCAAATCAGAGCCAACAGGTGCTGGACGTGTAATGTGAGTGAGAATCAACTTTTCTCGTTGTCAACCGTGATGATTTTGGAGGTTGTCACCACAGCATAACTAGGATTATCCTGACAGATATAAGCCTCTACACACGTTTTCTTCTTTCTCCAGGCTCAGGGAAAGATGCCCTTCTCTCTGGCCCGGGCTAATCTCCCTCACCTATGCTCTGGATCCACCTCCTGCCCCTCCCCCCGCCATCTCCTTAGGTCCAAGGTCTTTTAAGTGTTCTGTTCTGCTGAGCCACACCTATGATACATTAGACGCTTGTATAAGAAGTCATTGTTCTAGATTTCCTTTTGTTTCTCCAAGTCACACCAACCTTGTGGGATAATCAAGAACTTGGGAAACAAACAAAATGGTTTAGTATTTACAGTCTTCTCTTCCCCTTCCAAATTATTACAGCTCCTCCCTTCCCAAGGTTTCAAAGACACTCATTTCAATGCATTGACCACTCTTGGATTGGGGGTCATTCTCTCTGCTCTTTGCTCTGACGCATGGTAGCCTCTTCTAGCCTGCTTGTCATCCTTCTGCAGCCACATGCCCTGCAGTTGTGCTCAGGCAGTGGCTTTGTACTTCTGTAAATGGTAGTGCTGGGTAAGGCTCTTGGCCCACTAGTGATTACAGCTCATAATATACCTTTAAAAAGAATTCTGGCTTTCATTGTCCTCTCATCTCAAATACTTGGGACAACTTTCCAAGGGCTTACATAGAGGGTGTTGGGATGGTACCACCCTGTTTCAATAAACAGACCTCCCCTCACTTTTCTCAGATAGGATACTTTCGGTGCCAGGAGTGACACTATTGCTATTAAAGGTGGCTTAAGGAATAGGGGCTTAATTTCATCTACAACAGGAAGTCTTGGGGTAGGTTTTTCAAGGGTGGGTTCAGTAACTCAAAAATATCGAGATTCCTGGCTCTTTCTTTTTTCCCCCTCTGTTATCCTCAATATTATTAAAGAAGTGTCTTTGTCACACAAGTCACAAGATGATTGCCACAGCTCCAGGTATCATGACTTCACACAAAAACATGCAGAAGTGAGAAAAGAAAGTGAGGTTTTGTTTCATGTGCACGTCTCTCTTTTTATTAGATGGAAAAATCTTTCCCAGAAGCCCCCAACAGACTTCCCTTGGGCCCTACTGCCCAGAGTTGGATGTATGCCCACACCCTAGATGCAAGGGAGAATGCAAAGGTGAGAATGTTGGCATATTCAGTTTCTGGAATAGGAGGAAAGCTCCACCGTCAAGGAAGAAGGGGGTTAGAAATGGAACTATCAATACCATATGACCCAGCAATCACACTCCTGGGCATATATCCAGAGAAAACCATAATTTGAAAAGACACATGCACCCCAAGGTTCATAGCAGCACTATTTACAATAGCCAAGACATGGAAACAACCTAAATGTCCATCAACAGAGGAGTAGATAAAGGAGATGCGTTACATATAGACAATGGAATATTACTCAGGTATAAAAAAGAAAAAAATAATGCCATTTCCAGCAACATGGATGGACTTACAGATTATCATACTAAGTGAAGTAAGACTTACAGATTATCATACTAAGTGAAGTAAGTCAGACAGAGAAAGACAAATATGACATCATTCATATGTGGAATCTAATTTAAAAAATGATACAAATGAACTTATTTACAAAACAGAAACAGACTTATAGATATTGAAAACAAACTTACGGTTACCAAAGGGGAAACACAGAGTGGGGGAGGGATAAATCAGGATCTTGGGATTAACATACACATATCACTATATATAAGACAGAAAACTAATAAGGACCTACTGTATAGTGCAGGGAACTCTACTCAATACTCTGTATATGGGAGAAGAATCTCAAAAAGAGTGGATATATGTATTATATGTATAACTGAATCACTCTGCTGTACAACTGAAACTAACACAACATTGTAAATCAACTATACTCCTATAAAATTAAAAAAAAGAAATGACTGTTGCGTGGGTAATGACAATAATCTCCTTATCACTACCTGCTAGAAGTCCAGGTGCCTCAGGGATCTCCCGTCACAGAGTGAATTCATTCTCTCTCTACATGAAGGAATCTGTACCTAGACTTTGCCTCTTCTGTCTCCTTCCTTATTAGAGGGTAATAATCTCACCATTCCAAGTAGTTCCATCATTCCTAAAGTTCTCGTCATAATTTCTTCCAACAGCCCGAGGCAATCTTAACGTCAGTGGAACCCTAGTGGCCTGCCTGGTACTCAGAAGCAACCCAAGCAGGATATGTAGGTTAAAGTCCTGTTTCTGCCACCCATCCTCCCATCCTTCCCCCACCCTCCCCAGTTTTGCTACTTTAAAGCAAGCAAAGCCACATTTATTCCCTATGCAGGCTCAGAAAAATGTGTGTTGGCTAGCAAAAAATGTTTATACTTTTTTCCAGAGTGATCATGAGTATTTCTAAGGAGTAATCACTAAACAATGACCTACTCTCATATATATTTATTCAACTACTCTCATTACTTTATAATCTTACATTATGTGCTCACTGTATCATTATACTGAATCTAATACAGTATTGGCTCTTATATTGTCAATAATAGTTTTCAGTTACCATCTGTATGCTTTAAATGTATTAATGCTTAGACTTTAAAAAATTAAGAAGAGTTTCTATTCAATAAATTGTTATCACTATCATTTCAAAGCATTTATTAAGCATTTCATTCCATGTGGTACTATTCTAGCTAGTATATAAACAAAAGAAGGCAATACCTTTTGCCTAGAGGTTGAATAGTAAACATAGGAATTGTAATTGATTTAGTTAATATAAATATTCATAATTTTCACTGATAAAGAGGGAGACCAAGCTCAGCCTGGGCTCAAAGAGATGGCTGCATCTTAGAAAGGCCTTTATTCCATTTCCTGAGTACTTACTATACTCAAGATCTTCGTGGGCTTACAGAGAATATGATAGAAACTCTGCCTTCTAGGGGCAAACAATCTTATGGGGAAACCCAAGAACTAGTTTTCCCTCCTTCTGAAGGTCATTTCACATCACTTCAGAAACCGTACTTTAGCCTTGCTCTGCTGACATCCCACCCTGAACCACTGCTTACCTGCTGTTCTTAGGGCCCAGGATACACAGGCTGCAGCCCCCTGTGGGCTGATGGTACCCTGTCTACAGGGTCCTCCATGGAAGGCAGAGAAACACTGGACAGACGTTACCTCTTTAAATTCATGTCCCTTGTCGAGCACATCATTCCACATAAAATCTGTATTAGGATGCAGTTACACTAGTTGGCTGTAACAGAAACAAACAAACAAACACAATGGCCTAAATGATATTTAAGTTTACTTCTTTCTCTGAGAATAAGCAGTGCAGAGATGATAGAATGGTTCAGGAATCCACGCTCTGTCTTGTTTTGTCATCCTCAACGTGAGGCTTTGATCCCATGGTCTGAATTGGCTATTTCAACTCTGCTCATCAACTTTGCATTGGATGGCTGCTGTATGCAGAACAGACTGTAAGGGGTAAGAGAGTAAGTGAGGAACCCAACTAAATGACCACTGTAGTCCACATGAGAAATGGAAGTGGCTTGGACTGAGATCGCAGGAATGGAAAGAGAAAGAAATGGACAGATCTGAGATATCTGCAAGTAGAGTTAACAGGCCTTGTTGAGACATAAGATGTGTGTGCAAGAGAGGAGGAGATGGTTGAGGGCTGTGTGAAGAGTGGAATTGATGATTCTTAGGCTTTGGCTTTAACTGCTGGGTGGTTCCATTAAATGAGTTGTGGACAACTTCAGAAAAAATTTTAGGGGAATCAAATTAATAAGAGTTAAATTTAGGCAGTTAAAGCTTGAGATTTCTATTAGACAATTATGAGACGACCTGTATGTCTACTGAGTTTTTTTGTTTGTTTTTTTGCGGTACGCGGACCTCTCACTGCTGTGGCCTCTCCCGCTGTGGAGCACAGGCTCCGGACGCGCAGGCTCAGCGGCCATGGCTCACGGGCCCAGCCGCTCCGTGGCATGTGGGATCTTCCCGGACCGGGGCACGAACCCGTGTCCCCTGCCTCGGCAGGCGGACTCCCAACCACTGCGCCACCAGGGAAGGCCTGCCTACTGAGTTTTGACTACTATCCGGATTTCTCCTTCCTGTGCCCTGATGCCTACATGGATACCTGGTCCCCAAATGCTTCCATAATTAGAAAGAGTTGTGTTGCTCTCCGTTCTTCAGTTTTGTTTCTGGGGTTTCCTGGCCATTTATTTCAGACCAGTCTTTGTAGATCTCAGTTTCCCCAGCTTCATTCTGCCTGGTGCTGGTTTCCTGTCCCCAGAGTGAGTTCTGATCCTGTGTTTCTATAGTCACAGGGTAACTTGAGACCAAGTCTACACAAATCAAGCTGTTGGGAATAGACAAATCGTTTTTTGAAAAGAAACAATTTCTTTCCAATTCTTGCAAAATTTCATCGTCTATAATTTTCTTCTTTTGGTGTTGTTCATTTATTGGCATATGCAAAGAAAATGCATTTTTAGAAAATGTCCAAACACTAAATAAATATTAGTAAGTTGGATATTTACTACTGATATTTTCTTATTTTGAGAATATCTATTGCAAATGAAGAGAGAGGCAAAAGAGAAGCTACTATGTTTTTTTTTTTTTCCAACTATCTGTGACCTGCTCACTGTACATCAACTATATTATATAGACTTTCTGTTGGTAATTTCGTGCTCCATTTTTTTTAACATCTTTATTGGGGTATAATTGCTTTACAATGATCTTTATGTAAAAAAAATAGCTTAAGGGTATCTCCATGGTACTAGAGCTGGTCCAAAAGTAGTTCCATTAGGTTGCTGAAAGCTGATCAACCTATAGGGGACTGTGAAACACTAACTAAACCGACAAACAATAGACTGGTCTCCTCAAGGGAAAATTTAATACATTGCCATGTGAAATAAACCCGACTTAACAATGGGATCCTGTTATCTGTACAGCAGGTTCCCTCTAAAACCAGTTTACGTGTTAATAATTTGCTTGACAGATACAGAATAGGACACAGAGTGTTAGATGCTCTCAAAAGATATCTCCATTAAGTCATCTAAGTCTGGGAAATTAGCTTTCTTTATTCTGAGGATACTTTTATCCAGATTAGAGCTCTTGGTCTTCTAGAATCAAAGCAGCCTCCTCTTGGAGAGTATTGGAAAACAGTGACAAATTCCACAGGTACCATTTCAACGTGACAGGCAAGCTACAGAGCAGTTGGAGAGAAGGAACAGTTTCATTTTATATTAGTGGCATTTGAGCCATGTCTTCTTGACACAGGGATTGGTCATTTCCAACTCTACCAACAACACATCTGTAAGTTGTCTCTTCAGCTATTGGTATTATGATTACATTCTGTTTTCACTTTCAGGTGATGACTTTTTCCTTATTCTACACCCACATTCTGGATATTCTAGTGTAGTCCTTCATGTGCCAACAACATTCAACTTTTAAGAATGACTTTAGGGACTTCCCTGGTGGCACAGTGGTTAAGAATCCGCCTGCCAATGCAGGGGACACGGGTTCGAGCCCTGGTCGGGGAAGATCCCACATGCACGGATCAACTAAGCCCATGAGCCACAACTACTGAGCCTGCGATCTAGAGCCCATGAGCCACAACTACGGAGCCCACATGCCACAGCTACTGAAGCCCACGTGTCTAGAGCCCGTGCACCGCAACAAAGAGTAACCCCCTCTCGCTGCAACTAGAAGCCCGCGGTCAAGCAACGAAGATGCAACACAGCCAAAAATTAATTAAAAAAAAAAAAAGAATGACTTTAAAGCTGTGTGCCACAATCATTACGTTTACTAGGAATTCACAAGGCTCTTCTCAATGAAATTATTCAAACTAATTAATGATGTGTGTGAATCTACTGAAATGTGATGACTTACATAAATTGGGAGGGAATAAATACCCCATGGGTGCCTTGAATTCCAATTAGTAAATGGATATGTGTTCAAAATCAATGAGGAAATAAATTTATACATTTCACACTTATTTATCCTATTTGTTTTTACCCACTTAGAAGACGTTTATATTATTTTTGATCTTGCAACAAAGGCTGTGCTGCTGGAAATATAAAAGTGGAGAGCTGGAAAATTATGCCATACATTTGATCATATGACTTTTGTACGACTTAAACTTTTTAAAATTAAACAAGTATTGAACACATAAGTTATCTAGAACATTTATAGAATTCAGAAGTAACTAGGGTAAAAAGTATAAGCTGATTTTTATGTTCTAGATTGCTATTGATATAAATCTGTTTTTTAAACATGAATGAGCATTGACTTTTCTAAAATACTATTTTCTCCTTTAATTTTTCAGTGCCATAAATTACACAGAGTGATTACCCAATAGTGGACTGACCTTGTTTACCTAGAATAAACCTTACCTTGCTCATGTTGTATTATTCTTTAATATATTTCCATATTCAATTTGTTACTCTTATATGTGGGACTTTCACAGGTATGTTCAGGAATGATATTAGCCTAGAGTTTTCTTTTCTTTTTTAATACTATCTCCTTGTCTGCTTTTTTTTCTTTTTTTCTTTTTCTTTTTTTTTTTTTTTGTGGTATGCGGGCCTCTCACTGTTGTGGCCTCTCCTGTTGTGGGGAACAGGCGCCAGACGCGCAGGCTCCCCAGCCATGGCTCAAGGGCCCAGCCGCTCCGCGGCATGTGGGATCTTCCTGGTCCGGGGCATGAACCTGTGTCCCCTGCATCGGCAGGCGGACTCTCAACCACTGCGCCACCAGGGGAGCCCCCCTTGTCTGCTTTTAATATTAGAGTTATACTAATCTCCAAGAATGAGTTCAGAAGCTTTGCATATTTTCCAATGTTCTAGAAAATTCATACAACATAATAATTTCTTGTTAGAATTCTTCTGTGAAAGGCCTTGGCCTGGTGCATTTTCATTCTTTTTTAATAACTTTTCTATTATTGAGAAATTCAAACATATACAAAAATAGAGAGGATGACATAATGCAACTTGATGCTCCCATCACCCAGCTTCAACAATTGTCAACTGACAGTCAATTGTTAAATCTAGTACAGGCATACCTCAGGGATACTGTAGGTTCCATTCCAGACCACTGCAATAAAGCAAAAACTGCAATAAAGCAAGTCACATGAATATTTTGGTTTTCCAATACATATAAAAGTTATGTTTACACTACACAGTAGTTTCTCAAGTACGCATTAGCATTATATCTAAAAAAAAATGTATGTACTTTAATTAAAAAAACGTAATTGCTAAAAAATGCTAATTATCACTTGACAACACAGGGTTGTCATGAACCTTTGATTTGTAAAAGGTTTTGTGAAGTGCAATAAAGCACAGGGCAAAAAAATGAGGTATGCTTGAATTTTAAATATTATTTCAAAGCAAATTCTAGATGCTACATGATTTCATGTGTAAATATTCCAATATGGATCACTAAGAGATTAAAAACTCTTTATGAAAACATACCACGGTACATTTATCAAACAAAATATATCAATTCCTTGAATATATTGCCTGAATATTCCAAGGAATATTATTCTTTGAATAACAATAATTCCTTGGCTATTTGAATATATTCCTTAATATAATCAAATCAGTATTCAAATTTCCAGTTGTCTCCTAAATGACATTTTACAATTTGTTTGAATCACAAATAAGGTCCACATCTATACTAAAAAACTACAGTCAGCAAAACAGCATAGTACTGGCACAAAAACAGAAATATAGATCAGTGGAGCAGGATAGAAAGCCCAGAAATAAACCCACGCACCTATGGTCAATTAATCTACAACAAAGGAGGCAAGACTATACAATGGAGGAAAGACAGTCTCTTCAATAAATGGTGCTGGGAATACTGGACAGTGACATGTAAAAGAATGAAATTAGAATATTCTCTAACACCATACACAAAAATAAACTCAAAATGGATTAAAGACCTAACTGTAAGACCTGATACTATAAAACTCTTAGAGGAAAACATAGGAAGAACACTCTTTGACATAAATCACAGCAATATCTTTTTCGATCTGTCTCCTAAAGTAATGGAAATAACAAAAATAAGCAAATGGGACCTAATTAAACTCAAAAGCTTTTGCACAGCAAAGGAAAGTAAAAACAAAATGAGAAGGCAACCCACAGAATGGGAGAAAATATATGTAAATGAGGTGACTGACAAGGGATTAATCTCCAAAATTACAAACAGCTCATGCAGCTCAATATCAAAAAAACAAACAACCCAACCAAAAAGTGGGCAGAAGACCTAAATAGACATTTCTCCAAAAAAGACATAAGATGGCCAAAAGGCACATGAAAAGATGCTCAACATTGCTAATTATTAGAGAAGTGCAAATCAAAACTACAGTGAGCTATCACCTCACACCAGTCAGGATGGCCATCAAGAAAAAGTCTACAAACAATAAATGTGGGAGAGCGTGTGGAGAAAAGGGAACCCTCCTACACTGTTAGTGGGAATGTAAATTGGTACAGCCACTATGGAGAACAGTATGAATGTTCCTTAAAAAACTAAAAATAGAGTTACCATATGATCCAGCAATCCCACTCCTGGGCACATATCCAGAGAAAACCATTGTTCGAAAGGATACACGTACGCCTATGTTCACTGCAGTGCTGTTTACAATAGTAAAGACATGGAAGCAACCTAAATGTCCACTGACAGATGAATGAGTAAAGAAGATGTGGTATATATATAAAATGGAATATTACTCAGCCATTAAAAGGAATGAAATAATTTGCAGCAACATTGATGGACCTGGAGATTATCATACTAAGTGAAGTCAGTCAGTCAGAGAAAGATACATATCATATGATATCACATACATGAGGAATCTAAAAAAAATGGTACAAGTGAACATATCTACAAAACAGAAGCAGACTCACAGACTTAGAAAACAAATTTATGGTTACCAAAGGGGAAAGGAGGTGGGGAGGGATAAATTGGGAGTTTGGGATTGACATATACACACTGCTATATTTAAAATAGATAACCAACAAGGACCTACTCTATAGCACAAGGAACTCTGCTCAATATTCTGTAATAACCTAAATGTGAAAATAATTTGAAAAAGGATACATGTATATGTATAACTGAATCACTTTGCTATATACCTGAAACTAACACAACATTGTTAATCAACTATACTCCAATATAAAATTAAAAATTAAAAAAAACAAACATTAAAAAAACATATAAGGTCCATGTATTGGAATTGTCGATATATATATTTTTTAATTTATTTAATTTATTTTTATTTGTGGCTGTGTTGTGTCTTCAGTGTTGCACGCGGGCTTTCTCTAGTTGCGGTGAGCAGGGGCTACTGTTTGCTGAGGCGTGCGGGCTTCTCACTGTGGTGGCTTCTCTTGTCGTGGAGCGTGGGCTCTAGTCACACGGGCTCAGTAGTTGTGGCACGGGGGTTTAGTTGCTCCGCGGCATATGGGATCTTCCCAGACCAGGGTTCGAACCTGTGTCCCCTGCATTGGCAGGTGGATTCTTAACCACTGCACTACCAGGGAAACGCTGTCTGATATATTTTTAAAGTCTGTTTTAATCTTGCTTTTCTTTTATAGTTTTTATTCTTTCAACTTACTTGTTGAGGAAATTAGGTTGCCATATAGTTTCCTGTGGTCTGAATTAGTTTTATCCAATAGAAATAAAATGAGAGCCACATGTGTAACTTTAAATTTTCCAGTATCCACAATAAGAAATGTAAAAAGGGACAGGTGAAATATATTTAAATAATATATTTTATTTAATCTAGTATGTCCAAAATATTATCATTTCAACATGTAACCAATATAAAAATTATTGAGATATTTTACATTCTTTTTTGGGGACACAAATCCAGTGTTGTATTTTACATTTATGTCACTTCTTAATTTGGACTCAGTTGCTCGAAGTGTCACATGTGACTCATAGCAACAGTACTGGACACCACAGGTCTGGCTTTTGCTGAATGCATCCCTGTGATGTAGGTTCCCGTCTTCCTCTAGACTCTGTATTTCCTGTCAATTGGTAGCTCCTTTAAATCTAGAGGCTTGATCCTTAAATGTTTTATGTAGTCTCTTGGCAAGACTACGTCATAGGTGGTATGTTCTTCCATCAGGAGGCACGTATGTCTTGTGTTCACTCCTTTTGTGATGTTGACAGCCATGGAAGCTTAATGTTTACATCTATTAATTCACCTGGGGGTCATTCACTCTATTAACTCATTCGATCACTGTTTTTCAGCTCTTAGCAGAAATATGTCTATAGAGGGAAGCTGCCCATCATAAACTATTTGGGTATCTGGATATATAGTTCATACAAGAAAAGCAAAATAAATGCTTGATTCTGCTTTTTCTATTAGCTAGTTTTCAAAATAATGAGTTGATTTTCTAGTATTCTCCAACTTAGACCAATACGTTTTATTATTATTATCTCTTCTAGCTATCCCATTGCTGTATATTAAAAAAAAATCACTCGAGCTTTAAAAAAATGTTCTTTCTCTCAGTTTCTGTGGGTCAGGACTTCAGGAAGGACTTACCTGGTGCTCTCGGCTTAGGGTCTCAGATGGAGGCTGGAGCTGGATCAGTGGAGGGCCGGCACAACTGAGGATGGCTGGGCTTTCTCCCTTTTCTGTATCTCAGGGCCTTTTCATGTGGTCCCTCTACATGCACTAGGTTGGGAAACTCTCAATGTGTCAACCTTAAGGCAACCAGATTGCCTACATGGTGGCTGAAGGCTTCCAGAGAGAGTATTTTAGTGAGTGAGATGAAAAGCTGCATTGCCTTTTAAGACCTAGCCTTGGCAGTCACACACCATCACTTCCACAGCCCTCTCCCTCATGGGAGTGATGATTAGCCTTCTGGTCATGACTTATTTATGTATTGCATAATGACATTACCACAAGTGAGCAGCTGAAAACAACACGTGTCTATTAGCTCACAGTTTTTGTGGGTTAGAAGTCTGGACATGGCTTAGCCGGGTCCTCAGCTTCATGGTCTCATGATACTGTAATCAAGGAACTGGTCAGGGTTTCCGTCTCACAGGAGTCTTGAGGGAGGAAGGATCCACTTTCAAGCACATGTGGCTGTTGGCAGCTGTCCATTTTCCTGGACTGACTGTTGAACCAAGGATTTCAGTTTCTTTTTTTTTTTTTTTTTCCCATTTAGGACAATTTTTAAAATCAAAATTATTTATTCACATAGAGAAATTCTTTACACAATTTTTTTTTGCCTGTGAGTTATTCAGTGAGCATCTTTTTTCCACGTAGATTCCACATAATCAGTTGTTAAGTAAACAATTGGTGAAATTAGGTCAAACAACAGAAATTTAACAAGTTATTTTACAATTATAGGGTATACTTGTCATACAAATCATACAGTTCTTTTGGGGAAAACAATTTGTTTTGAGAACCGAATTAGCTCCTTAAGCTGCAACTAGAGAAAGCCCATGCAAAGCAACAAAGACCCAGCACAGCCAAAAATAAAGATAAAATAAATTCAAAAAAAGATGGGTTGCAATTTTATGGAATGAAATCAGGCACATGTAATCAGGCCCATCTTTGTTACCTTTGCCATGTTCTATTAGGTGGAAGAAAGCCCAGTTCCCACCCATATTCAAGAGATGGGGATCACACAGGGCATTTGGCCTTTCTTTCAATTCCCAATATATGCCACGATCTGTCCTGTCGCAGGGCATTTGCATAAATTATTCCTCTTCCCCAGATGCCTTTTTTTTCCCCAAGTTTACCTAGTTAATTCCTACTCCTCCTGCAGATTTCAACTCCATCCTAGTTGCTCTGTTTCTTGGGAGGGATTTGTGGAGATTTAAAACTATGCTGTCACTGTCATCTTTCCCCGGAGCATGTCTTTTTGCATAAGATTTTTAGATACCTTCTAACTTTGTTTTTTTCATCTATATAGTTTCTCTCTCTGTCTCCCTTTAAAAGTTTTGTTATGTATATTTTCCAGTAAGATCATTCACTTCATAGAGATATTGGTCTTCAATAACCTCCAGAAGTTAAAACAAACCTCCTTCATCTCTACAGCTGTCTCCCTTCCTTATGTGGTTTATTTGGTGTTTCTCTCTTGTCATCATCACACTTGCCAAAGATCTATTTCATTGCTCTTTCAAGGAAATAACTTGTGATCTTACTGAACAAGTTGTACTGTCTATTTAATAAGTTTTATATTAGTTCTTTATTAATTGCTTTTATTTTCTTTGAGTTATTCTGTTTTTCTTTTTCTAGTGTCTTGAGTTAATTTATTTATTTATTTTTTATTTTATTTTATTTATTTATTTTTTTTGAGTTAATTTATTTTTAATTGTTCTTGATTTTTAATATATTATTTAAGTTGATACATTATCCCCTGAGTATTACTTTGGGTATATTACTTAAGTTTTAGATAATTTTTTTTCTCATTTTTAGTTTATTTAGAAGCAGTTTCTAATTAGTTTTAATTTCCTCTTTAAGAGTTTTTCAGAAACATTGTAAGCGTTTTTGTCATCTTTTTAATTTCTAACTTTTTTCATTGATATCAGAGAATCAAGATTATGATTTCTGCTTTCAAGAATTTCTTGGAATTGGAGATATTTCTCTTTGACTGGGTTTATGTTCAATTTTTGTAGCTATTTCATTGGTGTTTGAAAACAATGTTCATGCTCTCTTTTTTTTGGAGGGGAGTTAAAATATATTTTTGATCAAGTTTGTTAATTATATTATTCAAATTCTTTTCATTCTTTCTTAAGTTCTGTTTACTTGATCTATCAATTTCTGATATATATGAGTTTCCCACTGTGTTTGGGCATTTGTCAAATTCTTTTTGTATTAATACTTTTATTTTATACTTTCCAAGTTATGTCAGGTAAAAGTTTTGACTGTTCTGTTTTTGTAGCTTGTTCTTTTCATCAATATAAATATTCCTCTTTTTCCAAATTTTTCATCTTGAAATTTACTGCATGTGAAATTAACATCACCATACTTGCTTCCTTCTTACTAGCATTTACGCTGGATATCTTTTTTGGAAAACTTTATTTCAACTGTTTGGGTCATTTTGTTTTAGATACGGCTCTTATGAAAAGCATATGACTGGATTTTTTAAAAAATAGGTTTTTTCTGTTTGTTGATAAAGGAAGTTAATTCATTCATATTATTGGATCCTGTCCTGACATTTTTTTTTTTTTTATGTTTCCCATTCACTATTCTTTCTTGTGGATTTTTCTCTTCCCTCTGAAGATCAAGAGAAAATCCTAAAAGTTCCCAGAGGAAAAAAGAGAGGTTACTGACAAAAAAATATGAGGCAGAATATCAATGAATTTTCCATCATCAATACAAGATACTGAAAGACAACAGACAGTGTCTCTAGTTCTGAGGGGAAACTATTTTTACACCAAAACTCTATAGTCAGCCAAATGTGACCACGTTCAAATGTGAGACAAAACAAAAAAGACATTTTGGAACATGTCACGAATTCTGCAGGACTTGGGAAATGCCACTGCTGCCCACTGCTCAGTATGGAGTAGGGAAAACCACCCTGAATGGGAGGGTCTCCTCTGGTCCAGCTCTATTTACTGTGGTCTTTTTTATTCTTGCCCAACTGTGTTCCTTGTATTTGTGGCTCCTGAGCTTGGGGCAGGGGTCAGCAAACTATGGCCCTCAGGCCAAACTCACCCTGTCACCTGTTATCAATAAAGTTTTATAGCAACACAGCCATGTTCACTTATTCACATATCCATGGCTGCTTTCACCCTGCAAGGGCAGAGTTGAGAAATTGTTACAGAGACTGCGTGACTCACAAAACCTAAAATCAGGGCTGGGACTAAGGTGTGGAAAGAGAGGTGCTTTGGGTGCAATATTAAGGAGGTGCTCCATTTTTTTTTGCGGTACGCAGGCCTCTCACTGTTGTGGCCTCTCCCGTTGCGGAGCACAGGCTCTGGACGCGCAGGCTCAGCGGCTGTGGCTCACGGGCCCAGCCACTCCGCTGGCATGGGGGATCTTCGCGGACCGGGGCACGAACCCGTGTCCCTTGCATTGGCAGGTGGACTCTCAACCACTGCGCCACCAGGGAAGCCCAGCCTTTTTCTTTTTAAAATACATTTGTGGCATGTGCTTTCTAGGGGATGAGGCCCTTCATATCAAGGACTCTTTGCCAAGATTGTTTTACATCTCCCCTAGCTCCCTTTGTGGGCTTCAGTGTTTTGCCTAAGGCCTGGTTCAAATCACAGATAAGTGAGGAAGACGAGGTACAGGCAGTTCTCACTTTTCATCATTGGTGCTGGTTCCCCTGGCACTCCCCATACTTCATGTCACTCTGCTATCCTGCAGGCAGTGGTTTTTGCATAGGTCCAAATGGTGAAACCAACAGCATGTTAGCAGTTGGAATAATACTCATGACAGTCAAGAATTTATCTTATCTCAAGGTGATTAAAGACTTGGTTTTCAGATTATATTACATCTAAAGATGATCTAACCTGTAGCTGAAGGTTGGTATTCTCTCAGTTAGCAGCCAGCAAGAAATATAAAAGCCCATTCCACATTAACCAGATAAGCCATTCTAGAATTAAGTAGATAGAAATAAATGCAAAAATAAACAAATGGGACCTAATCAAACTTACAAGCTTTTGCATAGCAAAGGAAATCATAAAAGAAATGAACAGACAACCTTCGGAATGGGAGGAAATATTTGCAAATGATGCGACAGACAAGAGCTTAATCTCCAAAATATACAAACAGCTCATACAACTCAACAACAAAAAAACAACCCAACTGAAAAATGGGCAGAAGACCTTAATAGACATTTCTCCAAAGAAGACATACATCTGGCCGGTAGGCACATGAAAAGATGCTCAACATCACTAATTATTAGAGAAATGCAAATCATAACTACAATGAGGTACCGCCTCACGCCAGTCAGAATGGCCATCATTAAAAAATCTACAAACAATAAATGCTGGAGAGGGTGTGGAGAAAAGGGAACCCTCCTACACTGTTGGTGGGAATGTAAGTTGGTGCAGCCACTATGGAAAACACTGTGGAGATTCCTCAGCAAACTAAAAATAGAATTACCATAAGATCCAGCAATCCCACTCTTGGGCATATACCTGGACAAAACTCTAATTCAAAAAGATACATGCACGCCTATATTCAAAGCGGCACTATTCACAATAGCCAAAACATGGAGATAACCTAACTGTCCATTGATGGATGAATGGATACAGAAGATGTGGTACATATGTACAATGGAATACCACTCAGCCATAAAAAAGAATGAAATAATGCCATTTGCAGCAACATGGATGCAACTAGAGATTATCATACTAAGTAAAATAAGTCAGAAAGAGAAAGACAAATACCATATATCACTTATATGTGGAATCTAAAACATGGCACAAATGAACTTATCTACAAAGCAGAAACAGACTCACAGACATAGAGAATAAACTTGTGGTTGCCAAGGGGGAGGAGGGTGGGGGAGGAAAGGACTCGGAGTTTGGGATTAGCAGATGCAAACTATTACATATGGGATAGATAAACAAGGTCCTACTGAATAGCATAGGGAACTATATTCAATATCCTGTGATAAACCATAATGGAAAAGATTATAAAAAAAAGAATGTCTATATGTGTATAACTGGTCACTTTGCTGTACAGCAGAGACTGGCACAACGTTGTAAATCAACTATACTTCAATAAAAAAATAAAATAAATTAGAATCAAGTAAAAACAACCCTAGCACTTAAAAAAACAGATGTCACTCATATCTTCTTTTGCATATCACTAAGTGATATTATTCATCTAATCAAGGGTGAAAATCTAGGATAAAGTGTGGGATAAAGGAAAAGATAAGCTAACCCAGTAATACAATTACTTATACTTCTTATAATCATTTTTTACAAATAAGTCTCAGAACAACATTTCTTCAGCAGGCCTAGAAATCAATAATCCAAATTAAAAGGGAGAGTCAGTGTTCTTTAAGAAGAATAAAAATGGAATGACTTCCATGTAATAGTTAGCATGAGTAAGAAGCTGGAATCCATTCATAACATGGAGAAGAAGGGAGGTACTGCTTCTCTACAAGAAAAATTAAAAGCAATCAGAAATAATAGAAAAACAAAAAACTATAAAAGAAAGTCAGAGTTCAATATGCACTTTAAAATGTGTAAAGCTTTTTGAATATTGGTGGAAAGGAAGAAGAATCCATTTGACCTTGACTCCAGAACATTCTTCTTTGAGTGGCATAGGGGCTATTACGACGGTACTATAAGGAAGAAAGGCACTCTTGGTTGTGACTGTGTTTCTTCTCTACAAAAGGTCATGGCTCCTGAAGGGCAGCTCATCCCTGGAAATTCTGGTAACTACTCCTTCCGTTGTCACTTCTGACTTACAGATTACCAACCATGGGGAATCACCATCCTTTATTGGTTTCCCTTAACCCTGTCCACATTTTTGTAGAAGGTCCCTTCATTAAACTCTCTTCAGTCACCTCTTTTGAGAGTATCTGCTAGTATCCTGACATCAAGAGAAAGAGAGTGAGGCAATACCTTGAATTCCATTTACGTTCCACCCAGGGATGATTGTAGGCCCATGACGTAAGTGTGAGATGAAAGGAGAGACATGAATCTCCCCTTCCCTCTGTCAGTTTCAGTCCCATGTCCATAAGCCTCTCATACTGTGCTCATCTTGTGCCAAGTATGATTCTAGTGTTTGATTGTTCATTTGTTTGTTTGCTAGGTCCAAACGGCTCCTAAACACAAACGTACCTTGGGCTTAAGCGAATCAACAGAAATCAACTCCCATACCCACTGTTAACTCATGTAGAACGACTGTACGAGTTGCTAAAAAGCTCTTGTCCTGCATCTTGGTGAAAAGATCAGGCTAGATCTGTTCCCACTCACCCCTCTGGAGACCTTCTGTGGGCAAGGCACAGCCTCCACCCCCACGTGCAGTGGCCCTTCCTGTCCGTATGTCAATGGAAAGACTGGTTATGTTGGACTTACTGAGAAACCTTTCAGTCTGGAGCTCTATACGCTGATAAAACAAAATACTAAACTTTGAATAGCCTCCAAACCACAGCATAACCTTCCAAATCAATCTGGCTTCCCATGTTGGGTCATGAGAAGGGACTTGTCAGATGTTTCCATGTGATACCAACGCATCTCAACAAAAGCCCAAATCCAGGCATAAAGCTCATCGACTAATGGTTAAATTTTCTGTTTTTCAGGAAAACACCTCTCCTGATGTTCAGGTCAGCTCAACTGTAAAGAGCATTGCCTCTCCTCCATCCCCCTTCAGGTCCACTTCCATTTTGGCTTCCTTTCCCTCACTTGCCCAGTGCCAAAGCCCTTCCAAGTCTGCTTCACTCAGCTGCCTGGAGGCAACCACACTGTTTCTCCACACCCTGATTTCAAATGCTCGAGTAAACTGATTCAGTTGTGAAATAGACAACACGGGCTTCGAATCTCCCCATTCTGGGTTCTTTTCTCCTTCCTCGGTGCCTGCTTCTTCCATCTCAAGTTTCCAAGATCTTTTTGCTTGGAAGCAAAACCACTCACCCAAAAGGTTTTCTTTTTTCAATTATGTATATTTGATCTGAGTCTCCATTCTAATAATGACAAATCTTTGCATTAACATAGGGCTTGCTTTGCAGTACTTTGACATGGTCATGGTGCTACTGTAAGATTACCATTTTTGACCCGGTGTCAGTGTGGCCAGACTCCTCTGCTGGTTATTGATATAGCACGATCACCCTTCTCAACTTAGAGCAGTGAAAAGGCCCGTTTCTATACAGCACTAACCAGGTGCTTGTCATTAAGTACACTGATCGATCATTGTGTGGGGTACTTCATATGTGCTGTTCCATTTCACAGCCACTTTAGTGTTTTTATTATCCCTACTTTAAAATAAGAGACTAAGCCCGTTTCTTCTTCCTAATGCTACTAAGTGTCTATTTCCTTCCTTTTCTTTTGAATATAGGCTTTTTGTTTGTTTTTAGGACAAGGATTGTTCCAAAAACTAATAATAATAACAATAATGGCTATTTATTGAGCATTTACTATGTACAAGGCATTGTAACGAATGTTCTATAAAAATTGCCTAATTTACTCCTTTGAGGTGGGATTACCTTAGAACAGAGAGATGAGATACTTTGTCTTGAATTACACATCTAGCAAGTGATAGAGTAGGGTTTGGACCTGGAACCATCTCACTCCAGCTCCTCAGTACCAAAATCTCCCTAGTTTCTAGGTGGACCAATCAATACAGTGATGAACAATTTCACTGAAACGTCAATAAAAAATAAAATGATGTTGTAAAAAACAAAACATGTTACAAAAATCACTCCCTGTTGGCTAACTG
Source organism: Orcinus orca (assembly GCF_937001465.1). Taxonomy (NCBI): domain Eukaryota; kingdom Metazoa; phylum Chordata; class Mammalia; order Artiodactyla; family Delphinidae; genus Orcinus; species Orcinus orca. The sequence goes on from NC_064567.1 coordinate 88,705,833, forward strand.
CGTAAGAGAACATCTGTGGAACTGGAAAAGAAAAATTTAAAGTATTGCAAATAGTACCTAATAAGAAAATTGGAAACACAGCACTCATGATTTTATCTGAGTTGAAAGTACACACAAAAATTCAGCAGTGCCTTTGGTCTGGCTGTATTCCTTAACTGATCTGTTTCTTCCCTCAGGGAAATATTAAAAAAGTCTCCTACATCATCTCCTTAAAAAGTGGCTTACCCGGTAGATTCTTGAAATTCTATGTAAGAGCACTGGAGGCTAATTAATTGGTTGCTTGCCTTATTTCACTCTTATTCTCCCTGCCAGATACAACTCTGATGTTTATAAATCTAACTTTATACAGTCTCCATCAAAGACATGTTGGCCTCATGTACTTGGAAAATAAGATGTCTTAAATTGAATGGGTCTCTCATGCTGAACATTTTATGCTATTCTTTCATTTTTTTCTTTCTCCAAAGTTTATTTTCTCTTCTAAAAAGAGTTCCTTAAATTTGCTACTTATTCTTTTTTGCTTCTTCTCAAATCCTTGTTCACTTCCTCAAAAATAAAATTAGAGCCATTCCCCAAGGGTTCTTCTCTGGTTCTGTGTCTGTAATTCCATTTTAAATCAGTGGTCTCTTGCGTAAATTCTCATATCCTGACTGACTCCCTAGGACAAGCTCTTCGCTCTCTCTTTTCTCTCTGCTCTACCATTCTTCTTATTTTTCATGTCATCAATTATTTTCTGATATATGTTTCTTTATCTTTTTCAACCTTTTTTGCTCTACTCTTATGGTCCTTTCATTGCTTCTGCCCTTTTGGTTGGCAGGACTGAGTAGCCCAACTACAATATGACCCAGCAATTCCACTCCTAGGTATATATCTGAAAAAACCCAAGAACTGATTTAAAAAGATTACATGCACCCCAATGTTCAGAGCAGCATCAGTTACAATTGCCAAGACATGGAAGCAACCTAAGTGTCCATCAACAGATGAATGGAAAAAGAGGTGGTGTATATACACACACACACACACACACACACACATATACATACAATGGAATACTACTCAGCCATAAAAAAGAATCAAATTTTGCCATGTGCAGCAACATGGATGGACTTGGAGGACATTGTACTAAGTGAGATGAGTCAGACAGAGAAAGACAAATACTGTATGATATCACTTATATGTAAAATCTAAAAAATAAAACTAACTAGTGAATAAAACATAAAAGAAGCAGACTCACAGATACAGAGGACAAACTAGCGGTTACTAGTGGGAAGAAAAGGGGAGGAGCTATATAGGGGTGGGGGAGTGGGAGGTACAAACTATTGGGTATATAAGATAGGCTACAGGATGTATTGTACAACATGGGGAATATAGCCAATATTTTGTAATAACTGTAAATGAGTGTAACCTTTAAAAGTTGTATAGGGACTTCCCTGGCAGTCCAATGGTTAAGACTTTGCCTTCCAATGCAGGGATTGTGGGTTCGATCCCTGGTCAGGGAGCTAAGATCCCACATGTCTCGTGGTCAAAAAACCAAAACATAAATAAAGCAATAAGAAGCAACGAAAAAAAGAAACCAAAAAAAAAAAAAAAAAAACCAAAACATAAAACAGAAGCAATACTGTAACAAATTCAATAAAGACTTAAAAAAATCAAAAAATAAATAAAAAATAAAAATTGTATAAAAATAAAGAAGCTCTTACAAAAAGACTGAGTAGCCCATTTCTGCTTCTCGTTTTCTGTATGATTTGAATTAAACAAAGTATTGATTTCAAGCCCATTCCCCTTTTCCTCTCTCTCTTCTTCCCCCAGGGATGGAGGATTGGCTCCTGGTGGCTTATGAAACTTTTGTTTCTTTCTGCATGACTGTAGAACAGTGGCTATCAGATTGACCTGTGAAATTTTCCCAGATAAATATTTCTCACCTTCCTATTTCTTCTACCCTTATCCTGATATTCCGGGAGTGGGGTAGCCCAGGAAACAGTGAGCAGACACACGTGTTTTGACAATGCTTTAAATGTGGTTTTCCTGCAGTGAACTTCTACTCTTCAGCCATGCCACTGACTGAGATCCTCCACTCTAGAAGCTTCCATTTCCTGAGTCAGAAATAGACACATTTGTTTAAGGCGGTATCCTGTCAGTTGATGAATGGGCCATCGGTTTAGTAAGCAGTAAGTGGAGCGCTTCTGGAGGGAAGATGTTAGTGACATGGGAAGGATGAAAATCTTCTTTTTCATCTGTTATAATCACTTGCTTAATGCAAGGGTTAAGGTTGAGCAGATATTTATTTAATTCTAATTAAGAGTAGTTTCAGGGCTTCCCTGGTGGCGCAGTGGTTGAGAGTCCACCTGCTGATGCAGAGGACACGGGTTTGTGCCCCGGTCCGGGAGGATCCCACATGCCACCGAGCGGCTGGGCCCGTGAGCCATGGCTGCTGAGCCTGCGCGTCCGGAGCCTGTGCTCCGCGACGGCAGAGGCCACAACAGTGAGAGGCCTGCGTACCGCAAAAAAAAAAAAAAGAGTAGTTTCACATGTTGCAAGGAACTTATTTCTTGATGGAAGACCTTAAAAAAATTGCTGTTTTGCATTCATATCAGACCAAGTCTCTGGTTCATATATAGTGTCTGCCCCAAATTCTTCAAGATTTGGAAGTCTACTGAGTCCAAAGAAAAATACTGAAACAACTAATATTCAAGCAATGTCTAGAGGTTATCTTCTGGTTTGGCTGACTTAGACTCAAAGCCTCGGATAGAAGTAAAAAGAGGGACACTGTGTATCTCCAGTGAAACTGAAGGAGTCAATGTCTGTGCCTGATGAGGCATTAAATCAACTGAATCCTCCAGAAGAACAAGACTTGATTTTCTTTTATTTGCTGAAGAGATGCAACAAATAGGAGGATGAAAAAACACATTTACTGATTGGTCTGATAATGATTCAGACTGTGAAATTGATGACTAAGATTCAAACAAGATTTTGATTATAAATGAGATGCCACTTTACCTGAGAAAACATCCTGGATGAGATCAAACAGGCAACCACAAATCTATGGCAAAAATTACATCTGAACTTGCTTAAGTTATCAATGGTGGTCTCTATTATAATGAACAAGATTTATGCATGGAAATAGATGGAAACAAACATAAAGACAGTCATAAAGAAATTGACAAGATGATCTAAAGTTCATATGGAAATTCAAGGGACCCAGAATAGCCAAAATAATCTTGGAAAAGAAGAACAAATTTGAAGGATTACACTTCCAATTTGTAAAACTTACCACAAAGCTATAGTAATCAAGACAGTGTGGCACTGGCATAAGGATAGACATTTAGATCAATGGAATAGAACTTAGAGCCCAGAAATAAACCATGCGGTAAGCTGATTTTTGAAAAGGGTGCCAAGACCATTCAATGGGAAAGGAATAGTCGTTTCAACAAATGATGACAGGACATCCAGATGGCCACGTGCGAAAGAATGAAATTGAACCATTACCTCATACCATATGCAAAAAATTAACTAAAAATGTATGGAACACTGTGATATTATGTTTTATAGTAAGAAATAGTCTTCACCCTGTTTCTGGCGCAGAACTCCTCAAACCCTTGGAATTTCCAAAGTGATGAGAACAGTAAAGGTATCTTTTGTTATGCTACTGAAGTGACTTTTTGACTTAAGGATGGGGCCTGTTTGCTAATCAACCATGTGATTAGAGGGCTGAAACTTTTAGTCCCACCCCCTGACCTCTGGGAGGGGCGAGAACCTTGAAGTTGAATCAATCACCAATTGTCAATGATTTAATCAATCACAATTATGTAATGAAACCTCTGTTAAAACCCAGAAAGTACAGGGTTTGGAGAGCTCCCTGATTGGTGAACAGATGGAGGTGCTGGGAGGGTGGTGCGCTTGGAGAGCACATGTGAGCTCCAAGCCTCTTCCCACGTAACCTTGCCTTACACATCTTTTCCATCTGGGTGTTCCTGAGTTACATATTTTTATAACCCCTCTAGCAAATTAATCGAACTTGAGGAGGAGGAGGTTGTGGGAACCTCTGATTTATAGCCAGCCAATCAGAAATACAAGTAATAACCTGGGCTTACAACTGGCATCTGAAGTGGATGGGTGGGGCAGTATTAGAGAATTGAACCCTCAACCTGTGGAATATGATGCTATCTCTGGGTAGATAATATCAGAATTGAGGTGAATTCTTGGGCACCCTGCTGATGTCTGATAATTGTTTGCTGGTGTGCAGGGACCTCCCCGCTGCCACCCACATTGGATTTGTGTTTGGGGGAAATAGCCTCCTCAATTCCTATACTTCTGGTGTATATGAATGAATTCCTGGTTTTCCATATATGTGCCTCAAGTCTGGCTGATCAGCACATTCCATGGTTTAGGGATGGGGACAAATCAAATTTAGTCACTGGGATTAAGCTTATGACCTTTGTTTGAACTACTGAAGTGGAGTTCTCTTTGCTGCTGCTAAACTGAATCTGACAGTGTAAATATCTAGAGCTGCTCAACCCTTATTGCACATTCACAGCCTAAAAGCATGGGTAGGATGGACACAGTAGAGAGATGCAGAGGGTCTGAGCCTTGGGGACATCATATAGGGTCCTTGTTAAAAGCATATCAGCAACAGCCCTGGACCTTTCAGTTATAGAGGTTGATACATATGTTTTTAAGCTTAAACAAGTATAAACTGACTTTTCAACTGTACCGAAATGAATCCTAAAAGTAGAATGATGTCTTGGCTAGTTTCTATGGCTGTGTAACAAATGACCCCCAAACAGGATGGTTTAAAACAAGAAAATTTCATGGTTCAAAAGAAGAAAACATTTATTTTGCTACGGTCTGGGCAAGGATTGAAGGTGGTAGCTTATTTCTTCTCTACTGGGTATTCAGCTATGGTGGTTTGAACAATGAAGGCTGGAATTATTTAAAAGCTTGTTCACTTACATGTCTGGTGCTTGGTCTGGGAAGGCTCAAACAGTTGGGACTGGAGAAGTTGGGGGTCCTTTCTCTCTAATTCTCTTTCCCTCCCCCCTCCCTCCTCTCTTCCCCTGTCTCTCTCCTTCTGTCCCTGTTTCCCTCCCTCCCTCCCTGTCTCCATGTAATCTCTGCATGGCAGCTTCAGGATAGCTGAAGTTCTTAGATGTCAGCAGGAGACCCCCAAGGGAGAAAGAGCTGGGGAGAAACTCTAACGTTTTTTACGGCCTAGCCTCATACATCATGCAGAGTCACGTCCACCATAGTCCAAGGCCCACCCAGATTCAAGAGGAGCAAACACAGACAGAGGAGTGGCAACATCATACTGTAAGAAGAACACGTGGTTGGGATACACTGGTGTGACCGTCTTTGAAAATACCACTGGCCACACTTTGTGGGGTATTTGTAAGGATTAAATGGGGAGTTTTTCAAAAGACTATATTACAAAGATATAATACAGAATGGAAGACCAGAATGAGCTGAGGGACCCTAAGGAGACCAGTGTGAACTGGAAATAATTCTGTGGCCAAGCCAGGAAGATGCTAGAGAGAAGAGATGGAAGAGGAAGATGGGTGGAGAAAGTAATTACCCAGGTTTTACCATGTTGAGCTTTAAGGGCAATATACACAGAAATTCGGTAAAGGAAATGTGAAAATAACATTTATGTCATAAATCCGTTGTTCTTTTTACATATGCTAGCATTTCTGATGAAAATTGTTTATTTACTTATTTTTGCACTCATGCTTGAGTAATAAGAGAGGGTGGGAAATGGTGCCAGCTTCTCCTCTTGGTTCAAAATGCCTGTGACTGAAGCTTTACTCTATTGATCCCATGACTGGAACCAATTGCCAACACTTCAGAATTCCAAAAATGTATCTTCAATGTTTTTTTTGAGAAATCATATAAGTATTTTGGAAGTGTAAGCTGTAAAATTAAAATTACAAAGTGTGAGCCAATGTTGTATAAAATATGAATGAGATTATTGCTGAAGAATGAGAATAGAGGGTTAGGAGAATAGAAGGATAAAATGGACTAAATTGCAACTAAATTGATCGACTAAGTCATAGTAATAAAAAAAAATCCCCTTTAGATGTGAAGTCTAAAATATTCCAAAGGAACTAGCTTTCCAACTTGATAAAAGTTATTTTGCCTCCTCTGAATGTCAGTTTCTTCATGGACAATATGAGCGAGTTGGGTTAGAGGGTCCTGACTCTTGTGGGGAGGTTGTCAGACTTCTTTCATAATCAAACAAGAGTTCTGGACGCTCTTCCCAGAGAAGATGCACAGATACGCACATTTTCCACATGATATCAGGGCTATGGCCTCTAAGTCCAGGTATAAAATTCCTGGACCCCTGGCTTTCTCTGTCTTCTTCCTCTAAGTTCTGTGGTCGAGGAGACTTGATTTTGATACAACTTTCATACCTCCCCAGCTGTGGAAAGACTGTTAATCCTCCTTGAGTTCATCATCAATTCTTGGACCCAGGGCCAGCTTTTTTTTTTTTTTTTTTTTTTTTTGTGGTACACGGGCCTCTCACTGTTGTGTCCTCTCCCGTTATGGAGCACAGGGTCCAGACGCGCAGGCTCAGCGGCCATGGCTCACGGGCTCAGCCGCTCCGCGGCATGTGGGATCCTCCCGGACCGGGGCACGAACCCATGTCCCCTGCATCGGCAGGTGGACTCTCAACCACTGCGCCACCAGGGAAGCCCAGGGCCAGCTTCTTGAGGTGTTACGTGTGCAATCACACATGGCCCCATGCTCAGAAGAGCCTTACACTTAGTTTAATGCTCTATTGCCGCCATCTTGACATTCTTAATAACTTTTGGACAAGGAGTCCTATATCTTCATGTTGCACTGGGCCCAACAGATGATGTAATGGTCCTGCCCTGGCCGTCCTCTGAGTCGCAACCCTTCCTTTTCATATTCCTGAGAAGTGGGCATCCAGTCTCTGTGTGGACTCATAGAGCAAGGAGGAACTCCACACTTTTCGAGGCAGCTGTGTCAATCCTAGGTAGACCGGAGGGCTAGACATTTGCTTTTATATTGTGCTGAAATCTACCTCTCTATAACTGCACCCACGGATCACAGTTTTCTGTGTCTTGTGTGATGTTTCTTCTGACATAAGAATGTTTTACATCTTTTAAGACAGCTACCATTCCCTGCCACCTTAAAAGAAATCTATTAAATTAAGGAAATAAATCTTCCCTTCTTTGATTGATCCATGGAAAAAAGAAAGGCTGTAGAAAGCTCACACAAGATGAAAGACCACCTGAAAGGGCCAAATATGAAAAGGAAATAAAGTGATTACGATTGACACCGGAAGATGAAAAATCAGGAGAAAATTAAAGAGGATCAGTAGGGTTTCTGCTTCTGAAATGGAAACAAGCTGTAGTAGTGTTTTTTGCATCATAAAAAAGTCCCCAAAGAACAAACTATGCTAATGCAATTTGCTCTCATTTTGAAATTGGTAGTGTTAAGGAACAGATCTCTTTTTTGGTAAGGAAATGACTGAGCTTTGGTTATTTCTGAGGCTCTTCCTTTTCTTATTTTTTATTTTATTTATTTATTTTTTTTGCGGTACGCGGGCCTCTCACTGTTGCGGCCTCTCCCGTTGCGGAGCAAAGGCTCCGGACGCGCAGGCTCAGCGGCCATGGCTCACGGGCCCAGCCGCTCCGCGGCATGTGGGATCTTCCCGGACCGGGGCACGAACCCGCGTCCCCTGCATCAGCAGGTGGACTCTCAACCACTGCGTCACCAGGGAAGCCTGAGGCTCTTCTTTTTGAATAAGTATCTTAAACAGCAAATAACATAAATAAATAGGCTTTAGCACCACTGTGCCAAAACGTGGCTATTTGTTACGTGCCCTGACAGAGTATGTCCTTCCTCGGGAGAAACTTACATTTTATTCCCCTGTGTTTTGTTCATCTGTGTGCTCTGGCGTATAGTACAGTGCCTGGCACACAGAAGGCTGTCTGTAAATCTTTGATTCTGTAGTGTATGTTTCTGTGTCTGTGGCACGGATGAGCAAAGATGATTCTCCATGTTGGGGGGATGGAGAGGCCTGTCTTGATGACCACACAGCTAATGGCTCCCTTCATCGGGCATCAGTTCTAACCACATGGGAGTCAGGCAGGGTACAGAAGCTGGGAAGCGTTCGAAATGACATTTTCCTTTTCACATGGTACTCATTACAAAGAGAAAGGCAGAACCTACTGTTTTTTCCATATAAAGGCATAGCTTTATCACTACAGGCACAAAGGGCATCTAGAAACAACTAAAATTGGAAAACTGGCACCCAAAGGATAGGTGACAGCAACTCTACAAAGCAAAATGGATTGGCCTAAATAACTCCATCCAACAAGCCAATTCACTCGGTTGTCAGGGAGCACAACGTGCAACTCACCTTTTCTGGGGCCCCAACCAGGAGACCAGCTTGCACAAAACCACATGTTTGGCAGAAGTCGTGTTCGTTTGTAGCACAGCCGACTGGCAACACCTGCCCTGAAATGTTCCAGGTCAAAACCGTTCTGTAGGACTCTCAGATGTCAGCAGTACACTTGTCCAGACCTAGAGAATTCAATCAGCCCGTTGCGAGCTGCTCAACACGCGAGGAAAGCAGTCTTGGGTATTATTAGTCAGCTGTTGCTAAGCTGCTGTAGAGCACCCTCAGTGGCTCCGCGGCTTTCAGAAACATGTTTCCTTCTTTCTTGCGCTACTTGTCCTTGGTGGGTCAGCCCCTCCTCTGATTCTTATTTTATCCATTCCAGGTCCCCGGGGGGAAGATATGGGCCCTCTCTGGACATACTGATCTTACTGCAGAAGTAAAAGAATAGTGATTGAACTTTGCAGTGTTCTTGAAAGGCTCTGCTGGATACAGCTGCATCACTTCTGTTCATATTCCATTGCCCTTAACACACAACTGACTATTAACATGCCTCCCGAAAGTGTTTCTGGAAAGATACATTTGGACTATGATTTTAACTTGCACTATCCTCATATTCAAACTCTGCATTTTCAAAATAACCTCTTTTTTTTAAAAAATTGAAGTATAGTTGATTTACAATATCAACTATTAGTTTCAGGTGTACAGCACAATGATTCAGTAATATAGGTATATATATCTATATAAATATATATATAGATATATATATATAAATTCTTTTTCAGATTCTTTTCCCTTATAGAAAAATAACCTCATTTTTATTATAAAACTTTTTATCATAAAATTTACATAAAGTCTGGCCAGAAACTTGTTCCCCATTCATTCATTTTTTTAAAAAATATAAACTTATTTATTTTTGGCTGCATTGGGTCTTCGTTGCTGTGTGCAGGCTTTCTCTAGTTGTGGCGAGCGGGAACTACGCTTCATTGCAGTGCGTGGGCTTTTCATTGCAGTGCGTGGGCTTCTCACTGCGGTGGCTTCTCTTGTTGCGGAGCACAGGCTCTAGCCCCAGAGTCTTCAGTAGCTGTGGCTCAAAGGCTCTAGAGCACAGGCTCAGTAGTTGTGGCGCACGGGCTTAGTTGCTCCACGGCATGTGGGATCTTCCCGGACCAGGGCTCAAACCCAGGTCTCCTGCGTTGGCAGGCGGATTCTTAACCACTGCGCCACCAGGGAAGTCCTCCCCATTCATTCTTTTTTTCCAGCTATCTATTAATGATTTTACCATTTTAAATGATTTAATGCATTTTATTTTTTATTAGTTATCATATGGGTCAAAATGTAAAAAAATATGAGCATACAATGAAAAGTCTCCCTCTCCCCACTGTAGCCTGGCCATCCAGTTTTCCCACAGGCAACCAGCATTATTTGTTTCTCCTCTATCCTTTCTTAATCTTTTGTGTAAGTATGAACAATGAAATTTCAATTCATTTCCATTTTCCTAAGAATGTGGTAATTACTAACATTGTTTTCTGTGTTTATGGGGGGGGGGGGGAGGGACATAGCCCTATCTTCCCTTTTATGCCTTTCTGCTTTGATCTCCCATATTCTGACTTGTACAATTAGCCCTGAGCAGGCAGTGATCCATTACCATTGCGTTCTTTATCCCTCTGTCCCGAGGGAGCATAGCTCACAATGTAACAAACAGTGTTTTCAAGAAGAAACAATAAAGCAAATATTACTGTACTGGGTCAGGAACTCTCCAAGTTATTTTCCATCCCCCTCTCCAATATTATTAATCTTCAAAGTCACCATGGTGAAAGGTTTTTCTGACAACATATCAAGAGAGAAAAATTTTAGCTTGTCCCTTACTCAAGTTGGTGGGATCTATCTCTTTCTTGTTTCCCTCTCTCCTCTACTATGGGAAAGACTGTTACTCTTTCAAAAGTTCACTACCAAACAATGCTTCAGATCTAAACTTTCTCATGAGGAGCACTTTCTACTTTTCATTTCTCCCCAACCTGTCTTCACCAGCGATGGAAGAAAGTCCTTGAGCGGATATGAAGGCAGGTTGGACTTAGAGAAGGATTTTACCACTGGTTTATTGACTAGATTCCATTATTTTGTGTGCCCAGAACTCACCCACTTCCTTTTCTGTGTATTGCCTTCTCCTTCTAGAAGCTATCCCTTCTTCCTGTTTAAACACATGGTTGATTTCGGAGTAGCCATGTTAGTTCAAGTGTAGTTTAGACACTGGCTACAACTGATTGGTCCAGAGGTGGACAGCAGATCCAGCCTGGGTCAATAGCATTTTTCCCAGGGAATTTAGACTTTGGTTTGAGACTCTTTCCAGATTGCTGAACCTACCAGTAACATGTAAAATTCTGTGGGTTATTTTTGCTGTTATAGGGATGGAAGAAATAGATGTAGATGGTCTGAAGAGAGAGAGGAAAGAAAGAAACAGATGAGATGGAGAGCTATTTAAAGCATTCCTGTCCCTGGCTCCAGCTGTTTCTGCCCTTGCTTTGCAGCAGACATCTTAACCTTCGTTTGGTATAAGCTATTTCAGGTTGGCTTTCTGTTACTTGCAACCGGAGTCTAACAAATACTGAGGGGGTGTGACAGCACCAACCAGCGCTGCTTTCTACTGGGTAAGGCTTTGAGATCTAGCAACATCCCCTACATAAAGCATTTTATCCCCTCTGCCAGTTAGAAATCTATACTCTTGCAAAAACTTACCTCCTCAGATCATGTTTCTAACTGAAATATTTACCTGAAATAACTTTTCTTTCATAAACGTTGAATTACAGTTGACTGTCATTGACATGTTGCTTATGTGGCAGGAAAACACTTGTTTGGGATTTTTAATTTTTTTTTAATCTAAGTATTTCCCCTCTCCTATTCAAGCAAAACCTCAGCAGTATTCTGACAAAAGCTACGTGTCTTGCATATGTAAAAAGCTGAACCCATAAAGGAGGTGATATTAAGTGCTTCTGGGGAAATGTATCAAAGCTAAGTAGGAATACCCCACCTCACCCCGAGGGATCCAGAAGCAGAGGAAACTTTATTTACCAGGCAGAGCCCCTGAGAGGTGGCAAGACCCCAGGAAAAATGTGGAAATGGTGTGTCTGGGCGGAAAGGCAGCCATAGACATCTTTGCTGAGATCTGCATGCCCCAGAGAGGCAAGGAAAGCGCAGAAAGAGGCCAATGCCCCCCACTCACGTCAGGAAGTAGAACAGAAGACAGCTGGACCTAAAGGGGCCTGTAAGGACAGGAACGGGGCATCTCAGCCCTGACCTGTGAAGGCCATGCCCACGACCGTAACTACAGGTGTCTCTGTGCACGTGTGTGGAGATAGGACTGGCGGGCAAGATGCCACCACCTCCGCCAGTGCACCCAATGCCTTGGCTCCATTGGAGGCCCCTGGAACTTCAGACAAACCTTAGGGAATGGAGGCTCTCAACTGGTAAGAGAAAGGTTCCCCCCATCTACAGAATGTAAGCCAGAAAGAGAAATTAAATGGAACAATATAGAGAATGAAGGTATATTTTGTGCTCATTTGAATCTCTGGACTGAGATTCATACATGGCTACCTGTTATTACATCACTTTATATTTCGGGCAAACAATGTATTTCCAAACACAACTATATTCAGTTAAAATCTGTAATGAAAACCTAAGAAACTGTTGCTTATTCTGTTCATAATAACTCGTGAGCACTTCTGTTGTGTCAAGCATTGTGCTAAGGACTTAAAATTCATTATTATATTCAAAATGTATAATAAGTTTAAAGGGTAAAAATTCTTATCGTTAGTATTTCATAGACGGGAAAATTGAGTCCTTGAGAGGATAAACATCTTGCCCATTTAGGAATTATAAAGGATTCCATCCTATTTGTACCAATTGCTTCTGGCAAGAGACTATTTAGATGGGATATCTATGCCAGAATAAGAGTTCTCTAGGGATTCCAAAGTAACTACACAGTATATGAAGCCAAGATCACCATTAAGTAGCTTTTATAAACTGTTCATTAGTGTGGAAAGGCATTCAGTGAGGGCCAACTTGAACCAGAAGCTGTGCCAGGAACTCGGGTTAACAATGGAATCCTCTCCTTTAAACAGACCTGGTCCTGGTGGAGCTGTTAAAAGGCTTGTCAGGAGACCATCCAGATTTAATTTCTTGAGCACACTAGCCATTAAGTCAGAAAAACACAGCTTTCAGAACTTGAAAGGACCAACACAAATCACTTCAATAGGTCACTGTCTCAGACAAGCAGGGCACCACTGTAATACTGCTGTCGGTGGCACAGTCAAGGCCCTGAGTGATCAAGGGGTCACTATCCCCCCTTGACCTTTTAATTATTTTGTCTTTATCTTGTCTTTTAATATGGTACTCTTGCTGCACTATCACACTGTTCCTCATTTCCTCCAGAAGCGAATTATTTCTTTTCTAAAAAACTCTCGCGAGGGTTCAGATTACACGAGAAAACAAAAATCAGAAAATGGAAATTTATACAACTATATACAGGTATTTGGTTTAATCAAAACACAATGCCGGCCGCGACTTTCAGACGCGGACCATGGCCTCGTGCTGGTGGCGGTGGCGGCGCGGCTTCTCCTGGAGGCCGGCGGCGCGGAGTCCCGGGCCCGGCTCCCTCGGCCGCGCGGGACTGTCCGGGCTGCGCGCCGCCGCCGCCGCCGCTGCATCCCGCGCGCAGATGTCCTATTTTAATCTTGTGAAGAGTTTAACATCTGCCTTTCCAAATATGTATAGTATATCACGGTTCCATCACGTGACGCCAGCAGTGTGCTGCTGTAGTAGAACACGGAGCGGTGAAAAATACACTGATCCTTTTAACCTTGGCTGGAGAGACTTGAAAGGTCTGTACGAGGACATCAGGAAGGAACTATTCATATCTACAACAGAACTTAAGGATATGTGTGAATACTACTTTGATGGAAAAGGAAAAGCCTTTCGACCAATCATTGTGGTGCTAATGGCCCGAGCCTGTAATATTCATCATAATAACTCCCGAAATGTGCAAGCAAGCCAGCGTGCCATAGCCTTAATTGCAGAAATGATCCACACTGCCAGCCTGGTCCATGATGATGTCATTGATGATGCAAGTTCCCGAAGAGGAAAACACACAGTTAATAAGATCTGGGGTGAAAAGAAGGCTGTCCTTGCTGGCGATTTAATTCTTTCTGCAGCATCGATAGCTCTGGCACGAATTGGAAATACAACTGTTGTATCTATTTTAACCCAAGTGATTGAAGATTTGGTGCGTGGTGAATTTCTTCAGCTCGGGTCAAAAGAAAATGAAAATGAAAGATTTGCACACTACCTTGAAAAGACGTTCAAGAAGACTGCAAGTCTGATAGCCAACAGTTGTAAAGCAGTCTCTGTCCTGGGATGCCCTGACCCAGTGGTACATGAAATTGCCTATCAATACGGAAAAAACGTGGGACTCGCTTTTCAGCTAATAGATGACGTCCTGGACTTCACCTCGTGTTCTGACCGGATGGGCAAGCCGACCTCAGCCGACCTGAAGCTCGGGTTAGCCACCGGTCCCGTCTTATTTGCTTGTCAGCAGTTCCCAGAAATGAATGCTATGATAATGAGACGGTTCAGTTCACCAGGAGATGTGGACAGAGCGAGACAATACGTATTACAGAGCGATGGTGTGCAGCAGACAACCTACCTCGCCCAGCGGTACTGCCGTGAAGCAGTGAGAGAGATCAGTAAACTTCGACCATCCCCAGAAAGAGACGCCCTCATACAACTTTCGGAAATCGTGCTCACAAGAGATAAATGACAGCTCGTTCTGTTATTTCTGGCAGCTATTTTACCAGACTGTGCCTAAAGAATTCTGTGGAGTATACTTTGCTTCATGTGCAGGTAACCAAAAAATCATTTTAAAAAATCATTTCCACCTTATTAATGGGACTTTTTTTATTGGCAAAGTTTTTCAGAAAACTTTTTAAATGTCATTAAACCATCTGAATCTGTCATTCTAGTCCTGTAAACTCTAATCGCGGTACTTGACGGTTAGATGTGGTATTGTTTACACGGTTAATATCCACATGTAAAGCCATTACACGAATAAATAATCAGTGTTAAAATTCAAAAAAAAAAAAAAAAAAAAAAACACAATGCCCCCATATTAGGGTTCTCCAGAGAGACAGGTCCAATAGGAGTATGTACATAGAAATACACACACACACACACACACACACACATATATATATATACACACACACAGGCACACACACACACATATATATATACATACATACACATATACATATATATAAATATGGAGACAGAGAGAGAGAAAGAGAGAGAGACTAAGATTGAAATTGAATGGTTGGCTTTAAGGAATTGGCTCACACAATTGTGGGAGATGGCAAGTCTGAAATCCATAGGGCAAGCTGGCCATCTGGAAATTCAGGTAGGAGCTGATACAATTTTAAGTATAAGCTATACAGGGAAGGCCACTCAGGCTGGAAACTCAGAGAAGCTTCAACTGGCAGTCTTGAGGCTAAATCCCTTCTTCTGGAAAGCTCAGCCTTTCTTTTATGGCCTCCAGCTGGCTGGAGGATGCTCCCCTGCACTGTGGCAAGGGAGTCTGCTGTGCGCAAGGTCTCCTGCTTTAAATGTTAATCACTTCTAAAAACATAACTTTAGAGCAACAACCAGACTGGTGTTTGACCAGACCAGCTACGATCACTGACCCAGAAAGTTGAAAAGGAATAAGTTCTGCCAAAGACAGACTGCATGGAATTTTTTTTTTTTTTTTTTTTTGCGGTACGCGGGCTTCTCACTGTTGTGGCCTCTCCTGTTGCGGGGCACAGGCTCCGGACGCGTAGGCTCAGCGGCCATGGCTCACGGGCCCAGCCGCTCCGCGGCATGTGGGATCTTCCCGGACCGGGGCACGAACCCGTGTCCCCCGCACCGGCAGGCGGACTCTCAACCACTGAGCCACCAGGGAAGCCCTGCATGGAATTTTTAGTACGTGTTCCACCCAAAAAGTTTCCACGGTCAACACTTATTTGTTTAAACAATTTCAAACATATTTATTTATCGATGAAAGCCTTTATTATGCTCAATATACTGGGAATTCCTCAAGTAGGGGGCTATAGTTTGTGGTGATCTCTGATTTTTATAATCATACAATCTTTTTGTGTGAAAGTCATCTCCTCTCTACCAGTGTTTCTTACTTTCTTTTTATTGAAGCATAATTGACTTACAATATTAGTTTTAGGTACACGACAAGTAATTTGATATTTTTATACTTTATGAGATGATCACTGAGATAATTCTAGTTACCATGTCACTGTACAAAGTTATTAAAATATTAACTATATTCCCTATGCTATACATTATATCCTCACGACTTATTTATAACTGCAAGTCTGTACCTCTTAATCATCTTCACTTATTTTATCCATCTCCCCCTGTACCGCCACGCCTCCTCAACCAGTGATCACCAGTTTGTTCTCTGTATCTATCATTCTGTTTCTGTTCTGTTTGATTTGTTTTTTTATAACCCATATATTTACAGATTCCACTCCCGGAGAGAGTTCCAGCAGTTCCCTGCCCTGTTGGCAGATGTATTTCATTCTCGTACAGTCTAGGTGCCCTTTAAACTACTGTAATTTTGCTTTCACCCTCAGGGTGGGTGGATCTGTGCGTGGGTCCCTCAGTAATACCCGTCCAAGTTGGGGGTGGGGTTCCCCTAGATACCATGCCTCTGTCTACCCTACCCATCTCTCTGTGGTCCCTCTATTGTCGGTTGTGCAGAAGCTATTCAATCAGCCATAAGTTCTCTTTCAGGAGGAATTGTTCTATATGTAGGTGTAGATTTGGTGTGTCTGTGGGAGGAGGTGAGTGCAGGGTCTTCCTATGCTGCCGTCTTGTACGGGACCCCTAAACCGTTGTTTCTTGATGCAGAAACAGTGTTTTTGATCAAAATCAAAAACAATCTCTCTTTTTTGAAGCTGAGGAAACTGAAGCACAGAGAGGTGAAGGGCCCTGGCTCACAGAGAGTTGGTGGCAACTCCAGACCCAGGTTTACTGACTTCAGTGTTCTTACCCAAAGGAAAATATAAAAAGCTAGTAGTAAGTGGTAAGGATTGGGGCCATTCCTCGGGAGGTGTTTAATTTGGGGCCGGCAACTGTGATGGATTCTGTACCTCTCTAGCATTTCTATGTAGCTGAAGGTAGACCTGATGAATACGTATTAAATGGAAGATGGGTACATGATGGAACTGGAAGCCCAGCTGGCTTTGTCTTGATGATGATCGTGTGTGTGTGTGTGTGTGTGTGTGTGTGTGTGCGTGTGTGTGTAGATTATCAACTGGTGGAACCCTCTTTTTTTTCCCTAGGGCCAGTGACAGCCCAGTTGCCAGCAGTGGGTGGTGGGAAAAGCTGTTGAGTGGGTCAGTCTTGGGGTTTGAGGCAATTGCCTACACTTGCTATACTTTGAACCCAAAGATGGAAGAAATTCCCATCTGGTTAAAAAAAAGATGAGAAAAATTACAAAGCAATGATGGCATGCCACTCAAAGAGGAGGGTATCAAAGTTAATAATTAACAGAGGAATGTTACCCCCAAAGCTCTTTCCAAGAGAGTTTAAAAATCCTTCTTCTATTGATTCTTTTTCCTTGGCTATTGGCTTGGGCAGAGGATTAAAAAGCTATGATTTCAGATTTGATATATTCTCCTCCAGGAATAGACATCCTCCCAATGTGTGAATTTCTTGCTTTTTTTTTTTTTTTAAGTTGAAGTATAGTTGATTTACAATGTTGTTTTGGTTTCTGGGTTTTTAAAAATTGAAGTATAATTGATTTTTAATTTCTTAGATTCATTTTAATCTTTACTTTAAAGCTTCCTGGGAACTCTTTGGGTATTCCATGGCAGATGACATTATATAGCCCTGTATGTATTTTCTTTTATGACAGAAGCATCAAACATAGGTGTCAGTATCTATTTTATTATACAGTGTTCCTTAACACTCTAAAAAAATTGGATAGGACTGAGACATACTAAAACCATAAAACTATCCCATAGGGCCAGTAATGCAAACAGATCAATATTTTGTTTGAAAATGGTCTGGATTAGTCCTTCAGAAACTAATCTTGAAAAGTAGGAGATAATCACCATTGCACACCCCCTTTGTCTTTATAATTGTTATGGACTTGCCCCCAAATCCTCTTAATTCTCCTGAATTTTTCTATCAGGTTTAAGAGACGCTAAAGTTTAATATTCATGGTATAAATCAGTTCTTGGTGGGGTTCTTACCCCTGCACTCTACCTGAGGTCAGCATGGTGCCTGAAAAATGCAGAGCAATAGATGCTATTGGCGTTTGTACTTTATTTAAACCTGGTGCTTAGGCTGGGTTTCCTCACAGCAGAGCCTTCAGGAGGGATTCGTGCACAAGTGATTTACTGAGGGAGTGACCTCTGGTGAAGTTTGTATGGGAGTGAGGGCAGCACCACAGAATTGTCAAACACTGAGCCTGGGGGTGGGCGTTGTATCCCTGTATCTCTCAGTTAATGGCTGCGGATCACCCCGAGGGAGCGTGTGACCTCTCAGTCATTTCTGGGTGCGGGGGGTACCACAGCAGTTCTCTGAAGAAGGATGCAGCAGCTGGGGAAATTGTGCATTTGCCCAGTAAATGGGATCTAAGTAGGTCACCAAGAACATCTATCATACCTAGGCAGACTTAAAGGTCCTGAATCCCCGCTTCCGTTCTTATTCTCCTGGCCTTAGCTTAACCACCTAGAATAAACACTAAAGGCATCATAAGCTGAAAGAGCCAGCTCTTGGCAGTCAGCTCCTGCCTGCACCCTCAACCATGTAACCCAAATATCAACTGGATTTCCTAACTCTGAATCCAAAAATTTAAACTTACGTCTTCAACCCTTGAAACCCTTTGCTATTTTCTAGTTTTATCAACTCTTTACTCAATTGACACCTTTTGTGATGTCAGATGTCAGGGGATTTTTGCCTGGATATCATAGAGTTTTTCATTCTGACTCTACAGAAGCACCACACAAAGGTTATACAAAGCTCTCTGCTTATCCAAATGAGACATTAATGAGAATTTGGCTAAGCCTGACCACTCTGAGATCCATGGGCTTTATTCCCTTTTCACTTCCGTGATGCTTTTCATTTGCTGTGAGACAGAAAAACTCTGCTGCATTGGCACAGGCAATACTCCTAACCCTCCCAACTGTCTTAAAAAGTCAGTAGAGGAAATGGAAGGAAGAGTTCCATATTCTTACTGTGGTTCAAAACAGATCCCAACTAAAGATAGTAGAGGCCACATACAGTCTCCGTCACATATTCTTCTTTGTTTTTGTTTGTTTACAACTCTTTAAAAATTTAAGAACCAGTCTTAGCTCTGAGGGCCATACAAACACTGGCCTCTAGTGGGATTTGGCTCATGGACTGTAGTTTGCGAACCCCTGCTATATCAAAGACCTTACAAATGCAGCAACGGCTCCAACAAAATTGAAAAAAAAAAACCATTTAAATACAAGTCACAGCCATTTGAGAAGCAAAGGTGCTGATTAAACAGCTATCAGAATCTCAAAATCAACATTAAACGTCTTGCTAAAAGCAGGCACATTCAGTAAAAAGAACCAGAAAATGAATTATTTCACAGCAGAACTTGTTGCCCCAAACAGGAAGTTACATAGTTGGTGAGACCCTGATAATATAATCAGGTACAATTATTGTAAGAAAAATGCTGGGACAAAATGCAGTACGAGAAATTAAAAAGGTTTCACACTGTCAAACAGTGTGATAAGTTGAAGTACAGTTGTCCCTTGGTATCCATGGGGGATTGGTTCCAGGACCTCCCCATGGATATCAACATCCACAAATGCTCAAGTCCCTTATATAAAATGGTGTAATATTTGCATACAACCTAGGCACAACCTTCCAAATACTTCAAATCATCTTTAGATTATTTATAATACCTAATATAAAGGAAGTGCTACGTTAATAGTTATAAATACAATGTTAATGCTATGTAAATAGCTGCCGGCAAGTGACAAATTGAATTTATGCTTTTTGGAACTGTCTGGAAATTTTTCCAAATGTTCTTGATTTGCGGTTGGTTGAATCCACAGCTGTGGGACCCACAGATGTGGAGGGCTGACTGTATTGATGACATGTTACATGATCTTGAAGAGGTTTCGTGAAACAAATTGAAAGACCACGTGGCTTCTTTATCTAGACTGAGTCCGCAAATTTCACCAATAAATGTGATACTGCAACATTGGTAAGATTTACAAATAACTGTGAAATTCAAGAACACAAAGAATTGCCCATAAAAATCAAAGGCCAGGACATAGATAATATTTGGCCTTCATATCTATAAACAAAAGGTCTGTCTTGGAAGAACAGTGTTGATTTCTGAACTGATGGAGCCTTGTCAATGGTTGGTTTTGATCTTTTTTTTTCATAAATTTATTTATTTATGTATTTTTGGCTGCATTGGGTCTTCATTGCTGCCTGTGGGCTTTCTCTAGTTGTGGCAAGTGGGGACTCCTCTTCGTTGCGGTGCGCGGGCTTCTCATTGTGGTGGCTTCTCTTGTTGCAGAGCACAGGCTCTAGGCGCGTGGGCTTCAGTAGTTGTGGCACAGGGACTCAGTTGTTCCGCGGCATGTGGAATCTTCCTGGACCAGGGCTCGAACCTGTGTCCCCTGCCCTGGCAGGTGGACTCCTAACCACTGTACCACCAGGGAAGGGAAGCCCCTCAATGGATGGTTTTATGAGCGCTCTGGTATCTTGTTAAAATTTCCTCGCATTGTCACAACACACTGCCTTCTTCACAGAGAAGTACTGTTGTCAAACACTCTTAGAGATAAAATGAAAGAAAGTTTTGGATGATGCTACAAAATGGCTTTGATATATAAAGGCTAATTAACTTGAGAATATTTGAAACTGTGGGAAAATCTGGACAAAGACCACATATTCTGCTATACATAGAAATTTAGTGGCTTACCAGAGGAAGAGTTTTCAGTAGAGTTCTTGAGCTGATAGGTGAAATTTAGAAGTGCTTTCAAGATAAATTGGCCAGATTTTACTAAGTGCTTTGAAGATGAACAGGGGCTGCAGAAAGTAGCCTTCTCAGCAGATACTTTTCATCGTGTGGACTAGTTGAACAAGTTTCTGTAAGAAAGTGTTTTGCCTTCAAATGACAAGATGCTTGAATTTAAAAGGTAACTGAGAGGGATTTTGGATTCAGGTAATGATGGAATAAGACCCTCCTGGAAAACTCCCCTGCAGTAAACAACTATAAAACTTGGACATAAAGCAAAAAGCAATGACCTGAAGGCACTGGAGGGAGAAGAGAAGCATACAGAAACTGATGAGAAATAAATACTTGGAAGAGGGGAGCTGTATGGTAAGCTCCTTGTATCTGTGGCTTTTAGCCTGGGTGCATGGCCAGCACATGTTGGTGAAGGTGTCAGGAGAAAACCCATGGTCTCTCTGATAGGGTAATCCACAGATGATGGACAGAGTCGGAGATTCCCTGAAGAAAAAGAGATAGAGAGGACTTTCCCAAATTCTACTAGTTTCTCTGACTAATTCCTGAACCACAGACGCATGAAACAGACTCAAGGTATCTTAGCTAAAGATAGATGATCCCAACTGAGTCTGGAGTTGCTGTTCAAGAAACAGAGTTCCATAAGCAAAAGAAAACCACTTATTAGAGTAAAACAACAAAATCAAGAATTTACACAACCATTCACAAAGTCCAGGGTAAATCCAAAGTTTCCCAACAAAACTAACCAAGAAAATGGAATACATCCTCAAGAGAAAAGAAAATCAACTGAATCAGAACTTGAGAGGAACTAGATATTACAGTGAGCAGACAAGGACTTTTAAACAGATATTATAATGATTTTCAATGAGATAAAACAAAGTATGAGCTCAATAAATAAAAAAATGGAAAATTTCAAAAGCAAAAGAAAAACAAAACCCCAAAACCAAATGGACAATACTTGAATGAAAAAATTCAGTATTTTTTGAAAAATACAATATTTGAAAAAAAAATTTACTGAGCAGTCTTGACAGCTGGATGGAGATGACAGAATAAGTGAACTCAAAGAACAATAGCAATTTTCCAACGTGAAGAATGAAAGAAAAAAGACTGGGAAAAAAACAACAGAACCTTTTATATAAATATCAAGTATTCCAACATATGTGTAATAAGAATCCCAGAAGAAGAGAGAAAAAAGTTCAATAAAAATGACAAAAAAATTTCCCCCAGTTCGATAAAAGGCAGAAATGTATATATAGAACATGCTCAGAGGAATAAGCATAAATAAGCATAAATGGAATAAGCATAAACAATCCCACACTGCGGCATATCATGGTCAAAGTGGTGAAAACCAAAGACAGGAGAGCAAGTCTTCAAAGCATCAAAAGAAAAACAACACATTCTTTACAAGGGATCAATAATTTAATTAATGGCTAAGTCTTCAACAGAAACCATGGAGAATGGAAGAGAGTGGAACAACATCTCTAAAGCACTGAAAGGAAAAAAATTGTCAGCTCAGATTCTATAACCAGAGAAAATATCCTTTCAAGAATAAAGATATTTTTAGATGAACTAAGACTAAAAGTATCATCACCAGCAGATTTCCACATGCTGAAGGAAGTTCCTCAGGCTGAGGGTAGTCACAAAAGAATGAATAACATAAAAACTGTAAATTTAAAAGAATAATTTTTCTTTGTTTTCCTATTAATTGGTTTATATGAATCACCTAACTAAAGAAAAAAAGAGAATGGTGTCTTGTGTAATTTATAACAAATGGAGATGTATTATGTATGATAGTTATGTATAATAAATCATGGAGGGCATATGGAACTAATGGCTCCATGGTTTCTGTATTTTATTTGAGTGGTACCATATTAATGCAAGTGGGCTATGAGAACTTAAGGATGTATACTGCAATCCTAGAGCAGTTACTAAAATATTATTATAATGCCTGAAAAAAAGTAAAAAGCTAGAAAAAAATATAATGTAACATCAAGACATTGGGTATCAAAAAATAAAAGGCAGTTCCCACCTCTAAGAGATGCGAAACAAATGAAATAAGCCATACAATTACCCCGGGTAACTGTCAAAGAGTTTTAGGCAATGGTGCGGTGAAAGAGAAGCCAGAAAGAACCCAGCTGCTCCCTGAGCTGAGGACTCGGAGCCGGGAGAGTGGAGACATCTGCCTCAGAAGTCAGGAAAAAAACAGTCCTGGACTAAACACTGCTCTGCTTCCACCTAAGAAAGCTTAAAAGCAACCCCTGAAAGGATCAAACTGTTGTCAAGTAACCAAACTGTGTCTAAGAACAAAGATCAAGAATATTTATAGGAACACAGATTAAACAAGTTAAAATTAACATTACCTGGCAGGTGTATTAATTTTCTATTGCTGCACAGCAAATGACTGCAAACTTTCTGGCTTAAGACAACACCCATTTATTACCTCACAGTAATGTAGGTCAGAAGTTTGGGCAGGGCTCAGTTGACTTCTTGGCTCACCATCTTACAAATTAGTAATTTGTTGGCCAGGGCTGTTGGCTCATGTGGGGCTCAGGGTCCTCTTTCACATTCATTTGTCTACTGGCAGAATTCATTTCCTTGCAGTTATAGAATTCATTGAGATTTCAACTTCTTCAAGGCCATCAGAAACAACACTTCTCTGACTTCCTTTGTCTCTGCCCTCTAGATTCCTTCTAAGGGCACACCTAAATAGGTCAGGCCCACAAAAGACAATTTATCTCTCGGTTAATTCAACTGATTTGGGACTTAAATTTCATCTCTGTCAATATGTAATGTAATCACAAGAGTGATATTCTTTCATCAGGCAAGGGGATTATAAGATGGTGTGGGGCATTGGAGTCATCTTACAATTGTGCCAGCTACACTAGGCATGAGAAAAATATGACCCATAATGATGAGAAAATTCAATGGACTGAAATCAACTTAGAATTGATACAGATGATAGAATTGGTAGAGTGGGATATTTAAACAGCTATTAGAGCTATATTCTATAAATTCACAAATCTAGAGGCATGATTAAACACATTACGTAAGACATAAAACAATCCAAATGTAGCTTCAAATGATGAAAATTACAACGACTGAGATTAAAAGTGCACAGGATGGAATTAACAGCCGATTAGACATTGCAGAGAAAAAGACTAATAAGTTTAAAAACAAATCTTCACAGGGCTTCCGTGTTGGCACAGTGGTTAAGAACCTGCCTGCCGATGCAGGGGACACGGGTTTGAGCCCTGGTCCGGGAAGATCCCACATGCCTCGGAGCAACTGAGCCTGCGTGCCACAACTACTGAAGCCCATGCACCTAGAGCCCGTGCTCTGCAACAAGAGAAGCCACCACAATGAGAAGCCTGTGCACCGCAATGAAGAGTAGCCCCTGCTCACAGCAACTAGAGAAAGCCTGCGTGCAGCAATGCAGCCAAAAATAAAATTATAAATTTATAAAAAAACAAATCTTCATAAACAATCCAAAATAAAACATGCAAAGAAAAGAAGAATAAACAGAGAAATGGGAAAACTTCAGTAGACTTAACATCAGTGTAACTGGAGTCCCCAGATTTAGGAGGGAGAGTAGAAAAGAAAATTTGAGGAAACCATATTTGAGGAAATACAGTTAAATGTTTTCAATTTTTTTTTTTTTTTTTGCGGTACGCGGGCCTCTCACTATTGTGACCTCTCCTGTTGTGGAGCACAGGCTCCGGACGCGCAGGCTCAGCGGCCATGGCTCACGGGCCCAGCCGCTCCGCGGCACGCGGGATCCTCCCGGACCAGGGCACGAACCCGCGCCCCCTGCATCGGCAGGCAGACTCCCAACCACTGCGCCACCAGGGAAGCCCTTCAAAATTTGATAAATACTATAAATTCATAGATCCAAAAAGCTCCATGATCCTCAAGTATAAGAAACATGATGAAAATTACACCAAGGCATTTTAACCTTGTATCATTAAATCCCATGATAAAGAGAAAATCTTAAAGCCATCCAGAGCAAAAGACATATATATATATAGGAGTGAGGTTAAAAATGACAGCAGACGCCTTGGAAATAATGCATGGGAGAAGACAACGGAGCAGTACCTTTAAAGCATTGAAAGAAAAACCCTGACAAGCTAGACTTCTGTACTCAGCAAAACGATCTTTCAAAAATTAAAAAGGTAAAATAAAGCCTTTGCTTCAGATATACAAAAGCTGGAAGAATTTATCTCCAACAGTGTTTCACTAGAAGATATCTTAAAGGAAGTCCTTCAGGCAGAAAAGACAAGAATGCCAAATGGAAATCTGGATCTACACCAAGAAATCGTGAACACTGGAAATGGTAACTAGGTGAATAAATAGAAAAGACTTTTCATTATTTAAATTTGTTTGGGAGGTTGCTGACTGCTTAAAGCAAAAATGATAAAAATAGATCATAGGGTTTCTAACATATAGAAGTAAATGTATGACGAAAACAAGAAAGCCAAGAGAGGAGAAATAGAAACTCTTAAAAGGTTCTCATATTGTGAGTGAAGTGGTGCAGTATCACTAGAAGGTAGACTGTGGAAGGAAGTTGAATATGGATACTGTAAACCC
The DNA here is from genome assembly GCF_937001465.1 of Orcinus orca. Taxonomy (NCBI): domain Eukaryota; kingdom Metazoa; phylum Chordata; class Mammalia; order Artiodactyla; family Delphinidae; genus Orcinus; species Orcinus orca. Next base: position 88,730,837 of record NC_064567.1, read on the forward strand.
TTAAACAATAACAACAAAATATTAATACAAGTAATTATAGATAGTAAACCAACAACTGAGATGAATGTATTCATAAAAATACTCAATCTAAAAGAATACAGAAAAATTGGAAAAGGGGATAAAGAACAGATGGGAAAATTGAAAATAAATAGCAAGATGATAGATTTAAACCCAGTTATATCAATAACCAAATTAAATGTAAATGATCTAAACACTCTAATTAAAAGGCTGAGATTGTCAGATTGGATATGAAAGCAAGATCCATCTATATGCTGCCTAGAGGAAACCCATGTTAAGCTTCAAAATATAAAATGGGTTATAAGTATAAGGATGGAATTAGATATACCATACTAACATTAATTCAATTCAAGCTAAAGTGGCTATATTAAAGTGGCTATGATAAAAGGGTTATCAAGAGGATATAACAATTGTAAATACTTATGCACCCTAAAACAGAGCTTCAGAAATGCATAAAGCAAAAACTGATAGAACTGAAAGGAGTAACAGACTAATTTACAATACAGCAAGAGATTTCAAAATCCCCTGAAAAAACTGATAGAACACTAACACCCAACTGACCTAATTGATCTTTTTATAAACCATCACCCACAACAACAGATTACACATTCTTTTCAAGTACACACACAAAAAATTTATCAAGGTAGAACAAGTTGTAGGCCATAAAAAGGTCTTCATAAGTTTAAAATGATCCAAATTATACTAAATATATACTCTGACCACACTGGAATTAAATTAGAAATCATTAGAAATCTATGTGGAATAGCCCCAGATATTAAAAACTGACACACTACTACATAACTCATGGGACAAAGGAGAAATCAAAAGTGAAATTACAATTTTGAACTGAATAAAGATGAAAATACAGCATATCAAAATCTGTGGGATGCATCTGAACGGAACTTAATGTAAAAGTTATAGGGCTAGACACCCATATTAGAAAAGAAGGAATCAAATCACTGACTTCAGCTTGAACCTTAAGACATTAGAAGAGGATCAGATTAAGCTTCAAGTAAGCAGAAGAAAGGAAATAAAAATGATTAGAGCATTAATCAATGACTTAGCAAACAGAAAAATAATATGATATAATCAATGAAACCAAAAGCATATTCTTAGAGAAGGTCAATAAAGTCGATAAACTTCTAGACAGACTGATCAGAAGAAAAAGTGAAGATACAAATCACCAACATGGGGAATGAAAGTGGTAACATAACTACAGATCCTAGTTATCAAAAAGATAAAAAGGGAATATTATCCATTATCTCAAAACATTTGACAACTTAAATGAAACAGACAAGTTCTTTGATAGACACACTACCAAAGTTCACTTAAGAAGAAATGAAAAACTTGAATACCTCCATCTATGCCAAAGAAATTGACCTTGCAGTTAAACGATTCCAACAAAGAAAACTGCAGCACCCCATGTCTTCACTGGTTAATTCTACCAAATATTTAATGAAGAAATAATATCAATTGTACTCAAGCTCTTCCAGAAAAGTAAAGAGGAAATAATTCCCAACTCATTCTGTGCTCTAATGAAAGAGCACAGTTTTGTGTATATTTTGTATATATTACAGTTTTGTGTATATTTCTGTAGGATAAATTTTAGAAGTGGAATTGCTCATTCAATTAGAAACAGTGTAAGGGTAAGATCTTTCAGCAAAAGGCAGACAGCCCCTAAGTTCTGTTTGTCAGAGAGGGTCCTGTTCTTTCCAGCAGCCACAGCAAAGAAAGGAACAATTATTCACAGGATTTAATGTACCCTTAAGGAGAGACCTTCAAAGGAAAAGCTGCCTTTGGGAAAATCAGTGGAATAAGCACCAAAGAGAAGCAGAGCTCAATCAGTTCAGGTGAGAGTCGACCTGTTATAAAGAGAGAAGACCCGACTCCTTTCCTATCCTTCAGGAACAATAGTTGCAGTTTTCTGGAAAGAACCCAGGCTGGGGGAAGGTCTCTGCTATCCACCAGCCTGACAGCACACACCCTATGGAAGAACTTTAGGGTCACACAGCTTTCCCGCATATAGGGGAGGTCTGAGGAGTGTGGAGGTGTGAAAACAAAGACTGAAGGTAGTCAAACCACCTTATCAGTATCAAAAATCATAACAGTGAGGTCTGACCATGAACCAGACACTGCGCTACATGCTTTCCATAAATTATAATATTGAACTCTCACCATACTTCCAGCAGGAGGTATCATTATTATGCCTATTTTATGGATGACGAACCAGAGGAACAGAAAAGTTAAGTAACTGGCCCATGGTCACACTAGGTCATGCTACAAAATGGGCAGTCTAGGATTTAATCCAGACCTGGCACAGAAAGCAACTACTAAGTGTGTTCTGAATGAGATGCCCAGACTTGCAGATTAGGACAGGACAGGGACGTTGACAGCGAGGGGTCTGGAGTAACGCTACAGCAACTGGTAAGGGCAAGGGGTCAGAGCCTCACCAGCATTCAGAGTAAGAACAGGTGTCCAAGGTGTGCCTGCCCAGATACTCCAAGTCTGGAAAGGGGCCACATAAACTCTTGTCACCTGTCAGGAGCCAGGAAGTGAGGTTCCAGTGAAGAGACTGGGCTCATTTTTCCATCAATGAAAAGAAAGAGAGGGTCTGCCCTTTTGACTGACCTTCCCTCTATTGTTTGCCCATCTGGATCTTGGAGGACATATACTCTGAGGGTTCGTGACTAGACCACCACTCTGGGGATTACTAAGCCATCCTCTGTATGTAGCCACAGGAAGACCTCACTGTCTTCTGAAATGTTGCAGCCCTCCCTGTTCATTTCTTAAAAGTCATGGCCAAATCATTCTGTGACAGTTTACTAAACGCTTACAATTCTCAACGAGGAGACAACTGCAGCAGGATGGAGCTCTGCTTTGGGGCTACAATAAAAGGCACATCCCTAGTTTTTTTTTTCTGTTTTGGAGATAACTGCGATGGGATCAGAAGAGTCACTAATTTTTAATGCCACTGAAGGCAAAATATACGGCGCACGATCATAACAGTCATTGCATCATTACTGCTTTGCTATTTTAAAAGCAAGAAGAATGTTAACATAAGCTCTTTTCCTTTTTTCTTAATAGATCTTTATTGGAGTATAATTGCTTCACAATACTGTATTAGTTTCTGTTGTACAACAAAGTAAATCAGTCATATGTATACATATATCCCCATATCTCCTCCCTCTTGAGCCTCCCTCCCCACCCTCCCTGTCCCACGTCTCTAAGTCAACGCAAAGCACCCAGCTGATCTCCCTGTGCTATGCGGCTGCTTCCCACTAGCTAGCTATTTTACATTCGGTAGTGCATACATGTCCATGCCACTCTCACTTCGCCGCAGCTTCCCCCTCCCGACCGAGTCCTCAACTCCATTTGTAGATGTATGTCTACGTCTTTATTCCTGCCCTGCCACTAGGTTCATCAGTACCTTTTTAAAAAATTTGATCATCTATTAATTCATTTCACAAGGATTTATTGGGTGAGGGCCAGGCTCTTTGCTAAGTGTTGCAGGTACAGAAATGAGAGTTGATGCCCTAAATTTCACACAAAAGATCTGGCAAGGCTGTGACTTCAAATGGCAAGGTAATTCGGCAATCCAGAGAATCAAATCATGCTTTCAGTTTGCAGCTCCCTCTGCTCTAGAGTTGCGAGGGATAAGAATTTTTTTGCACAGTCACAGAAAGTCCCTAGTTTCAGTTCAAGGCATGAGCTGAACTGAACTGAACTCAGTCATTTGTCATTCCCCTTCTTTAAGCTTCTCAGCCCTTAAATGATTCCATCACCCTCAAATTTCTCATGTCCTTCAAACCATTTTACGATGGCAGCCATCTGGTTTCCCCAAAGCTATGCCTTCAATGGATACTTGACTCCTGGTGACCACAGATATTAATTCAGTTAGCAGCTCCTCTCCCACATGACCTAGGCTGCCAGTTAACCCATCTCTGGTTAGTGATGGGATCTGTAGTTGTCTTCAACAACTAAGACAGAGAACCAGTCTCACATTCTATGTTTGTTGGTTGCAACACACTCCTGGAACCAAGTTCTTTCATCAGGGTTCTTGGTTGCAAAACCCGGAAACACACTCTGGTTAATTTAAAAGGAAAAATGCTCTATTAGTTGAATATTTGGTAGCTCCTACAGATCACGAGAAGACCAGAGAACTGGATTTAGAAAATGGACAGGAATGGAGGCTGGGCAGCTGAGATAAGCAGAATCTGTTTACAATGTTAACACAAGTACTACCACCACCTCTCCCGGAGCCTGGCTGCCACTTCTACCACAGGTATAAATCCTAAACATTCCCTACTTCTTTGTACCATTTAACCTCAGTTTCAGGGAGAAGCAGCTGATGGGCCAAATCCAGGTCTAGCACCCAAGCCCTAGCATCCAGGGGACCAAGAGAACAAGTAAATGGACCCTCACTAAGACTCAAGCAACGGCAGTTTCTTCAACACAGAAAGGGGTTCAGTCAAAAATGACAAATTTCTTCTATAGTTAATTAGACAGGAAGTAACCTGACCCATATGAATATTAGAAAAGAGCTTGGACGATGGATTGTAATGATGTGTGACTAGATGGGCACTGACAGGAAGTGCCTTTTGAACCCAGAATAACAGGGCTTGGTGATTTATTGGTTGTGAAGGGTGAAAGGGAGAGAAGGAGAGCGTGGAATCTGGTCCCAGTCTCAGGTTTCTGGCTAGGATGACTAGGTGATTGCCTATGTTGTTGATCTCAGAAACATATCAAGAACTGGGGCTGGATCCTAGGTCCCTAACTCTAGGATAGGCAGTATGGTGTAACGGTTAAGAGACTCTGAGTACAGTCTTCTTGGGTTCAACTCCTAGCTGACCACTTCCCAGCTGTATGATTTTGGATGCGTGACTTAACCACTCCACACTTCGGCATCCTCATCTTAAAACGGGGGTAGTAATAATATCTGTCTAATGAGTGGTTGCCAGGCTGAATGAGCATAAATACGTAAAGCACTTAGAACGGCGCCTGACACTATACAGGGCTCAGTAAATGTTAGTTTCTATTGTTAGCTATTATCCATTCACTGCTCACTCCAATTAATTCAATGAGTTTGGGGGGTTCGCTATATCCCTATGAAAAGGTTGATCTGAAAAAAAAAAGAGTCATATTTAGCAGTTCGGGTTTACTGGTCATGCTGTCCACCACGGAGGAATGTAAACCAGCCTGAGGGCAGCCACTTACAGCCACTCATAAAGTGAGACAGAGTAGCCACTTTGTGTAAGACAAGGTTCCAGAGCATGTTGATAAGAAACTAAGAAAATGACCTCTGCAGATCTGAGACTGTGTCTTCTGCATGTTCTAATTTCACTTTCAGAAACCACTAAATTACAAGTCACTTATAACAGGGGAATGACACAGCATTTTGAAACCACTACTCCAGCGTGAGCCCGTCAAACAGGTTTCTTACATAACAAGAGCTCTGGCATCTCACCCAGGCGTGGCTCTTTGCCAGGTCCTCCATCCGCTAGAAAAAGGTACGGAGATATTTGGACAGTCATTTCTGAACCACGCTTAGGACACAGGGCAGTGTGCAGGCCAAGGCAGTGGGAGGCCAGTTCTACTCTGGCTTCGAGGGACTCTGGAATATTCGAGGTTGAATGCAAGTGGAAGGCAAATGCTTAGATATCCCTTGTGTTTCCAACTCCATCAGGGCATGCCTGGGGGAGCTTCAGGTCTAGGCCTTTCTGGAGCCAACAGGACCTTCAGAACTTGCAAATCTCCAGGAGTTTCCTGAACGGTCTTCAGTTCTATATCAGCTCATAAAGGTTAGAACTACCCCCAAGAGCCTTTCCTGATGCCCAGAACCAAGAGAAGCTGGGTGTAGCACTTCCACCCCCACTGCACAGTAGGTCTGAATTTCCTAAAGGAAGAAAGAACCCAGGGCCAAGAAAGATAAAGATCAGCTTTCAAGCTGGAAAATAAATATCCTTCTCTGTAGACTAATGTAAAAACAAACTAAAAATTTACCAAAACTTTTGGCATTAAACATTCTATTCATTTTCATTCTGAATTGCTAGGATAATCATAGGACACTTGCATTGCATACGAGGTCTGGCTGGAAAGAGCTAGTCAGTTCTATAAAATATACAATCTCTCTACTTTTCTGAGTTCTCTTACTCAGACATAATTGGCTTTGAGACGGGATGGTTCCTCAATTGTGTGGTATGATCTAAAATTTGGAGTGTTTTTACGTTACGAAAATTATCAGCATAATGCTATTTTTGACAGTGCTCTGAAAAAGGGAGACAGAATTTAAGCCTCATATCAAGAGAGCAAATTCTCCATTTTATGAAGCTTTTTCTTGCAGTTTTAGCGGAAGGAATCTTATTGAACAGGTAAGATATTTCTAAATACCTTAATATTGAGGATTGCTACTACTTCTTATCAGGTACTGGCCTTGGCACCTTGCATACGTTATCTCTAATTCTCATAATAAACCTGAAAGGTAGAGATTATTGCTCCATTACAGAGATGAGGAAACTTGGGTTCTGAGAGTTTATTTTGGCTAGGGAGATGCAGACTTGCTACCTACCGCAAAGCACTAACTCTTTTCATTGTACCGTGACGTCTCTTCCAAAGAAAGAAAATTGTCCTAGAGTGAAGGTGTCTTCTGGTCTAGCTAATTCAGAAGAGACCCAAACCTTCACTAGAAACTTAATTCACCATTTTGCCAAATGGTAGGTATTTTAGGTATTTTTGAGGTGGAATCACACTTCCTTTAAGGGTCGAGGTTTTGTGTTTTGTTTCTATTTTTTGTTTTTGTTTTGCTTCAGTGCAATCAATCAGAGGAGGCATGCAAACAAAATTTTTCTGATAAAAGCTGTTCACTTCTCACATTTCACTGAGGTGCCAAGTTGCCTTCAAGAGTGAAAAAAGCTATAGATCAGATCATTAGAAGGTCAGTCTGCACAAAGCTGTCCATGACCTGCCATCTCATTTGCTGATCAGTGCCCATTGTAACATCTCCTTACAATATTTTGAGGGGTCCCTGTGGGCAGAATCTGCATGCAGGAAGCTAAGGGTTGGGTAGACTCACTCCAAATGCTTCTACTTCAGAAGAGTGAAGGGTGGGATTTGCGTCCCCATTCACCCATTCGGCCTCTTGCCTGACTTTTGGATGCAACCTTTTCTGGCTAAAAGACCTGTCTTCTGGGGCATCACTCCAGCTCCTAGTTACTGACAATACAAGAAAACAAAAGACAGAGCTGCTCTTACACTAGGCACAAGCATCAAGAAGGAAACAAAAATTGGCCACAAGTAACCAGCATATCAATTCTGGGAAGAGCAGTGATCTTATATTCAGACATGCAATTCAGTGCAGACGGATGAGAAGATGCTGTCCAAGGTTTTGCCCTTGTCTGGCTCCCTCACTCAGATGCAGCTGTGCCTGAAATCCACCCTTAGGCAGGCTTTCTTGAGCTTAAACTGTTCTTCTCTAGAAGTCACCTCTTTAAAAGGCAAATGTCTAAGGAGAGGAGAATATGACTTTATTTTACAACCTTTGCATGGCTGTTACCAAACAACTTGTTAGGATAAAAGGAATCAAAGGCAAATCACCACATCTCTTGTTCCTCAGTTTCCTTGTTTGCAAAATGACAAGGGCGTGAATTAAGAAAGTTTTAATTTATGTTCCCACTTTATGACTCATTAGGACTCCCAGAATTCAGACAATACGAAGGCACTGTTAACTCAGGGAAAAGGGAGGGAAAGCCTCACAGGCATGAAATCCAGCTAGTGGGTTGTAATCAGCATTCATTTTTTGTAATGGAAGAGAATAGAGAATACAGATTCCATTGCATGTAAAAAGGTAGGTATTGTTTTGTAAATTTTATGTATATATTATTCATTGAGCTGGAAACCCTCTTGTCTCTTCCTTTCTCTCATCTTCCTTATCTTCTGTCTTATCACTCCCCTTGACCTTTTCATGTCCATCCCCCTGACTAGATTTTGTACTCAACATGAACTCCCACAAGTCTTGGCAGTTACCTTGTCCTAAAAGGAATGAAGGCCTTTGCAGTGTAGTTTTGCTATATACTAACAGCAAGGGTGGGAAGGACTGAAGAATATTTTGTGGATCAGAGTCAATTATTAAAACTTCTTTGACTCATCAATTAATCACTTGATTACAAGCCTTTGAGTTGGTTGGGACTTACTGAGGACTATTTGTAACACCTGACAGTGTATTTAGAGATTTTCATAAGTGCAACACATGTGGTTTAACCTCAAGAGAGCCCTATGAAGTTAAGGAAGAGAGAAATGTCACAATTTTTTTTTTCAAAGAGGAGGTGGCAGACTGTACTTTCTAAAGATGGCCACAACTCTATCTTCTAAATGCTCTCATACAGTGTTGTCTTGTCAAATCCCATCAAGACTTGGACTCTATCTCTCAACTTCCTTGAATCTAGATGGGACCAGTGATTAGTTTTGACCAACAGAATACAGCATAAATGATGCTGTGCCACTTCTGGGCATAGCGCTTAACTGGCTCGACAGCTTCTGCTTCCTGCCTCTTAGAAGCCAGCCAGCATTTAAGAAATAGGAGTACATTCAGACCACCATTCTGTGAGAAATCCAAAGCCATGTGGAGAGGCCCTAGAGGATGAGGTACTGTGTGGAGAGAGAGAGAGAGAGAGAGAAAGAGACACACACACCAAGGTGCCAGACTCATGAGTAGGAAGCCATATTGAAGGTGGATCCTTCAGCCCTATCTGCCCCAGCTGATGCTGTGTGGACCACAGACTAAGCACCTTGCTGAGCCCTTCCTGAATTCCTGACCCACACAACTGTGAGTGAGGTAAAATTATGTTTTAAGCCACTGCATTTGGGGATGGTTTGTTATGTGGCATAGATAACTGGAGCAAAGGGCAAGGACCCATATACACGTAATGCTTCTAAGCATCTGGTTGCAGCCATGGTGAGTGCTTTATGTAAGTGCAGAAAGTTTTGGGTGATAAGAACCCCAGAGGAGATGCTCTGGGCATACTCAGCACCCTTGGAAAAGCTAGCCTTCAAATAAGAGGTAACTTATACCTAGTCAAGATTGAAAAGGATCTCACAGTCAGATGCTAGTGATTTCTAGCGTCACTAGGAGAAGTCTGGCATGGAGAAAGAAGACCCAGGATCATTACCAAAACTAATAAAATCCCTTCACCATCTTCAGCTCTCAGCTCCCTACACCTAATGAAATCAATTCTTGGAATCCTTTTACTTCCTGGCTATGGAGGAGCCAGACATTTTTTTCCCTCCAATGACTCTTTCATTTCCCTCCAAAATTGTATGTACCTTGAACCCTGGGAAAAATCAGACTTCAATCAAATATCACTACAATAAGCACATCAACTATAATGCATTACAAGAAAGATAAAATGCTACAGCCTTGTATGCTAAATCCTCAAGGGAACACAATTCAAATAATCCATGTTTACTTAATGCCCAGTTTATATTTCTTCCAGAAATACATTCTATAGCTTGCACTACAAAAAAAAAAAAAAAAGATTGTTGTTTTGTTTTGTCTCGTCTCTGGCATCCTTTGTGTTGGGTTTGCAAGCAGCTTCCAGGTGAAATCTGTGTGCTTGTGAGTTAAGACGGAAGCAGGTAACTCCACAAGGGGGGCCCTATGTCACATTGCTTTGTGACATGTGTGCAGCCACTAGTGCACCTGTGCTTTCTTCCGGAAACCTCTAGGTATGCTAGGTTCTATTTGTAGCCTACCCAGGTGTCATTCCCCACCTTACTTCTTTCATAAGAGACTCTGATTTTTTTTTTTTTAACGCATCAATAGTTAATGATCCTCTCCTTCATTGGGAGACCAGGCAGTTCTTTGGCCCAAGGACGTGACTCTTGATTAAGTGAATGAATCAAAGTTCATCCTTTTTGTCAGTATTTGGTTCAAGAGTCGGTATGTGACACAATTCTGGTGCATGAGGGCCAGCAGTCGGATGTGGGACTTTGGGAAAAGTTTCCTATCTTTCTGATAGGCCTCCAAGGAAGACGTGTTCTCCATTCCTGTCCTGTAGTTTGGATACTATGCGAGGGTGTGATACCTGCAGCCACCATCTTGTCCACCATGAAGGGAGCCAGTCCAAAGGGAAAGTCAGTGTGCTGACGGGCGTTTTTTCACAGAGAGAAAAAAATCTGTATCGTTCACTGTATTATGAGCTGCTGAGTTAACCTACCTTGGAACTTGGCTAACTGTGCTTCTTGTCATGTGAAAGAATTTTTTCTTTCCTTGTTCAAGTCACTTTCAGTTGAATTTTCTCTTACTTGCAACTAATAGCAAGTCATTATTCTTAATATTAGTTAAGAATAAGAAATAACAAATGACTAAGTGCGTACTAAAGGGGAAAAACACCTTTGGCATCGGGGAGACAAAACTATTGCATACTTCTGGATGGGTAAGGCTTCAGGCACGTGTGTTAGGCTGTGAACTGCCTTTGGGAAGTCCATGTTGGTTAGTACAGCAAAGGAAGTCTCCTTAGGAGCACCTGAACTGATCTCAGTTTTGAAGAGCTCAAAATAAGGGAGTCAAGGACTAAAAGCCACTGTTGTTTCTCTCCAAGGCTTTTTTAGCCCAGAAGGAAAATGCAAAGGTTCAGATCTTTATCTGAAAGCCTAGAGTGAGGTTGTCCCAGCATTTGGGAAGAAGATGCATGTGTGTACCTCAGCAGGGATGGAATCCAATGGGGAAAGTGGGGTCTCCATTATTGCAGCACCCAGTCCTGGTGACCCAGAAGGAATGCACATTGACCATGGTTCATCTATGGGATACTAAAGGAACTTCTCTGCACACAGCTCTGGCTGCCAGAGAGAACTTTCTGGCTTGGGCTGGCGGTCCCCAGAGAGTGGTCCAAAGCTACAGGCCTCTTGGATATGCACGAACCACCTGGCTTGTGGTGGAAACACACTGCCATCAGCTCCTTTGACAACAAGCAGAATGACGAGAACACTCTTGACGCTTGGAACTGCTCACACTTTAATTCATTTGTGGCAGGATAAACGTGCTGCCTGTGTGTTCTGAACCACATACTGATGTATTCCTTGGGATGAAGTAAACATAACTTTTCTCATCTGACAGATAATAGTAACTCCTCAATAAGTTGCAAAGGAAGGCTAAAATGGAAGACTGACCGCTTTTCATAGCAGCCCTCCACCCACAGAAGGCAATTTGGGTATGACAGGGGCTTTTAGAAAATTATTGATTTCTCTTAGAAGCTCCTGAGAAAGAGGAACGTAGCCCCCGGCATCCTGGAGCTGGCCTAGCACTCACAGCTGGGTCTTCGTGTTCCCTCGCTGAACATAAACAATTTCACAGAACATCAACATGAGAGAAGGCCACTCTGTGATCCTGACGGATCAAGACAGAAATAAGCGCACTTCATAATGACGTCTGGACACAGACAGAACTTGAACATTGTTCAAGACACCAAGCACCTCCCTCTCCGGGCCGATAGGAGTGGCTGCTGCTTCCTTACCCATCACAGCTTTAGCCTCGCTCTGGTCTGCCCTCCCTCTAGAGGAGATATATTGAGATACTGTACGAGTTCTCCAGGGCTGCCATAACAAATTACCACGAATGGGGTGGCTTAAACACAGACATTTATTGTCGCACAGTTCTAGAGTCTGGAAGTCTGAAGTCAGGGTGTTGGCAGGACGGGTTCCCTCTGGAGGCTCCGAGGGAGAATCCATCCCATGCCTACCCCCTGGCTTCTCGCGGCTGCTGGTAGTTCTTGGTGCTCTTTGGCTTGTAGACACATCACTCCAGTGTCGGCCTCCATGGTCACATTGCCTTCTCCCCCATGTTTCTCCTCTTTGTCTCTGTGTCCTTTCTCCTTTAAGGATTCTTGTCATTGGATTTAGGGCCCACCTGGCTAATCCAGGATGACCTCATCTCTAGAGCCTTTTGTTTAATTATATCTGCAAAGACCCTTTACCCAAATAAGGTAACATTCACAGATACTGGGTATTAGGAATTGGACTTACCTTTTGGGGGACTGCAATTCAACCCACTACAGATCCCTAACCATAGAATTATTCCAGCTTCCTACAGCATCCAGTCCAGGGCAAAGCCTCACTTTCCTAACTCTCTCCAAAATATCTAACACAAACTTAAGTCTTCCGTGCCTTTTCTAACACTCTCTTACAGATGTGGTCCACAGTTTACTGTGGCGTCTTCTCCTTCACTGCAGTGAGTAAGTAACCCAACTTGTTCAACTATCGGAGTGTTCCCGGTGGTCTCTGGCTGGAGGGCATTGATACTCCCTGATACTTAACATTTATTAACTCGAATGTGTCAGGCTCCATGTCAATGCTCAGAGGCAAGAATCCACTGAATCTTTGTAGCAGCTCAATGAGTAGGTACTATTCATCCTCATTTTACAGGTGATAAAACTGAGGCTTAGAATTAGCATCTTATTGTTCAGGGTCCTCCAGAGAAACAGAACCAAAAAGAGAGAGAGGGAGACAGGAGAGAGAAAAAGAGAAGGTTTATTATTTGTTATAAAGATATTGGCTCATGTGATTATGGAGTCTGAGAAGTCCCAAGATCCGCAGTTGGCAAGCTGGAGACCCAGGAAACCAACAGTTTAGTTCCAGTCTGAGTCTGAATCATAATCACTCAAAATCCATGGTTTATGGGAGAGCCAATGGGATCATTCCAGTCCTAAGGCTGGCAGGCTCAAGGCCCTGGAAGAGCCAATGTTTCAGTTCACCCTAAAGGCAGGAAAAAAGCTAATGCCCCAGGCCTAAGGCAGTCAAGTGGAAGAAGCCTCTCTTACTGAGAGGAGAGTCAGACTTTTTGTTCTATTTAGGACTTCAACTGATTGGATGAGGCCCACCCACATAGGGAGAGCAGTCTGCTTTTCTCAGTCAACTGCTTTAAATGTTAATCTCATCCAAAAACACTCTCACAGAATCACGCAGAATAATCTTTGTCCAAATATCTGGACACCCTGTGGTCCAGTCAAGTTGACCCAAGAAATGAACCATCACAGCGTCTTTCCCAAGATCTCACAGCTGGTAGTTGGTGGAGCCAGATTTCAAACCCAGGGCTATCTGTCCCTCAAGTCCACACTCTGCCATAATGCTTCCCCATTCGCTCCCTTTTCACAGGTGGGCTTCCTCCAGAAACGATCTACAGTGGATTCTGTTCTAATTCTCACTGATTGTAGAGTCTGAACCACACAGTTTAGAACAGAATTACATGCTGTCTTATGTTTTTGCTGTTGTTTCACAGGTGGTTTTCTCGTCTTTCCCATTAGACTTTAAGGAATTTGGTAATAAGGACTATGTCTTAAGCTTTAATAATAGCTAACGTTATTGAGTACTTATTATGGACCAGGCACTGTACATGTATTTATCCATTTAATACTCAAAACAATGCCATTAGGTAGCTACCTCTATTATCACCATTTTACAGATGAGAAGACTACAGCCCAGATACTGACCCACCTACACAAGTTTACAGGGGCAGGAATTGAAGCCGGGGTTTGAACCCAGGCAATCCAGCCCCAGAGTTGTGCTCTTAACATCCCTGTGCTGTGCTTTTTGTATCCTTTCCCCTCAGTTGGCCCCCATTCCCATTATCTGTCTCAGTGGGTGCCACACGTAGGCACCCAGGGACTCTCTTTAGGGAGCTGATTTCAGGGTAAAAGAGCTCCCTGAGCAGCTAAACGGCTTTGAGGTTGGCTGACCAAGTGTGTGGGTGGAGTCTTGTCTGCAGGGTGCACCTGGATTGTGGATTGGCCTGGGACTTCCCTGGCCAGGCTCCTGGCTCCTCTACTGGCCTGGCCTTAGCTCAAGAATGTGCCTCCCAGGAGCCTGGGTTAAGAGTGCCCTGTGATATCATATGGTATTTGTCCTTCTCTTTCTGATTTACTTCACTTAGTGTGATAATCTCTAGTTGCTGTCTGTGCAGCAGAGATTGGCACAATATTGTAAATCAACTATACTTCAATTAAAAAAAAGAGTGGCCTGTGGCCCTCCCTCGGGAGAGGCGTTGGGCAGTCCTCACCTGCCTGTGTCCTGGTGCCAAGGCTGGGCCTCGAAAATGCAGTGTCACCTTACTAAGCACCACCTGGCTTCTGCTATTATGAGACGCTGCCCCACGAGGAGCTGCACAAACAGGTTCTTTGCAAAGGGGGAGACCTGCAGGTCCATCCCGAGGCTGGCACAGTGCCTGGGTGTAGGTCACTGGGCTTGAACACACCTGGTGCGCTTGACGGCTGCTGGGACAAACACAAACTCAGCACTTGAAGGAGTGGGAACAGTGGAACCCGCCCCCCAACTCCCAGCCCATCACCGCCACGTTACCCAAAAAAGCAGGTGGTGTTTCAGCTTCCCGAAAGCTGAATTATTCCTTAAGTATGCCAGGAAGCTCTAAATTCTCTGGATGTTGTCAAAGTCAGAATGGGAGTGTATTTTTCAGCTTGGGAAGGTGCTTCTCTTTGGTGCCGTGATGTTTTGTCACAGCACTTTTATTTTTTGAGTTACCATCACCTTCTTCCTCAAGGACCAGACCACGAGCACTTTAAGAGCAGAATCTTATTTTACTGATATCTGTCTTCCCCACACCTAGTACAACAACACAGGAGACACTTAGGGGGCTTCTTCCAAATGATAAAATCCGTAGGATTTCCCCCGATCTTTTATCCTATCGCCATCATCAAAAAACCTGGCTATAGGAGAAGAACCTCTGACAAGAAGGCAGGACCCTCGCGGTTATGTCCCAGCTCTGGGATAAATCAGCAACGCAACCTTGGCAATGTAAGTTTACTTCCGGAACCTCAATTCATTTATCTGAATGGACCACAAGGTTGGATTTGAGGAACTCTAATGTCCCCTCTAGTTTAACATCCTAGGGCTCTGCACGTGACATTCTCAGCACAGAGAGGGGGTGACAGGAATGTGGTTCCTGCCATATCTGATTTTGTAGCTGAAGAGTGAGAACGTGGACACAGATATACAGAGAGGTCCCCCCATCCCCCCAGAGCTCTGGAGGTAATGTCTATAGGCAACGACTGAAAAAGGGGTGGGATTCGGGGTGATAGCTTCCCAGAGCCCTTGGGGGAGGTGGCACTGGAGTCGGGGCCCTGACCCATGGTCATTGCACCTGCTGCTGGAATGCCCATATTTGAGACTTTGCCTGGGGCTCACCATGCCTTTCCCACCACCGATCTCTGCAATCCAACTACCAGAATCTGACGCAGGCTCCTCACCTTAGGCCATAGGCTTGGGAAAAACAACCTTCTTGCAGAGACTCCCAGGGGAAAGGAACATAACTCTTTGACCTTGAGCCCTAACAAAGAATTTGTTTCGGGATCTTTCAAATCTTGGGGAAAAAAATATACCGGTACTTTCAAAGCTTTCCTTGTTTGACATATTATAAAATGGGGGGGAGAAATATTCCCCTCTGGGGTCAATATTCCTTTGTTCTGGGAAGACGCTACGATGAATATTTGGTTATAAAAAGGAAAAGCAAGTATTCTAGAATGCAGAAATTCAGACCCCACCTTTCCAAGTGGCTCCGGTATCATCACAATAACCTAAGAAACTGTCTTCATCGCGTGTGGGACTTCAGCTCTCAATTGTTTTCTATAGGAAAATGTTTCATCTTTAAAGAAGATTTCGTGTTCAGAGTCTCTGAAAATTGTTCCCCGCTCTTGGAAAATGTGTGGATGTCCTTACTGGCGTGGAGGCTGGAAGCTGGGTGCAGCGGGGGCATTGGAAACCTATCCTCACTCCGGCTGATGGAGGGGTCACCAGCTCAAGGCCCATCTGGCTGGGTTGTTTGAAGCCATCCATTTAACTCAGACTTTGGAAAAGGATGATGTTTAATTTATTGTTTTCTGGTTCATTGTTTTGTTAGGGACCCTCAGGCAAGACCAATCCTCCCTGAATGGTGAGGACATTTCAATAATCACGCTGGGAGAGGCGGAAGAGGATAGGAAATGAGGGAAGATTTGGGGAACACTGAAACTGGGATTATGAGGAAAAGACTTCATGGAAAGAAGAACCAGAGGCCTCTTTTTCCCTCTGTCTCTGATGGAAGGAAATGCAGAGTCTAGGACTGATGGAGCACGCTGCAGCTGGGCCTGGTGGTGACTAGTAGAGGGTGTACGTGGAGAGCTTTGACCTGTGAATTTACGATTCCTCATTTCCACTTCAAACTCTCAGAGTTGCAATTCCTGCTTGTTATTTCTGAATGTTTATTAAAGTCTTATTACTCATTAAAGCTTGGGGTTAGCCGTGCTGTTAGGGGTTAAAGGCCCGGATGATGACAACACTAGTTCATGTTATAGGTCCAAGAGAGACTGGCAGCAAAGTGAACGGGGTCTGTGGAGGAACAGCGGATAAAGATACAGATGGAGTGAATGTTAGAGGCACAGCTGTGGTTGAAGATGAATGAGGTCGCTGTCATGAGAGAATCCTCTTCGAATATACTAGAGAAGATGGGATCTTCAAGAGAGAGGCCAGGACCTACTCTGTTGATGCTGGTGGGGATACTGAGTCAGAAAACAAGTGGGTTATAAAGTTTCTCCTCTGCCTAGAACACCAAAGGGCAAAGTCTTGCAGGGCCCTGTCCTTGGTGGGCAGAGGGGATTCTGATGGTAGGGAGAAGCACAGAGGGCAAGACGGGCCATCAGTAATGATGAGAATAAATGTCTGGAGAGGAAATAAAGGGTTGTCTTGTTTTGTGTTTTGTTTTTGCTAGCAAGCAGCAGAGCATAGTAGAGCAAGCATCAGAGACAGGCGTCTTGTCCTAACTTTGCCACAAATGGGGTGCACTTATCTTTCTCTAGACTTGGTTCCCCTTGGTGAGCGATCTGTTTGCTTAGAATGCTTCCAGGGTTCCCTCCCTAAGCACATCTGCCACCACCATGCAGCAGGTGACATCCCTCCTCTCTGGTCTTTATTTCCTTTTTAGATCTTTCTAGGGACTCTGCTTGGAACAACTCCTATCACAGCATCCAATGATCAAAATTGGCAAATGCACCTACAGCTCTGTGCATCTCCGTCTGGTTACCCAAATTTGGATTGGATGGCTTAGGGAAAAAGATGCTTAAAGGCAGGGGTCCCCAACCCCCAGGCTGTGGACTGGTACCGGTCCGCGGCCTGTTAGGAACCGGGCTGCACAGCAGGAGGTGAGCGGCAGTCGAGCGAACAAAGCTTCATCTGCCGCTGCCCATCGCTTGCACTGCGTCCTGAACCAACCCCCCACCGCTTGCACTGCCTCCTGAACCAACCCCCTCATCGCTTGCACTGCCGCCTGAACCAACCCCCCCATCGCTTGCACTGCCGCCTGAACCAACCCCCCCACCGCTTGCACTGCCGCCTGAATCATCCCCCCCATCGCTTGCACTGCCGCCTGAACCATCCCCCCATCGCTTGCACTGCCGCCTGAACCATCCCCCCATCGCTTGCACTGCCGCCTGAACCGTCCCCCGCATCGCTTGCATTACTGCCTGAACCATCCCCCCCCTCGCTTGCAGTGCTGCCTGAACCAATCCCACCCCCACCCCCTGCCCCGGTCCATGGAAAAACTGTCTTCCATGAAACCCGTCCCTGGTGCCAAAAAAGTTGGGGACCGCTGCTTAGAGGGCTTCATCAGGATGATACATCTCAACAGTTACAGCAGTGGGAACGGTGGACTTTGCCACTTCAGATGCCAGTTCCAACTGCAGAAGAAAGCCATTCGTGTATTAGAACCTCAGTTAGATCTTAGAGACATATCTGTAACTACTGCTTTGTAAGTCCTGGGCCCTGTTCTCCTTGTATGTTCAGTGAGAGTGTGAGCCTGGCACATATTCACACTTGATATACGCGTGTTGGATAAATGAGTTAATGGAATCTACAAACAGTTATGGGAATCATATTTTCCAAGCCAATCACTGAACCATATTGTCTGCAAAGAGTTTCATGCTGCTTCCAGATGCACGAAGCAGTCTGAGAGATGCCATTTCGATGCTGAAACACTGGAATTCAGAGACTTTTTGGAGGTTTCTGGGAACTGGGAAGAATTTTACAAACCTGTAGCATCTTTAAAGAAATAGATGGGTTACCACTACGCAGAACTTTAATGCTCCCCCTGCCCACAGACAATTTGCCGCCATCCTCAAAGCAAGGTCCCGGGTAAAAGGCTGAAGCAAGTGAGAATTATCCTCGGTGTTCTCAACGCCCCTCTTGAATCCTCCATCCCCAAAGGCTGGTGACTTTCCTCTTCCCCAGGCCGTCCAGGACCCCTCTGCTGGCCACTCTGCTTTCTTGATAACGGCCCAGGCTCTGGGCGTTCCTGATATCCCTCCTCACTTCTTTCCCTCAACTGGTCGGAAAGGTGTTCACCCCGTTCTCATTCAGCTTGTGGTTCTCTTTAAGTTTCTGTGGTCTTTGAATGGGAAGGAGGAGAGAGACATCCCTAGGCCTCATCAAATCAATCTGGAGCCCTACAGATGACCCCTGGAGACCTTGGGACAGTTCAGTGCTTTACCCCACCCAGGAAACTAACCACGCGCTCTGACCTAGCATGGAGCCCAAGCTTGCCTTGTCGCTCCATTCTTCTTTATTTTATGGCATGTATATATCTTTTCAGAAAAGCCTGGAGAAATCTGCTGCAGCCAAATGTTAATTCCTGAATCTAGTAATAGAGGGAATCTCGAAGAGTATTCAAATAGGTTCGAGGTTAGAGAGCTGCCTTGGCAAATGTTTGGCCCCCCGTGGACAGGGCCTGAAGTTTTTTCTCACTCTGATAAAAAACTGTGCATTCCACCTTTCCATTCCATAGCTTCATGGATTAGTTGGCATCCTGCAGCGGGGTTTTGGGTAAACGGAAGCAGGTCTGGTAGGGCGAGAGCCGGGGGACACAGTAGGGTGTCATGGTCAGGAGGGCGAACGTGGAAAATGACTGCCTGGGTTCAAATTCTGGCCGCACTACATAAAAGCCCAGGGCGCTTAGGCAGGTGACTTCACCTCCTTCAACTTGGTTTCCTCATTGGAAAACACCTGCGTCAGAGATCTATAGTTACTACAACAAAAAATACTTAAAATACTTAAACTACTTCCAAGGGACGATATATCAGTGCCTGCTATTACTGTTGTAGGCCATCCTCGGGTCTGTGTTTCTCCAGAATACTGACATGCTCTTAGAACACAAAACACCCCTGTGGCTTCCAGTCAGTGTCCGAAGGCTTACAGGGAGAAAAGGAAATTGACTGCTATTCATTGGACACCTAAGAAGTAGGCCTAGTTCTCGAAATCATTTGTGCCTCATTAAGCAGTTTGGTCAGAGAAGCGTCTACTAACACCCAAACTGATGCTGTCAAGGACACTGGTGCACGATGGGCTCTGGTGTCAGCCCCAACCAGACGTTCTCCATTCCCGCCAAGAATCCTGTGTTTGAGGGGCTAACATTATGCTTAAAGTCGGGGCCCTTTCCTGGTTCAAGGGCTATGCTTCTCCTTGCCCTAAAATGAAAGTGAAAAGCCTCCACACCTTTACACTGTGAGTGCCCTGATCTTACACAGGTGAGCCCATGCACGGAAGCTTGCTGGATGCTTGCGCTGAACAAAGTTACTAAGAACTCCCAACTGTGTTAGCATCATGTGCCCTCCAAAAGCCCCTGAGATTCACAGAGAGAAAAGAACTCCTCTAAGTTGGACATCAGACGGGGACGAGCCATCAAAACCTTGAGCCCAAATCATCTCTAGTCTTACATATTTAAAGATTAAAATGCAGTTTCCTTCAAATAATGATTAGCTCTTCACTCACTTACCGCTTCCACTGCAGTATCTTATTTGGGGAGGCTTATTCCATTCTCTTGGCAAAGGAAAAAGCAGCAATAGGAATGACGGAAAGGAAAAGGCAAAATTCCCTATTAGGCTCATCCCTAATGTAAAAGTCAGTGCCTTATCACGTGAATTGTCTAGTAAGAGTTACTAAGATGTCTTGGATTAAACAAACAAAGCTGTACACATCAAAATGCTTGAGATCGGGTTAGAAAGGAAAAATTAATGCTAGAAAAACATCAGGCAGCATAGTCCAGGCATTCAAGTCCGCAAAACTGCGGCACAGGACACCACGTCCACGACATCACAGCCACGCCACACAGAGTCACCCCAGCTATAGTAGTGGCAGAAGGGGCAGTTGCAGGAAGGATGCTAGGCCTGTAAGAACTGAGCCGGGGTACAGTGAAAGAGCTGCCACTGACTTAGAAAGCCTGCTTTTCCAGAGAACACTCATGGAATATTACAGCAAATCTCATTTTTCCGATCTGCTCATCCTGCAGCCTCCCACCTCCCAAAGCTCAGATTAAACAGAGAGTAATCATACAATTTCACAAATACTCAATGTCCATAGATGAACGGGCAGTGTCATGTGGCCCGTTCAGCAGATGCCACGTAGTTTTCAGCCATCTAATCCTCATACCAAGCCTGCAGAGTGACGTAGCCAGCAAAACCCTGTCCCTTCAAAGGTGACATATACACACACTACTATGTATAAAATAGATAACTACTAAGGACCTACTGTATAGCACAGGAAACTCTACTCAATCCTCTGTAATGGTCTATATGGGAAAAGAATCTAAAAAAGAGTGGATATAGGTGTATGTATAACTGATTTACTTTGCTGTACACCTGAAACTAACACGACATTGTAATCAACTATACTCCAATAAAAATTAAAACAAAAAAAGTTGACGTAGTCTTGTTTTAGGCCAGCCCCCTGTCTTCATGGACGAAGAAAAGCACTCTGTCTCATTTAACACATTTCCACCTGTTTTCTGTTCACCTGTTATGTGTTCAGCACAGGGCAAGGCTGGAGCTCGTCACTGTGAATAAGTCACGTCTGATCTCTGCCGGCTCACTACAGTCTCATGCAGGGGAAGAGAAGCAGTGACAACCCACTGTGATGAGTCCCACGATGACAGAAGTCCCAGATCTTTGATACACATAAAGGACAGTGTGACTCAGGTGGGGGGCATGGGGACAGGCGAATAGAAGGCGAAGGAGGAGGAAGAGGAAGCCAGGCCAGCAGCGGGGGCAGCGGGAACAGAAGATTCACGGAATTTCAAGGATCCAAAGCGCCACGGCATCCTGAGTGATTACCGTGTTACCACCTTTTCCTTGTGGTGGGAAATACGAAATTAGTCAGGAAGAGCACACTTGACAAAAAAGAAAGTGAAGAACACGGTTCCTGCACCCTAAGAGGAAGAGACATTTCCTGGACACTACGAAGAATCACCCCATGCTCTGATCGGAAGATTGAACAATACTTAAATACCACTCCCCTGCCCATTCTTCTCAATCATGATGAATAGATCACTATACCTCCCATGGACCCATGAATTTTGTGAAACATTTTTTCATCAAGTTGTTTATATAGAAAGAGAGCCAACAAAACATATTTATCTGAGTCCCCATGGATCCTAGGGGTAGCTCTGGTGCCAGAGAGCCAGAGAGTTTAGCTTGCTCAGTATCCCCCTACCAATCCATAAAAACTGACACCACCTTAGGATGACTGAGTCCTCTGTCTCCTGGGAGTTTCCGCCTCAGCCTCTATCATCATTTAACAACCCTGTCTTCACAGCCTGCTCTGGACACCGCCAGGAACAATCCTGCCGCGCCCTACTTCCCTGACTATATCAGTTTGGGCTATCGCCATAATGCCAACTGTCATCATCACAGGGCCCGACACATTTCCTAACCTAATGCAATGTCACAGCTGACCCCAACCCCCCAGACCTTTGTCTCCTGGTCTAGGTCTATCATTAGCAAAATCCTCTATATCCTCACCCTCTTGCCCTCATCTAAGAGTCATCTTCGTTGCCACCCTCTCCCAAACCTCCACAAATGTACAGGCTCTACATTCAAAATATATCAAGAATAGCCCCACCTCTCATGACGTTCACTGCTACCGCTCTAATCCGAACCACCATTCTCAGATGGGGGCACAGGGCAAAGGATGCCACTCCTGCTGCCTTCAGATTCTGTAGAGCACAAGCAGCTCTGTAGTCAGAGCATAAACAGGCAAGATCTGACCATGGGCTCCTATGCGCGGCTCAAGCCCATGGGGCACCAGAGCCCTGAAATTGTGCTCTATCCAAATTGAAAGAAGACTACCCCAAATCAGCCTGTCAGTACCACTCTGGTGGTCCAATCTCAAAAGAGATTCTCTCTGGCCAGCTTACCTGGCTACCCATCTGAGACAGACTCAGGTAACAGGACCCCACATAACCCTTATAGGTTCAAGTCCTGGAGTTACTCCAGGAATCCGGTAGACCTCCAACAGGAGGATATGTAGAGAGTTGGAGAGCAACTAAAGAGGAGAAGCATAAAACACTGGCCTGTACCACACTGTTCCCAGTTGGGGTTCGGGGAGCCCACCTGGATGGTACCCATACAGGGGAGACATGTAGTCCAAGGTATACCCTCCCTTTCTCTCCCCCCTTGCCTTTTCTCCCCTGTGCTTGCCCAGCTCTTAGGGTAGTAATGTCTGGTACCACAGCTCAGAACCTAGCAAAATCAAATTTAATTTTGCTTTAGGCTTTCAGCTCAAATTTATGAGCAAATCAGACCTTTGTTTAGTCCCTGGATTATAAATATTCTGAATCTTTCCATACTCTTATCAGCGCAGAGAAGGCATTTACAGCAAAGTACCTGGCTAAACAAAGTGCTTTTTAAGTCCGAGTGATTTGCGTCACAGTTTCCTTTTAATTAAAGCTGATTCCCTTTTTAAAGGGAGACTTGTATTTCTGATAGCATATTTTCCTTTCCCAAAGTAAGAGCCTGTTCACATTATTCTTGTCTCCAGGCTAGAAAGCAGATCTCCAGTACTAAGACCAAGGTCACCTGGAACACACAAAATACATTTGTGTGGTCTTGTAAGCACTGGAAGCTATGGGCAGCAAGGTAGGAGTGAACACAAGCCCCACTTTACCTCTGCCACAGCCTCAATCTGAAGCCCCGGAGAGCTGTCCCTGGCCGTCTTCTCTGTCCGCAGGTGAGCAGCTTGGCTGGGAATCCTGCCCAAGTTTAGAAATTTTGGTCTACTTCATGGCTTTGTATTATTTTCCTCTCCCGCCTTTACTTGTTACAAGTGTCCTTCTTACCTGGGCAGAGTCCAAGTGCACACTTTTATGGAAAAGAAGCATACAAAGTTTTGTGGAAAATTAATTTTCTAAATTTAAACATTAATGAATGCTACAGTGCCTGTAATGTTTTCTCTTTGAGTTAATCCTGATGTCAGCAGTGACTGTTCCTCAAAGAGATATAGGCAGTCCGTGACCTTCACACAACTTTTACATGGTCTCCCCATTCTCCTATGTTGGACTTTCAGAACTCTGTTGATCAGGGCTTTCACACTCCAGTTGACAAACACGTGTTAAGACATTATATGCTGGGTCTGTCTGCCTCCCAGTGTGCTATCTTTGGCAATCTTTATTGGTGGGTGTGTATCCAATGATTTGACTATCAAGAGCATTTTGCTTTGTTATCTTATAAAAATGAATGGAAGGTAACAGAATGAAGATGCCAATACCAGTGATAATGCAGTTCAGCGTGCTGAGGCCGGTCAGCTTGACCTTCAGTCAGGTGTTCCATGGACATCAAATGGTTGACTTGAACATACTTGCAGAGGAAGAGAACCAACTGGAGACTACAGAAAACATTCTGAAATATCACCCAAGGCAAGGAGTGTCGATGGAAGAACTGGGGTGCCTATGAAGTATGGGTTCAGAATGAGCAGTGATCTAAACGCAGCTCTGTCGCTGACCTCTTCTCAGAGGAGAAAATGGCCGGTATTCCTCTTTCTCTTGAAAACCGTTTTAAGAAAGCTCACGGACACCATTAAATAGAATCTCTATCAGCTAGCCCTTACCCCAGTTTTACATAAGATTCTTCTCAAGGCTGAGATAACTGGCAGCTGAGGTAAGAAATCATTTCAAAACACGTATTTTTATTATCTATAATGTTTATTGTTCTTAATGGATTAAATAATATGTCCACACAGCATATTAAGCAAAAAATGATGGTTTTCATCACAATTATGGATTTTATAATGTCCTGAGCTCTCAAGAAGTGCAACCTTCTATATGCCTACTGGTGAACTCTCAGACACCTGACTTTCAAATACATTTTCAGGAATTCATTATATACGAATGGAAGGACTTTATATATGATTTACTGGGACATTATCTATCTCTCTTGCTAAGAACACCGTGGTGCTTTTTTGAAAAAGGATATTCCCTCTTATAATGCAAATGTTGAATCTGTTTTCTGTATGTTTCCATAAATAAATGAGACAGAAATGCCCTTCAGTATCAAGGTCAGTCACTTGCTCACTGGCTTTGAGGCCAATGACTGCTGCCTGGAGACATTTAAAAGGCAACAAGCACAAGGTGAAATTGAAATTTGTTCTTCATTCTTCTCGTCTCCTGTCCTGTCTTGGCTGCCTTGTGAATAAGCCCTGTTCTTGCCACAAACCTCGGCCTCTCGGAGTTTTGGCCTGCTGTGCGGCTGGGAAAACAAGTCTGGTTCAATGCCAGTGTTGGGCAAGAGTCTTGATGAGCACCCCAGCTGTGGATCCAGCCTTCTTTTATATGCTGAAGACACAGTTCATCTGCTGATTAAACTTCTTGGGAAGTTTTCTTAATATTAAGAATTACCTGGGGACCTTCAAGATGGCGGAGGAGTAAGACGTGGAGATCACCTTCCTCCCCACAAATACATCAAAAATACGTCTACATGTGGAACAACTCCTACAGAACACCTACTGAATGCTGGCAGAAGTCCTCAGACCTCCCAAAAGGGAAGAGATGCCCTCAGGTGACCTACACGCAGAGGCGGGGCCAAATCCAAAGCTGAACCCCAGGAGCTGTGCAAACAAAGAAGAGAAAGGGAAATCTCTCCCAGCAGCCACAGGAGCAGTGGATTAAATCTCCACAATCAACTTAATGTACCCTGCATCTCTGGAACAGCTGAAGAGAAAATGAAGCATCCCAAAATTGAGGCAGTGGACTTTGGGAGCTACTGTAGACTTGGGTTTTGCTGTCTGTGACTGATTTCTGATTTTTATGTTTACCTTAGTATAGTTTTTAGCGCTTGTTAACACTGGTGGATTTGTTTATTGGTTTTCTTGCTCTCTTTTATTATTATTATTTAAAAAATTTTTTAGTTTAATAATTTTTTTATTATTATTTTTTCTTTCTGTTTTTCTCCCTTTTATTCTGAGTCGTGTGGCTGGCAGGGTCTTGGTGTTCTGGCTGGGTGTCAGGCCTGTGTCTCTGAGGTGGGAGAGCCGAGTTCAGGACATTGGACCATCAGAGACCTCCTGGCCCCACGTAATATTAATTGGCGAGAGCTCTCTCAGAGACCTCTGTCTCAACGCTAAGACCCAGCTCCACTCAACAACCAGCAAGCTACAGTGCTGGACACCTTATGCCAAACAACTAGCAAAACAGGAACACAACCCCACCCATTAGCAGAGAGGCTGCCTAAACTCATATTAAGTTCACAGACACCCCAAAACACCACCAGACACATTCCTGCCCACCAGAAAGACAAGATCCAGCCCCACCAACCAGAACACAGGCACCAGTCTCCTCCACCAAGAAGCATACAAAACCCACTGAACCAACCTCACCCACTGGAGGCAGATACCAAAAACAATGGGAGCTACAAACCTGCAGCCTGCAAAAAGGAGACTCAAAACACAGTAAGTTAAGCAAAATGAGAAGACAGAGAAATATGCAGCAGATGAAGGAGCAAGGTAAAAACCCACCAGACCTAACAAATGAAGATGAAATAGGCAGTCTACCTGAAAAAGAATTCAGAGTAATGATAGTAAAGATGATCCAAAATCTTGGAAACAGAATGGAGAAAATACAAGAAATGTTTAACAAGGGCCTAGAAGAACTAAAGAGCAATCAAACAATGATGAACAACACAATAAATGAAATTAAAAATTCTCTAGAAGGAATCAATAGCAGAATAACTGAGGCAGAAGAATGGATAAGTGACCTGGAAGATAAAATAGTGGAAATAACTACCACAGAGCAGAATAAAGAAGAAAGAATGGGGCTTCCCTGGTGGTGCAGTGGTTGAGAGCCTGCCTGCCGATACAGGGGACACAGCTTCGTGTCCTGGTCCAGGAATATCCTACATGCCGTGGAGCGGCTAGGCCTGTGAGCCATGGCCGCTGAGCCTGCGCGTCCAGAGCGTGTGCTCCGCAATGGGAGAGGCCACAATAGTAAGAGGCCTGCGCACTGCCAAAAAAAAAAAAAACAAAAAAAACAAAAGAAGAAAGAATGAAAATAATTGAGCACAGCCTCAGAGACCTCTGGGACAACATTAAACACACCAACATTTGAATTACAGGGGTCCCAGAAGAAGAAGAGAAAAAGGAAGGTTCTGAGAAAATATCTGAAGAGATTATAGTTGAAAACTTCCCTAACATGGGAAAGGAAACGGTCAATCAAGTCCAGGAAGTGCAGAGAGTCCCATATAGGATAAATCCAAGGGGAAACACGACAACACACCTATTAATCAAACTATCAAAAATTAAACACAAAGAAAAAATATTGACAGCAGCAAGGGAAAAGCAACAAATAACATACAAGGGAATCTTGATAAAGTTAACTGCCGATCTTTCAGCAGAAACTCTGCAAGCCAGAAGGGAGTGGCAGGACATATTTTAAGTGATGAAATGGAAAAACCTACAACCAAGATTACTCTACACAGCAAAGATCTCATTCAGATTTGATGGAGAAATTAAAACCTTTACAGACAAGCAAAAGCTAAGAGAATTCAGCACCAGCTTTACAACAAACGCTAAAGGAACTTCTCCAGGCAGGAAACACAAGAGAAGGAAAAGACCTAAAATAACAAACCAAAAACCATTAAGAAAATGGTAATAGGAACATACATATAGATAATTACCTTAAATGTAAATGGATTAAATGCTCCAACCAAAAGACACAGACTGGCTGAATGGATACCAAAACAAGACCCATATATATGCTGTCTACAAGAGACCCACTTCAGACCTAGGGACACACACAGACTGAAAGTGAGGGGATGGAAAAAGATATTCTATGCAACTGGAAATCAAAAGAAAGCTGGAGTAGCAATTCTCATATTAGACAAAATAGACTTTAAAATAAAGATTATTACAAGAGACAAAGGACACTACATGATGATCAAGGGATCACTCCAAGAAGAACATATAACAATTGTAAATATTTGTGCACCCAACATAGGAGCACCTCAATACATAAGGCAAATGCTAACAGCCATAAAAGAGGAAACCAACGGTAACACAATAATAGCAGGGGGCTTTAACACCTCACATTCACCAATGGGCAGATCATCCAAAATGAATATAAATAAGGAAACAAAAGCTTTAAATGACACATTAGAAAAGATGGACTTAATTGATATTTATAGGACATTCCATACAAAAACAACAGAATACACTTTCTTCTCAAGTGCTCATGGAACAGTCTCCAGGATACATCATATCTTGGGTCACAAATCAAGCCTTGGTAAATTTAAGAAAATTGAAATCGTATCATGTATCTTTTCCGACCACAACACTATGAGACTAGGTATCAATTACAGGATAAAAACTGTAAAAAATACAAACACATGGAGGCTAAACAATACACTACACAATAACCAAGAGATCACTGAACAAATCAAAGAGGAAATAAAAAGATACCTAGAAACGAATGACAATTAAAACATGATGCCCCAAAACCTATGGGATGTGGCAAAAGCAGTGCTAAAGGGAGGTTTATAGCAATACAATCCTACCTCAAGAAACAAGAAGTATCTCAAATAAACAATTTAACCTTACACCTAAAGCAATTAGAGAAAGAAGAAGAAGAAGAAGAAGAACAACAACAACAAAAACCCCAAAGTTAGCAGAAGGAAATCATAAAAATCAGATCAGAAATAAATAAAAAAGAAATGAAGGAAACAATATCAAAGATCAATAAAACTAAAAGCTGGTTCTTTGAGAATTTAAACAAAATTGATAACCATTAGCCAGACTCATCAAGAAGACTCAAATCAACAGAATTAGAAATGAAAAAGGAGAAGTAACAACTGACACTGCAGAAATACAAAAGATCATGAGAGATTACTACAAGCAACTATATGCCAATAAAATGGACAATCTAGAAGAAATGGACAAATTCTTAGAAAAGCACAACCTTCCAAGACTGAACCAGGAAGAAATAGAAAATATAAACAGCCCAATCACAAGCACTGAAATTGAAACTCTGATTAAAAATCTTCCAACAAATAAAACCCAGGACCAGATGGCTTCACAGGCGAATTCTATCAAACAATTAGAGAAGAGCTAACACCTATCCTCAAACTCTTCCAAAAGACAGCAGAGGGAGGAACACTCCCAAACTCATTCTATGAGGCCACCATCACCCTGATACCAAAACCAGACAAAGATGTCACAAAAAAAGAAAACTACAGGCCAATATCACTGATGCATATAGATGCCAAAATCCTCAACAAAATCCTAGGAAACAGAATCCAACAGCACATTAAAAGGATCATACACCATGATCAAGTGGGGTTTATCCCAGGAATGCAAGGATTCTTCAGTATATGCAAATCAATCAATGTGATCAACCATATTAACAGATGGAAGGAGAAAAACCATATGATCATCTCAATAGATGCAGAAAAACCTTTTGACAAAATTCAACACCCATTTATGATAAAAACTCTCCAGAAAATAGGCATAGAAGGAACCTACCTCAACATAATAAGGGCCATATAAGACAAACCCACAGCCCACATCATTCTCAATGGTGAAAAACTGAAAGCATTTCCTCTAAGATCAGGAACAAGACAAGATTGCCCACTCTCACTGCTATTATTTAACATAGTTTTGGAAGTTTTAGCCACAGCAATCAGAGAAGAAAAAGAAATAAAAGGAATCCAAATTGGAAAAGAAGAAGTAAAACTGTCACTGTTTGCAGATGACATGATACTATATATAGAGAATCCTAAAGATGCTACCAGAAAACTACTAATCAATGAAATTGCTAAAGTAGCAGGATACAAAATTAATGCACAGAAATCTCTTGCATTCCTATACAGTAGTGATGAAAAATCTGAAAGAGAAATTAAGGAAACACACCCATTTACCACTGCAACAAAAAGAAAAAAATACCTAGGAATAAACCTACCTAAGGAGACAAAAGACCTGTATGCAGAAAACTATAAGACACTGATGAAAAAAATTAAAGATGATACAAACAGATGGAGAGATATACCACGTTCTTGGATTGGAAGAATCAACATTGGGAAAATGACTATATCACCCAAAGCAATCTACAGATTCAATGCAATCCCTCTATCAACTACTTATGGCATTTTTCACAGAACTAGCACAAAATAATTTCACAATTTGTATGGAAACACAAAAGATCCTGAAGAGCCAAAGCAATTTTGAGAAAGAAAAACGGAGCTGGAGGAATCAGGCTCCCGGACTTCAGACTATACTACAAAGTACAGTAATCAAGACAGTATGGAACTGGCACAAAGACAGAAATATAGATCAGTGGAACAGGATAGAAAGCCCAGAGCTAAACCCATGCAATATGGTCACCTTATCTTTGATAAAGGAGGCAAGAATATACAATGGAGAAAGACAGCTTCTTCAGTAAGTGGTGCTGGGAAAACTGGACAGCTACATGTAAAAGAATGAAATTAGAAAACTCCCTAACACCATACACAAAAATAAACTCAAAATGGATTAAAGACCTAAATGTAAGGCCAGACACTATCAAACTCTTAGAGGGAAACATAGGCAGAACACTCTATGACACAGATCAGAGCAAGATCCTTTTTGACCCACCTCCTAGAGAAATGGAAATAAAAACAAAAATAAACAAATGGGACCTAATGAAACTTCAAAGCTTTTGCACAGCAAAGGAAACCATAAACAAGATGAAAAGACAACCCTCAGAATGTGAGAAGATATTTGCAAAAGCAGCTACTGACAAAGGATTAATCTCCAAAACATACAAGCAGCTCATGCAGCTCAATATCAAAAAAATAAAAAACCCAATCCAAAAAAGGGCAGAAGACATAAATAGACATTTCTGCAAAGAAGATATGTAGATTGCCAACAAATACATGAAAGGATGCTCAACATCACTAATCATTAGAGAAATGCAAATCAAAACTACAATGGGTATCACCTCACACCGGTCAGAATGGCCATCATCAAAAAAGTCTACAAACAATAAATGCTAGAGAGGGTGTGGAGGAAAGGGAACCCTCTTGCACTGTTGGTGGGAATGTAAATTGATACAGCCACTATGGAGAACAGTATGGAGGTTCCTTAAAAAACTAAAAATAGAACTACCATACGACCCAGCAATCCCACTACTGGGCATATATCCTGAGAAAACCATAATTCAAAAAGAGTCATGTACCACAATGTTCATTGCAGTTCTATTTACAATAGCCAGGACAAGGAAGCAACCTAGGTGTCCATCAACAGATGAATGGATAAAGAAGATGTGGCACATATATACAATGGAATATTACTCAGCCATAAAAAGAAACAAAATTGAGTTATTTGTAGTGAAGTGGATGGACCTAGAATCTGTCATACAAAGTGAAGTCAGAAAGACAAAAACAAACACCATATGCTAATACATACATATGGAATCTAAAAAAAAAAAAGGTTCTGATGAACCTTGGGGCAGGACAGGAATAAAGACACAGACATAGAGATTGGACTTGAGGACACAGGGAGGGGGAAGGGTAAGCTGGGATGAAGTGAGAGAGTGGCATGGACATATATATACACTACCAAATGTAAAATAGATAGCTAGTGGGAAGCAGCCGCATAGCACAGGGAGATCAGCTTGGTCTTTGTGACCACCTAGAAGGGTGGGATAGGGAAGATGGGAGGGAGACGCAAGAGGGAGGAGATATGGGGATATATACATATGTATAGCTGATTCACTTTGTTATAAAGCAGAAACTAACACACCATTTTAAAGCAATTATACTCCAAAAAAGAGGTTTAAAAAAAAAAGGCAACAAGCAAATAACACTCCCAGGCCACTGATGGTTACAGGTCTGACCGTGTGCTGGGGATACTGTCACCATGACCCTGGGAAAACTGACTGTTACATGTTGAAGAATCTAAGAATCAAGAGGATGTTGTTTAATCTTCACAGGAAAAATGGAGGCAGAGCCCATGCACATCTCCATGGCTTACCTTTCCCTGGAGTCTCAGGTTTGAACAAAATCGAAACTTAAAAAAAAAAAAGCTCAATTCTAAGTGGATCAAGTATAGATTCCCTTGCCAACAGAGCTGTTTTAACTTTCTTCAAATATTTTACAGTGGAGTCTCTCACGGCATCGTGCTCAGAATAGTCCGGAGCTTATCGTGACCTATTTGTTTTAAACTGTTTTAAAAATATAGACTTCTAAATATATCTTTTCTTTATATTTCGAAGTTATAATCCCTAGTCTATGACTAAATGTGTAGAGATATCAAAGTAAAACACCTTAGTATAAAGCTATATCTTCATTGGATTTTGGAGAAACTTAAAGCATAACTTTTAAAATCTACATATTTAATAATGACGTCCATTTGATTTTCTGGGTTAGGTTGTGTCTGAAAGTATTTGATGCCTATTGGACCAGATTCCAGTGGACGATGTAGACAACGCAGTTGAAACATTACTAAAGATGGTGATAGATGAGGATTTATGTAGAGGGTCAAAAATTTGAGAATGTGAAGCGTTCTATAATATAATGAAAACAATTTTGAAAATATATACAATGCACAGGAAAGAAAAGTCTGGAAGGATATACACTCAATTTTTAACAGCAGTTATACCTGGTTGATGGGATTATGAGTTTTATTTCATTTTCTGTCTTTCCCCAAATTTCTATACTAAAAATGAATTTGTACATAGAAACAAACAATACTTTTTAAAAATGGGAAGGAAAAATATTGGGGTGGGGTGGTAGCACTGCGATACCCTTTCTATTCTTCTGGTTCTAAGTTCTTGAATTGAAATAGGCCTCAGAGAGGCTTAAGGAACAAAGGGTTTTAAATTTTGCATTGTTCCATCAATGACGTAATCATCCCACTTTGCATTTCATCTGTGAAGCTTTCATGCTTTCTTTACACCTAATCATAGAGCTTAAAGTCCCTAAATCGCTCAAGTCCCAAACCTTGAATAATACCTTTCTACACATGAAAGTTTTAAAATTTATTCAAAAGCTCAGAGCCAACACAAAGGTGGAGGTGCTTATGTTCAGGCATAAATAGATATTTGTAGATATTTATTGTAGACAAAATACATACTGAAGCCAAAGATCCTATCTTAAAAGATTAATGAATTGACTAATTAATTGTGAGGAAATAGTTGGCTGTGACTTAAGACAGAATTTTTTACAGCACTTGTGCCTGGAGAGTGAGGAGATGTGGGTTGGTGATCTCAACATCGTTTTTCACTCTTGGTTAATGCAGGCCAGTCGGTTTTTAACCACGATTTTTCAGTTTGATTTTCTGTAAAGCTAAGTTGCTTTTCTGGCGGACGGCCATGGAAAAAATGCTTGCCAGTGAGTGCAAACTCCGCTGTGCCTGGGACTACCGGGATTCTTTGGAACTACTACACTAGCCCTCACTAGGCCCTGAAGAATGTAGTAAATTTTAGCTGATTTCTTTTTTTTTTTGAGTATAAAAATCAATTTTATTTCTATATAACAAGGAACACTGAGAAAATGAATATTTTAAAAGTACCATTTACAGTAGCATTTTCTTGTTTCTATGCTGGCCACCTCCTCCTACCTTGCTCTGCTAACGGTGAAGCAATTCACATGTCCTCTCCCTCCTAGGAGAGCTGTCACTCTACAGAGTTCAGTTTTGCTGGTTGTCTTGTGATCTCCATGTTTGATGGATTCAAGAAAATTTATGATTTTGTAACTTGCCCAGTTTTTTTTCTTGTTAGGGTGGGAGCAACGTTCTCTTGAAGCTTTCTAATTCCTACAGCCTAAGAAGAAGCCAACCAAAATCTTCTCCATCCTGTGTCTTACAGTTGGGGGTCTGGAAAAATACTGGCTTTCCAATTCTACCAGATTCTGGATTTCTGAACACTCTCTATTCACATCCATTTTGCCTGCCATTTCTTTCCTGAGCTCATCTCTTTCTTGTAATACTAGCCAATGGCAGCCAATGTACATGATTTACATTCTGTTTTCTAGTACCTTCCTCCAGAACTGCTGGCGTACTATGCTTACGTGCCACCTCCCCAAGTTATCGCAGGTGAAAACTTTAAATAAAAAATGTTTTGCTACTGGATAACATGGATCGACAGCGATTTAATCCTCAGCATCTGTGTCTTCACTGCTTTCCAATAAAAAAATGCCTCGGGTTTTTGTTATGCAGTATCCACAAGGGACCCATTTCTGGTCCGGATAAATTATGCTGTGCTAATCTCAGTGGTTTAACACAGGTTTATCTCTCACATCAAGTTCGATGAAGATTGGGTTTGCCTTCTCTATCTGATAACCACACGATATGGCCTCGTAAGTTGCCATGTCAAGAGAAAAATGGAAGCAGCACATTGACTTTTAACCACCACCCTGGTCTAAAAGTGACCCGTGTCACCTCTGTTCACAGTCCATTGGCCAGAATTACTCATGGCCCCAACCTAAATGCAATGATGCTAGGAAACGGGGAGAAAATGGACACCTGGTGCACATTACCTCCGTTACCCTGTACTCTGTCATTCCAATATACGATCAAAAATGGAACAAGATTGCCTTTTCTCTTGTTATTATATCTGAAATACAGTTTGTAAATATATGTCAGATAGTAGCACTGTCTTGCAATGCACAAGGCAGGTCAGACCACGCAAGATTGTTCATTAGCTTCTGCCCCTCGCCACCCGCCTCCACCCTGGCCAGTTTCTCATGAGGCTCATGTGGAACTAACCATGATGGACTTTTGAGCTCATATAGCACCTCCATGCCTGTAAATCACTACAAACCACTTTCAGGCCTAGAAGCACTGATGATCAGAGATGACATGAGGCTGGCACGCACCAGGGTTGGTGCACTGCCGTTTATAGCCGATAGCCACGGTTGAGTATCCGTTCTAATGGGCGAGTTCCCATGCCTCATAATTATTCATTATATTGAGGATCACCCCTGCTTACTATTCAAATATACCAAATTACCTCTAGATTCTGTTAGATCCTGCTGCTATTTAGGGTTTCGTGGTTAGGGAGCACCAGTCCAAATCAAACAACCTGAAAACTGATGTGAATATTTATGCTAAGTTTCCTCGAAAAGGCAGCTCACAAGGTTTGCTTAGAGTGCATCACCTGAAACTTTCTACACTTCCCCTTTAAGCATCTTTACCTCATGCAGCATTTTTCACTCACAGCAATGGCCAAAATTTCCTTTCTCTGTCCCCACACAGTCCTTTCCATGAGGTGGCTTTCTGAGTTCCTATTCTTTTCCTCGCCACACACACACCTTACATATGGCCCTCCCTGCTGTCCAAGGCCTTTTGGGTAATGTAGCCTGCTTTACCAGTACCTGGAAATCTGGTGAATATATTCATTACTCACTATTTTATCTACAACCATACCGATTCTTCTATCAATGATACTTCTGTGACTTTTGTCGCAAGAAAAGAAAAAAATGAGCTGATACTACTCCCAAGATACTAACGTTTTACCCCAAGTAGAAGCTGAGTGGTTGGTTCACCATATCACATATCACACCAGGCAGGGTGTTTCAGTCTCAGTCACTGCTGATGAAACCCTCCGTAAGAGGAGAATGTGCCAACTGCATCACAAATGTGTGTGAACGACAGATTTTGCCTGCCTGACATTAACGAACCGCAGATGGTAAATAGTTTTTCCGTTTAAAAAGTGGATTTATTTCTCAGTCTGTTAAAATGCAAATGCCCCAAACAAGAACACAGCTCCCTGCCACTGCAGGCTTGCCAAAGTCTTTGTTCTTAAATAATCTTAAATATAACTGCCCTTTGAGGAGTTAATACTCTTGGAAGAGTAGCTAGCATTTAATGCTTGGGGAATCAAACTGATTTTGTCCATGATGCTGTCATTGTAATTTCTAAATGAAAAATATTACCAATCCTGACAGGAACTGCCCTTCTCAAATAGGAGGTTTGGAGCTGCAATCCTTTTGTCCCCCTGAAAGATAGATAGATAATAGACAGATAGATAGATAGACAGATAAATAGATAAATAGAGATAGACGGACAGACAGGCAATTATATAATGGATATGGATATAGGGGATAAATGAAAAAGGGGCAGAAACTGATGTCACATAGAGCCATAGTGGGTAGGCAACTGGGGGCCAATGTACCTGTGTGACAGGAAAGAATGAACAAGGGGAGAAACAGTAGTTAAATTGCTCAATTAGAAGTGCTGGGAAGAACAGCTTGGGGAAGACAGGCTGCCTGTGTGTCTTGATAAAAGGAAGACTTGAATTAAAGTCAGGAAAGGGAGATAAACCAGTCCTTTATGTCTGAGAATTTCAAGGGAAAACATTTCAGCCTGATTCCACAGATTGAGCCAGAAAAGAATTCTGTTTTCTTGAGGATCTATTACTGTCAGAGACTGCCTGCCCACAGTCACACAGCTGGAAGGTGTTAGAGCCAGAAACTGAACTCGGATCCTTCAGATTCCAGAGTTGCTGCCTTTCATCAGACTAGATGGCCCCATATTAAGTCAAGAGGCAAGGACTATAAGGTGGTGAAAGGAAGGAAGGAAGGGAGGGAGGGAGGGAGGGAGGAAGGAGTGAAAGAAGGGAGGGAGGGGAGGAAAGAGAGGGTGAGGAAGAGAGAGAGGACGGAAAGAAAGAAAAAAATGAAAATCAATAAAAAGGGTGGTGGTTGTGCTCCTAAAATGTAATACAAACAGTAGCAAATCACCAGCGTGAACTCATGACTTTCAGTATAGATTTAAGATAGGTATAGAAGTAGATACAGGTAGGTGTTTATAAATACGTATATTTAGAATCAACACATTCCAGTACTGATGAGCACCCCTTGTGCCCAAGTCTTGATTTCTAAATACCATATCCAATAAAAGGAAATAGCACTTTTTGGAAACATGGCTAATTCTGGGTTAGGGAAGGGAAAATGAAAGATGAGTCTAGAATATCTTGTGGTCCAAAATCGTAAGAAAGTACAAGAAAAAAATGAGGACATGTCAGGGATGCAGAATGCAGCTCAAGTGGGCTTCCACTAGCTAAATTGAGGACAGTCTGATCAAAAAATAATACCGATAGAAGCAAGGAATTATAACCAAGAGCATAAAATAAGGATCCACAGATTCATGCCTATATAAATATATTTTAAAATAAATAAGTAGCAGAGATGAGAAAGCTCTTCTTTACAGCACAGTTCCAACTGAAGAAAAGATAGGGTTTGAAAAATCACCATTTGACCAAATACCACACTAATAATTGTTTTAGGTAACGGTCATTAATGAATTCTAAAATTAATGGGTGAAAAATGTGATGAGATACAGGATGTCTACAGTCTCAAATAGTCTCTCCACAACGTACCTATTACATTACAAAGGGAAAAAAATAGCGCTGGAAGACACCATCTTTGCTGAGAGACCACAGTTAACATCGTTAATAGTGGGATAAATTCAAATTTTGTACCTTATGATATGATGCACTGGGGACACATCATTCCTGTGATATTCTTGCCCCAAATTCACCACCTGAATTTAATCCTCAAGAAACATCAGGAAAAGTCCAAACTGAGGGATACTCTACAAAATAACTGGCCAATCTTCTACAAATATTTCAAGGTCATGGAAGACAAAGACTGAGGAAGTGTTTTAGTTGAAAGGAACTAAAGAAACATGAGAACTAAATGCAATCCATTAACCAACGATGACCTACTGTATAGCACAGGGAACTCTGCTCGATAGCATATAACCTAAATGGGAAAAGAAATTGAAAAAGAATAAATACGTGTATATGTATAACCGAACACTTTGTTGTACACCTGAAATTAACACAATGTTGTTAATCAACTATACTCCAATATAAAATAAAAAGTTAAAAACAAAAAAAATGCAATCCATGATGGTGGACTGAATTCCAGGCCAGAAAAAGGACATGAGTGGGGACAATTCGCAAAACTTGAATATGGTCTGTAGATCAGTAGCCCTGTAACAATGTTAATTTTCTGATTCAGATAATTGTGTTATGGTTAAGTGAGATATAACATTTGGGGAATCTCAGTGCAGAATATGCAGAAATTCTTTCTACTTATTTTGTATGTCTGGAATAATTCAAAATTAAAAGTTAAACATTCAAAACAATAATGTAAATGAAGAAATTGACATTTCCTCCATTGTGCCCACAGTGCCCAATCCAGAGTTTTCCACGGTGCAACTAACGGGTTCCTTGGACAGAGGCCGAGGTGGATGGTGTTCACTTTAAAGAATAGAGAAGTGTAGGGATCTTAGGAATCACCTAGGCCTTGCCACGTAAAGTAGAGCCTATGGACCAACAGCAGTACTATCATCTGGAACTTATTAGAAATGCAAGCTCTCAGGCCTGCACCTACTACTACTATTCAATCGGAGTCTGCATTTTAACGGATCTCCAGGTGATTTATGTGTACATTAAGTGTGGAAAATTCCTGACTTAACTCAGTCAGTCTCAACCTAGGATCACCTTGGGAGATTTTTAAATCCCTGAAGTCTGAGCCCCAACCCCAGAGATTCTGATTTGATTGAAGGAGTGGAGACTCAGAGGCTAGGGGGTGAGGGTGAAGGATGAACTACCAGAAGGTATTTTAAAGGTATCATTTATTCATCCCTTCATTTGACAACTACTTCTGAGCACCTATTATGGCCAGGGACTCTTCAAAATCTTGAGGATACAGCAATGAGCAAGAAAAACTCCTTGCTTTCATGAGCCTACCATCTAGACGGGGAGATGCAAGGTCAATACATAAACAAGGTATATACCATATGTGTAATGTGAGACTGAGATAAGGACTACAAAGAAAAATAAAACCAGGTAACGGAATAGAGAATGACAGAGGTAAGGCTGGGGAAGGCCCCTTTGAGCTGGTCCCATGTGAATGAAGGGAAGGAGGTAAAAACGTCCCAGACAGAGGGCATAGCAACTGAGATGGGAACAAGTCTGGGAGATGGGAAGGATGACAAGAAGGCCAGAGCCTCCTGAAGTGGAGTCATGAGGAAGCAGAGAGTGGCAGAAAATTTCTCAGAGGTATCAGTGCAGGGCTTTGTGGGCTGAGATACGAGATTTGATTTTTATTAAAGCACAGTACAAAACTACAGAAGGTTTTGAATTGGGAAATAAAATTATCCAATATACATTTAAAGGTTGTTCTGGAAGCTGGGTGAAAAATTGCCTGTGGAGATACCAGAGCAGGGATTGAGATACCAGGTAGAGCCTGTGGTTTAGGTAAGAGATGGTGGTGGACATGCTAGAAGTAATTTAGATTTGGGATGTATTCTGAAGGTAGAACTGATAGAAATTGCTGATACAATGGATTTAAGATCCGAAGGACAGAGGAAAGTCACATATGATTCCTAGGTTTTGACTTGAGCAGTGGCATATTCTGAATAGTGGTATCAGTGACTAAGATGCGACTACCTAACGTTACTGTGACTGGAGGGGCTCACTTATCTGTGGTGGGAAAACAAAACAAATCAAAACAAACTGCTGCTCTGGAGCCACTCTTAGCTGAATCTTTACTATTCCCTTCTAATGAAATTCCCACATCTTTCTGCCCTGATGAAATGCTATCCCCTTCCCCTTCTCCAGGAAAAGTCTGGACCAAGCTGGCCAGACTTGGATGAAGGGAAGGCATCTACAAGTAGGAGAGCTAAGGGGCTATGGGACCCGTTCCTCTTCCTCTTCCCAGATAACTCAGTGCAGTGACTGACTGGCATTTCGTTTACTCCAAGACACTGTGAGCAACAAATGGTGAAGAATGAGCACATGTGAACTGAGACTAATCTGATGATCAAATGACACTTCCAAAAAAACTGAAACCGGTTTCATGCTATGCATAATTACTGTGCAACATGGTAGAATGGCAAAAATGTCATAAATCTCTGTAGTTAGGATTTCATATAGCCAGGATGACCAATTACAGAGTCAGTTCTGGCCTGAGGTCTGAGATGCCCAGTAAAAACTCTGAATCTTAGAAGCTCCCTATTATAGGCAAGTGGACAAGAGGAACTCTAAAGTGCATAATATTCTTTTTCTTCCTTATTTTTCTTTTTTGGGCAGGGAATATTTAAAGGAGGGATAAGTTCAGAGAGGTGGTATGATCTAGAGAGAGAAGAGAGAAGCAGACTAGACTAATAATAAAGGCATTACTACTGGGAATTCCCTGGCGGTCCAGTGGTTAGGACTCGGTGGCACTTTCACTGCCAAGGGCCTGGGTTCAATCCCTGGTTGGGGAACCAAGATCTCTGCAAGCCACATGGGTGGTACAGCCAAAAAAAAGGGGGAGATTGCCACTTATTAAGCATCTCCTAAGCACCAGGTACTAGATTAGCTGCTTTGCATATATTTTGTCTAATAATTATAACAATTTTTCAAAGAGGATACTACCAACTTACTTTATGTAAAAGGAAACTAAAGTTTACATAAAAACCAGTATTATTTCCTAAAGGCCCGTGGGCCATAGATAAAGTACTCATGACCTCTACCAGGCAACTGTGAGCCACTCTGAATGGGCCAAAGAGTCCAGTGGAATTGGAACAATTTTGCAGAGGGAGCATGCCAGATGGGTTTCTCCCACTTGAAGGTGTACACAGACAACTGGTCACATGGTACTTTCATGTTGGGCATCCTGGGCATGCAGAACCTGCTCATCTCATCTCTAAACTCTCCTTTTTCTGGACAGATGAATATAACCTTGGCCTTTCCCCTCTTCCATGGGGTATGTGATCTGCTGAGTCTGCTTGCCCAAAACTTCTTTACCCCTTAAGTCCTTCATTTAAAGGTCTGGCAAGACTATCTACACTGAAAAAACAAAAACACTCATTTGGTAAGATACATGAACCTCACAGCAGCGTTCTTTTCAATAGCCAAGATATGGAAGCAACATAAGTGTCCATCAATGGAAGAATGGATAAAGAAGATGTGGTACATATATACAATGGAATACTACTTAGCCATAAAAAAGAACAAAATAATGCCATCTGCAGCAACATGGATGGAC
The DNA here is from genome assembly GCF_937001465.1 of Orcinus orca. Lineage (NCBI taxonomy): Eukaryota > Metazoa > Chordata > Mammalia > Artiodactyla > Delphinidae > Orcinus > Orcinus orca. The sequence continues at coordinate 88,771,150 of NC_064567.1, forward strand.
CCGGAGGGCATTATGTTAAGTGAAATAAGTCAGACAGAGAAAGGCAAGCACTGTATGACATCACTTACACATGAAATCTAAAAACTACAACAGACTAGTGAATATACCAAAAAAGAAACAGATTCATAGACATAGAGAGCAGACTAGTGGTGACCAGTGGGGAGAGACAGAGGGGCAATATAGGAGTAGGGGATTAAGAGGTACAAACTATTAGGTAGAAAATAAGCTACAAGGATATATTGTACAATATATATATTGCTACAATATAGCCAATATATTATAATAACCATAAATGAAATATAACGTTTAAAAATTATGAATCACTATATTTTATACCTGTAACTTGCATATTATTATACATCAACTATACTTCAATAAAATTTTTTAAAAAGACTATCTACATTGAGAAAATCCAGGTGTACTGATCTTTAAGGAGAGAAAGAAGAATATCTAGGTGAAGGCAGGGGTGGCCACGTGCTCAAAGTATAGAAGAATTCCCATGATGCTGACCACCAGGTGGCTTCCATGGATGGGAGGCCATGGCTAAGCCCCAGCAAAGGGCACTGGGAAATCTCTCTGATCAGCCTTCAGGGTTGACATATCAAGAACAAAGCCTAGAGGTGTGAGCACTGAGCTTTAAGTGAGTGTCTGTGTAAGAGGGACATGATGGAGAAGCAGTTTCTACCAGACATGAAGGAGACTACAGTTCTTCCATCATGGAGAAGAGGACCCAAGGAATTAAGATATTCTGGAGGATAAGACTAAGTCAGAAGGAATTTTGCACCCTCATCCCCTGGAAGTAGGTGGTGCTAGATGATAGAAACCCAAATACAAACCTCAGGCTAATTAAGGGGAAGTCCAAGAACATCTGGACTTGTGCTCCAATTCGGTCCTCCTTATTATGAGTTGAATTGTGTCCTCCAAAAAGATAGGTGGATGTCCTAACCCCTGATTTCTGTGAGTGTGATCTTATTTGGAAATAGGATTTTTGCAGATGTAATCAAGTTAAAATGAGGTCAAACTAGATTAGGGTAGGCCCTAATCCAATGACTAGTGTCCTTATAAGAAGAGAAATTTGGAGACAGAGACACACAATGAGAATACCAAGTGATGATGGAGGCAGGTACTGCTGGAAGCCAAAGAATGCCATGGGTTGCTGGCGACCACCAGAAGCTAGGAGAGTGACATGGAGCAGATTCTCCCTTAGAGCCTCCAGAAGGAACCAACCTTGCTGACACCTTGATTGAGGACTTCTATCTTCTAAAACCATGAAAGAATAATGTCTGATGTTTTAAGCCTCACAGTTTGTGGTGATTTGTTATGGAAGCCCTACAAAATTAATTCACTCCTGCTATATCCAACATGGGGTGGATGTGGTAGAAAACCAGTGATGGAGAGTAGTATCTACATAGATTGATGGCCCAGTGAGTAGGAAGGAAGAGACAGAGAGGTTCCTATGTGAGCCTGTGAGGAATACAGCAAGCTATGAGGGGACCTTATGGGTGAAGAGCCTCAGAGGTTAGTAGGGTCTATAAGACCTGATGTGTTTGCAAATATTTTCTTCCATTCCATAGGTTGCCTTTTCACTCTATCATTTCCTTTGCTGGGCAGAAGCTTTTTACTTTGATGTAGTCCCACTTGCTTATTTTTGCTTTTGTGCCTATGCTTTTGGTGTCACATCCAAGAAATCATTGCCAAGACCAAGGTCATGAAGTTTTTCCCATGTTCTCTGCTAGAAGTTTTACAGCTGTAGGTTTTACCTTTAAGTCTTTAATCCATTTTGAGTTGATTTTTTGTGTAGAGTATGAGATAAGGGCCCCATTATACTCTTTTGCACGTGCATATAAGTGCTACCAATACCATTCTGGATATCTATTCAAAAGAATTGAAATCAGGATGTTGAAGAGATATTTGCACTCCCATATTCATTGAAGCATTATTCTGAGTAGCCAAAACGAAGACACAACCTAAATGTCCACCAACAAACGAATGGATAAAAAAATGTGGTATATGCATGTAATGGAATATTATCTAGCATTAAAAAAGAAGGAAATCCTGCCATATGTGACAACATCATGAGCCCTGAGGACATTATGTTGGGTGAAATAAACCAGTCAAACAAGAACAAGTATTGCATGATACCACTTATATGAGGTATATAAAATAGTAAAACACAAAGAAGCAGAGAGTAGAATTGTGATTTCCAGGGGCTTAAGTTTAGAGACCTTTTGTACAACATTGTGCCTACAGTTAACATTCTTGTAGACTTAAAATTTTCAAGAGGGTAAGTCTCAAGTGTTTTTATCACACTACAAAATGATCAAAGAAAAAAATTTCTAAAAAAGAGCTCCTCCAGTCAGCAGGAGGAGAGAGTTGTGCTCCTCAAGAGCAATCACTATTTACTGCTAAGGCCAAAACGGTAAACCAAAATTTGTACCAGCTGCTGAAACTTCAGCAGAGGGTGCAGGGAAGAGAGAAAGTGACGTCCAAATACCAGGAGAGATGAGCTACATCTCAGTGAGGTCTCAGTGGTCCAGAGAAGAGCCAAAAGAGAACAAGAAACCCTTCACCTCCATCACCTGGAATACCCATAGGCTCCTTCTGTGCCCACATCTGGGGAGAAGGCAGAAACCCTGAAAGACAGCAATTTCCCAAATGGGATTACATTGACCTGAAATAGACTCTAACACAAAAAACAAGCAAACAAAAAAACTGAGTTGCCTTGAATGGGCAAGCTTTAATCATCCCATCACCATTGCCTGCCAGCACTGGGAAGGGGCTCCAGTGCAAGATGAGGCACATTCATTCCTTTAGCTCACATGCATTGACTGGCTACTAGGAGTCTGCAGACTCCTAGATCAGTTAGAGAAAATAAAGAAAGGTGCATTCTTCTTCCCATTTGAATTGTAGTCCATACATTTAGACTCCGCTATACCTACTAAGCCCATCCAGAGTTGCCTCCCTCTCATCCTTGAGGGAGGGATTGGCTCGGGATCGTGGTTGGGGGCTATCAAGTGAGGGAGTAGTCTTTTGGTACATATCTATTGAACACTTGCCCTGTACAAGACAACATGGAAGGAGAATGCAGAGGAAGATGAGGCAATACGGGAAAGAGTGAGGCGGGAACATATGTGCAGAAGTACCTTCCTTCCCCTCTCCCCTACCTTTAGTATTAGATGGGCTTAGTAGGTATAGCAGAGTCTAAATGTATGGACTACAATTCAAATGTGAAAAGGAATGCACCTTCATTTTCTCTAACTGATCTAGAGAAAGGTAGATCTAGAAGGCAAACAGCCTTCATGAATACCTATTATATATAAATCTCAACTAAATGCCCGGAGAAGGGAAGAGGTAGACTAGAAGCCTAGGAGCAACTTTAGCGGGCTTCGAAGAAAAGATACAACCTCATTTAGCCTAAGGGGCTCCTCCATGCCTCCCTCTAGAGTCCTCTGGATCTTTAAGGAACTTTAGGACGAGCTACAAAGGGGAGAAGCAAGGACAAAGTTTACTCCAGAACACAAAAGAATGACAGAAACATTTCTTTTTTGTTTGTTTGTTTTGGTTTTTGCGGTACGTGGGCCTCTCACTGTTGCGGCCTCTCCCATTGCAGAGCACAAGCTCTGGACGTGCAGGCTCAGCGGCCATGGCTCATGGGCCCAGCCGCTCCGCGGCATGTGGGATCTTCCCGGACCCGGGCACGAACCCGTGTCCCCTGCATCAGCAGGCGGACTCTCAACCACTGCGCCACCAGGGAAGCCCGACAGAAACATTTCTTGCCCAACCCTTCCCTAGAAGCATGTTGACAAGCCTGAGATGTCTTCAAGTTGGCAATCATGCAAGACAGTATGGCTGAAGATAAGCAGGCTATTAAAACTGTCTGCATAGCTAAGAGAAACAAACCACTGGCAAAAAGCAGCTCAAAATAAGTCAAGGTTCACCCAATTCACAATTAAAAAGACGCTTTGGACGAGAACCAGAGAAACACCTTAAGGGAGTGTTTAGCACCCTAAAGTTAACCAGATGACATTCCTCTATAAAGCATCATTTTATTCACATTCTCGTCGGAAGACTGCCTCTTAAAGGGAAAAGTGCATTTCACTGTAAGGTCAGAACCCAATATTTTGGCTTGCTTAGAAAAACACATTCTTCAGCTTATATGATAAATACAGATTTTGGTAAGTCTATTTTAGGCAGGGCAAATATAAGCATTTTATATATGAAGCAAACGCATGAGATAGGCAACCTTTCTGACTATATTAATGGCTACACTGTGGAAAGAATATGAGATAATATTTCACAACTCTGGGTCATCAACCACATATCTGATGGGATTAAAATAAGTGCAATGAGAATAAGCAATGATAACATTAAATGTGGGAAAGGAAGGGCTTTGGCCATGACTGGCCATTTCTTGAATCCCTGCTTTGGCTAACATATCATATAACCCAAGGAGAACTTTGATCTCCATTTCTACAGAGACCATAACAAAAGAAAAGGAGATTTATTCCAAAAATCTCATTTCAAATGAAGAACTTTATAATAAGCAAAAATGACCACATTGTTAAGAAGTTTGTAAATGATGAAAAGAAAGTTGCCCCTTTAAATTCTTCTGGACAGTATTTAGATAAAAATAAGCTCCCTTGGAGGCCTGGTCATATTCTAGATAAGTACAGGCTTTCTCAGATTAGCTAGATATTTTGCATATGAAAAATTGGCTCTGATCATTAGTAAGAGGGATTAAATTTATTCAAGGTTGCACAGATCCAAAGTTTCAATAACAAAAGAACTGGGCCAATTAGGCTGCCTCGCAATGCAGTAGGTGGTTTTTAAAATTTAGTGAGCTCCTGGTTCCTTGAAATACTCAGACACTCTTAGCGTAAAATGTGTAAGTCACCTTATGGTCTTATGAATCTGCGGCAAAGCTGTGATCATTTCTCAGAAGCGGCATCTTCTCTCCAGAAGACTGTGATCATTAGTGTGAAGTAGGTTGTCAAAGGGACGTGGGCATTACTGTCAAGTAACTGACTCTGCATGGAATCTGATCATTTACATGCATCAGATTTTGCCTTTTCTCTCTGGTATGTCAAGAGTTCCTATCACGGTGGTGGGATTGTGACCCCACCCTTTTTCTTCATGGTGGGGCGGGAGAGAAGCTGCCCTGCACGATACTTTTTCCTGGCTTTGAACTCTCCAGCTAATGACCAGGTGAGAGGACAATCGTCTTGTTAGTGTCTATGTGAAGTTTTATTCCATGATAAAAGGACTCTGTAAGGTCACTTCTTCCCAGAGAAAATCTACAAGATGAGCCACCAGAGAGAACACAAGATGTGTGTGGTCAATCTGAACTCAGACCCTCTTTCCCTCATCTCAGCTCCCAGGGCTCTGAGAAGAAACAAGAACTTTGAGGAGGGAGCAACAGGAGGTCAGTCCTGGGATAAAGAGGAAATAAAGGCATCTCCTGGCTTTTAGAAAAACCAGGGACAACAGAGAAGAGGTTCTGTCATCAAAGTCAGGGGTGCTTTAAAGATTTGACCAAAGCAAGCTGCAGAATGATTCTTACAGTATGTCTTTCAGTTTAAAAATAAAATAAAATAATGCTACATATTTTTTGTAGATACATATATTTGTAGTAAGTGCAGAGAAACATATTGGTAGTATTTATACTATGTGGATGCTGGATGACTCACAGTGGCAACATTTGGGAAAAGACTGGGATTGGAGAGTTGGTCAAAAGGCACCTAAGCCTAGCCTGCATTGTCTTAATTTGTATAAGGAAATAGTGTTCATGTATTACTTAACTAAAAATCAATTTAAAGAACGTACATGTACACTTGTATGCATATATCATACACTTGTATATGCAAAGAATATCTGTAAAAGAAAATTGAAGAAGTTGGTAAGGCTTTTTGACTCTGGGGAGGAAGGTGGCTGGGAGGTAGATCTGGAAGCGAGATGTGCTTCTGACTATAAGCCCTTTCATACCTTGTGACTTTTGCACTATATGCATGTGTTAAATAAAACACATCAATAAATGATGCCAAGTCAGTCAGTAATTTAGAAAGGTAAATTTTAAACAATAATATGAAATTTGAAATGAGCTAAAATTCTGTTTTAAAGGTTTAGCACATAGTTTAGAACAATTGTTGAAGGGCTGAGCTTTGAAGAAGAGGAGAACTTGGTTAGAGAGGAGGGAGGTCCACTTTCAGGTCTGTGGAACTAGGATAGGTCATGGCCTAATGGTGACCAAAGGTCCTTGAAGCTGTGTGCAAAAAATACTTGGTGTCTACACCAGCCTCCAAGTGCCTTAGGTTAAAAATCAGAATGGGGTAGTCTAAGAGTAAACCAGATAGATGTGAACCAAAACAAGAAGAAGAGGAGGGAGGAGAAGAGGAAGAAGAGAAGGGGGAAGGGGGGGAGAATCAGGGAGGAGAATAAGGGGGAGGGGGAGGAGGGTGGAGAGGAAAGTAGGGAGAGGGAGAGGGAGGGAGGGGATATGAATGAATGAATATGACTTTGGGTTTTCTATTAGCATAAGAACTTCATATAAGAAAATTAAGTCCTGGGGATATAATGTAATGGTGACTACAGTTAACAATACTTCAGTGCTGTATGGTATGCTTGAAAGTTGCTAAGATAGTAAATCTTAAGTAGATCTTAAGATCTACTACATCACAAGAAAACAAAGTTTGTAACTGCGTGTGGTGATGAATGTTGACTAAACTTACTGTGGTAATCATTTCTCAATATATACATATTGAGAAATATATATGTGTGTGTGTATATATATATATATATACACACATATATGTATATACATACATACATATATCAAATCATGTTATACACCTAAAACTAATACAATGTTATATGTCAATTATATCACAAATGAGAATTAAAAAAGAAATCCATGATGGTAAATGCTCTGTTTCTTTACTTCTGTGTTTCTTAATATTAATTTTTTTTTATTACGTATCAATCTTAAGGGATCATTAACAACTAAATTACAATAGCTGGAGGCTCATACACCAAAAGACCCCTGGCTTGATAGTTGCAAGTGTATGTGCTGGGAAAATGTGGTAGATCTGAGATAGTTAGAAAGTGAAATAAATAAAACTCTGATAATAGAAGGGGGATGGTGATAAAAGGTGGCTACAACTAGAATTGTGCATCAGACTTGAATTCCTAAATCCTAATCAACATCTATTAAATTGCCTGGGTAGCAGACCATTTTACCCCAAGTCTGGATAGAAGCCAACAAAGGTTGACAGCAAAGGCATTTGGTTTTCCAAGTAGTTACCTAAGTGCTATTTCCTTTTAATACCATCTTTCTAAACTTGATAACAAAAGTAAAGGGGTGGGATGGGCACAGTTGACCACAGATTTCACTCACTCAGAGGCCCACAGAGCTTCAGGGAAGGAAGTGATGGTACCAATGTACCATCTACATATGGCAGGACTTTTCCTGTAGAGGTCGGGTCTCTCGGGAACATGGCAGCTTCTCAGGGATCATCATATTGAAAATTATCCACAAGGCTATGCCATCTTGGGATGACTTGCTAGCTTTGTCCAGTCACTTGGGTTTAATTGTGGCATGATAACCATGTGACAGCTATAAGTCTGCACTGTCTAACATCCCCAACTGGGCTGGAATATGGGGGTGGGAAGAGGGTTTCTACCTATTGCATATGCCAAAGGGCACACCCTATCCATCTTCTCTGTGCTCTCCTGTTTTGAGAGATGATTTTCATCTAAGTATCGTAGAGAATTTTCCTCTGGCTATTTTCTTAGCCCCAACCTTGTATTTAACATTTAAAACTACCTCCTTATCTGCAATCAACTTAGATGTTTTCCAGAGAACTTATTATGTTGTTTAAATAGAACAATGTAAATCACTTTCTACTTTTGAATCATCCCACATAACATTCATACTCCTATTCAATTCATAGTCATAGCACTCAGCAACAGGCTTCGAAGCCTGTAGTCTGAACCATACTACATGGCTTTTCAAGCTGCACGACACCCGAGAGGAACTTTGTAGTATAATTTTTTCAACACTTAATAGCCCAAAGCACCTTTGCATGTTGGAACAGGACACGTTCTCTTCAAAAACCTATTATAGAAGACCAAAGACAAATACCGTGGAACCCTAAACATTGTTTTTTTCAGGACATGGGGAGGGACAAGTTTAAAAGGGCAGAACCACAGTTGGTTTTGTTTCCTTCATTTTATTTTTTTGTTTTGTTTCCTCAGAAGTTAATCTCCTCTTGTTTATACACCCCACTTAGACCTGTGACTCTGCTACATCTTTCCTTTTTCATCTGGGCATAGAGATGGGAGTGCTTCCAGAAAGATTGCTAATTACAGGCTTAATTCCAGCCCCAGGTCTGCCATGCACAACACCAGCTTTCCCATACACCTGGGAATAAAAGCCTGCCATCAAAGCAATCATTACTCTCTCATCTCAGTTCCAGAAGAGTCATTCAGGGAACATATATCCTGAGGCCAGAAAAGGAGGTTCTTTCTTTCTTTCTCCCAGGGGGCAGAGATTATTAATTCAAGGTCAAGTTGGAGACATTTGGGTTTAACAGGTTCCTTATTTCCAAATAACCCTTTATTTACCAGAGCTATGTAGACAGAAAGGACAAGGAACCAAAAATTCTCCTCACATCTCTGCCAACTCTTTGGAAAAGAAAGTTGGTTAAGTTAATTAGTTTTCCTGTAAAAGCAGAGTAAAGTGATTAGTTTTTGTAGAAGAAATCATGTGGTTGAGAGCATCTCAAGGCTGATATTCAGGAGAAATTATGGCGACCAGATGAAAGTGGAACATCTTTAAAGGCCTGAAAGAAGAAAACAACAAAACAAAACAAAAGCCCTGAAAACCCAGAATTCTACACCCAGTGAAAACAGCCTCCAAAATTGGAAGTGAAGTAAAGAAATTTTCAAATAAAACAAAAATAAGAGAATTTGTTGCAAGCAGACCTGCATTATAAGAAATGCTAAAGAAAGTACTTCAGGCTGGAGAAAAATGATGTTATATAAAATCTCCGATCCTAAGAAAAGAATGAGGAACATCAGAAATAGTAACTATCTGGATAAATGCTAAACTATTTGGTACTTACTTTCTTCTTTTCAATTTCCTTATTAACATATAACTGTTTAAAATGAAAGAAGTGTTATAGAGATTAAAGTAAGTAGATGTAGTACAATAGCTATGGCATAAGGGACTGGGGTGGAATAGGTGAACCTATATGATTGTAAGATTTGTATATTTATTACATGAAGTGGTACAATATTAACTATTAGTAGACTGTGAATACCTAAAAAATTAAATGTATATATTATAATTTTTAAACAAGTCATTAGATATATAATGCAGAGAAGTACTGCAAAAAGCCATACAAAAATTAAAATGGAATTCAAAAATTATTCTAATAATCCAAAAAAGACTGGAAAGTGAGAACAGAAGAACAGAAAATAGAGATGAGAAGAAAACAAATAATAAAACAGTAGACCCACATTCAAGCGTATCAATAATTATATTAAATGATATTGAACTAAACACTCCAACTATAAGGTAGAAATTGTCAGAATGGACAAATCGTATGACCCAACTATTTGCTGTCTATAAGAGATGCACTTTAAACACCCAGGTAGGTTGAAACTAAATGAATGGGAAAAGACAAACCATGCACAGTAAGCATAAAAAAGGACTTGGTTATACTAATATCAAAGTAGATTTCTATACTATAAGATTACCAGATATGAAGAGGGACATTTCATTATATAAAAATGTCAGTTCATTAGGAAGAAAAAATAATCAAACATATGTACACTTAATATAAGAGCTTCAAAATACATGAAACAAAAATGGATAAAACTAAAAGGAGGAATAGATACATTTAGTTGGAGACTTTAATACTCCTCTTAACAAATATGTGAACAACACTATTAATCACCTTGATGTTACTGATGTTTATTGAATAGTACACAAAAACAATGGAACATATACATTTCTCAAGTTCACATAGTGCACTTACCAAAATAGGACATCTGCTGGACAATAAAAGAAGCCTTAATACACTCATTTATGAAAAAAGTTTTCTTCTATCTTGGAATAGAAGAAAACTTCCTCAACCTGATTAAGGCTATCTACATAAACCAAATCAAAAAACTTACAGCTAAGTTCATACTCATCATTGAATGTTTCATTGTTTTCTACTTAAAGTCAGTATTGAAGCAAAGATTATCCATTCTCACCACTTCTATTCAACATTGTATTGGAAATCTTAGCACAAGAAGAAAAAAGAAGAAAGATATGTAAGATTAGAAAGAAAAAAATAAAACAGTTTCTATTTGCAGATGACATAATGTATGTTGAAAATTCTAAGTAATCTATTCACAAGCTCCTAGAACTGATACATAAATTTAGCAAAGTCACAGAATACAAGGTAAATATATAGGAGTCAAATATATTTCTATACATCAAAAAATACCTAGTAATAAAATTATCAAAAGAGGTGTGAGATAAGGACACTGAAAACTATAAAACATTGCAAAGGGTAATCAAGGAAGACCTAAAAAAAAATGGCGAGATAGATCATGTTCATGGATTGGAAGACTTGATGTTGTTAAGATAATTTTCCCCAAACGGATCTATAGATTTCATGCAATCTGAATAAAAATACAAGCAAATTAAAATAAACTGACAAACAGATGCTAAATATTTATTTGCAAAGGTAAAGGACCTATATTAGCCAGAATAATTTTGAGGAAGAAGAAGAGAAAAGAATGCATACTACTAGGTTTCCAGAGTTACTATAAAGCTATAGTAATCTGGACAGTGTGGTATTGGCATTAAGGTAAACATATAGATCAATAGAACATGACAGAAAGGACAGAAATAGACTCACACTTATATGGTCATTTGACTTTCAACAGAAGTGCCAACATAATTCAACAACAACTGGATATCTGTATGGAGGAAAAATGAACCTCAGCCCTTAACTCTTGTTATGCATAAAAATTAATCTAAAGTAGATCATAAACCTAAGTATAGGAGTTAAACCAACTAAGCTTAGAGAAGAAAACATAGGTGAAAATCTTTGTGACATGGATCTAGGCAAAAGTTCTGACACAAAACACAAAAGGCACAAACCAAGAAAGCAAATTAGGGCTTCCCTGGTGGCGCAGTGGTTGAGAGTCCGCCTGCCGATGTGGGGGACACGGGTTCGTGCCCCGGTCCGGGAAGATCCCACATGCTGCGGAGCGGCTGGGCCCGTGAGCCATGGCCGCTGAGCCTGCGCGTCCGGAGCCTGTGCTCCGCGACGGGAGAGGCCACAGCAGTGAGAGGCCCGCGTGCCGCAAAAAAAAAAAAAAAAAAGAAAGCAAATTAATAAAACGGGCTTTATTAAAATGAAAAGCCTCTGCTTTCCAAAAGACATGGTTAAGAAAATGTAAAAATTAGCTACAGACAAGGAGAAAATTGTTGGTACATCGATCTGACAAGAGCTTGTATCCAGAATACATATATATATGCACACACACATATATAATACCTCTTACGATGAAAAACAATGGGTACAACATTTGGAAAGACACTCACAAAAAGATATGTGAATGGCCAGTAAGTACAGTAAAAGAGTCTCATCATCACTAGTGATCAGGGAATTGTACATTAAAATCATAATGAGATATAATGAGACAACCTCTAGAATAGCTAAATTTTTTTTTTTTTTTTTTTTTTTTTTGCGGCACGCGGGCCTCTCACTGTTGTGGCCTCTCCCGTTGCGGAGCACAGGCTCCGGACGCGCAGGCTCAGCGGCCATGGCTCACGGGCCCAGCCGCCCCGCGGCATGTGGGATCCTCCCGGACCGGGGCACGAACCCATGTCCCCTGCATCGATCCCGGGGCACGAACCCGTGTCCCCTGCCTCGGCAGGCGGACTCCCAACCACTGCGCCACCAGGGAAGCCCCCATGGTCAGTTTTAAGATACCTACATGTGATGTCAACTGGCTCACAGAATTCCTGAGAGATTAACAGTTGGCTCTCAGGATCCAATCCGAGCCAGCCCCAGCGCACCACCGCGTGGCTAATCTCTGTTCAGTTCTTTCAGCTTTAAGTCATTGATTTTTAGCTTTCTTCCAAGATACCTTCCCTCAGTTGGTGCAGGTTTGTGGTTAGTCAAGGCTTTGGGTAGGGTTTATACTAGATTTTTCAGTGTCTTTGCTGGTCTGTCTGACTTGAGCTCTATTCTCTGATATTAGAAATGTGTAGGATAAAGTGCTAAATCAGAAAAGCAGCAAATTCACAAACTGACCCAGTGCAACCCAGTGCAATTCTGTCTTTATTTTTTTTTTTTTAACTGGAGTCCTTGAGGTTTCCCCTGTGCTTGTGTGGTTTACTAAGGATGTGGACAGAGTTTACACTCAGATTTTGGTCTCACCATTTCTGTGGCCTATCGCTTTCAGGATTTCTCTCCCTTGCACCCTAAATTTCCAGCTGTTCTGTCAACCCTGAACTTCTTTCTGTGTCGCTTCAAGCCAATAAGAATGTTGTTTTCTGCCACCGGAACTGAGGAAATTCGGTAATGCCTTCAGACGAAAAAGCAAAAAAACCCCCAACCCTAACAAACCTTATATTTTTATCCATTGCACTCGTGACCTTTCAAGACTAAACCTCCTCTGGTTTCCATTTGCTTTGGCCACTTTCCAGTGCCTTCAAATAGTGTTTTTTAAAATACTTTGTTCAGATTTTATCATTTTTATCTGCAGGAAGTTTTGCCCAGCAAATTCAATTCACCATTACAGAAGCGAGATCCCTATCAGCTACTTTAAAGGGGTTTGGGGCAGTTTTTGACTTATATTAAAGTACTAACAACGAATTTAATTAATTAACTTTGATTCCAGTATCAATCCCATAGTCGTCAGATGTAGGGAGAGGTCCTATGAGGAGAAATCCATACTTGCCTAATGCTATCTATTCATGACAACTTGGTGAACTCCCCACACTCAGAGCTATTGTTGAGAGGAATGATTACAAAGTAGAAAAGTGGTTTGTGTGAATGAATGAAATAAGGATAAGTTCATACTCATAAGTCCTCTAAGATAGCAGAGATAGCATTAGGAAAATAATATTCTGAAAGATCTGAACCTAAACATTCAGAAAAATTATCCCTAATAGTATATAAGAGTCATCTGTCAAGGCAGGGGCCCCAAGCAGAGAGAAGGTGGAGGGGTGTCTCATAGGTAAGTAGGAAAACTAGGGTAGGTGGAAGCTCACATAGCTCTGATCATCACTGCCACTTTGGGGCCACATCCAGTAAGTGGATCAACTTGGAACTGGCACACAGAGATGGATCAGGTCACCAAAGTGCAATGAAGACCAAGCATGTTGCTCTCTCATTCAAAGACCCTAGGGTTTTCTAGACCTTCTGCCATATGCAAGAAACTCTTTTTTTTCTGCCCAGCACCAGGCAGCAAGATGCAAACTTGCCTCCCCCCTCCTACCTTCTTTCTTTCAGCCCAAAGAGTGACAGAAGGAGGGAAGAGCAGTGAAACATTAGGAGATCCACAAGCCTGTGTCTTTTTGATTTTCAGTTTTTATCCCGACTAGCCTCTAGGTAAGAGCAAACTGCTAATGAGAAACGTAGAAAACACAGGTTAGCAGACTGAAATTCCACTCACTCTTAACCAGATGTGCTTCACGCACAGTAGCTCAGAGGCCTGTACGCAGCTGCAAAGATTATGGGGGGGGAGGGGTTGCTGAGCTATTCCGTTTTGCCAGGCTCCCCCTGGCAAATGGGTCTTTCTTGGCGGAATCACAACCTGATCAACACAAAGCATCTGCCGGTCCCCTCAGTATCTTGACCAAATGGCATTTAATATGTACCACATGCACTTGGGCCTCTCCTGAGGACATGTTAGAAGAGGCCAAGTTCACCGTGGCCCTGAAGATATGCAGCTTGAAATCTCTGGAGCATCCTCATGTCTGGGGTGTGAACACCAGCCCATAAATGGAGAAGGGCAAAGGACCTGTACATTCTGGGGCCTAATCTCATTCCCATGCAGTGGTAATTTGGAATAAACCAAATTCCCTAGATGTGACTAATTTGAATTCTCCCACTGTGGTTTTCTTTTCTAGGAGACTGGGTCTGAATCTCAACTATCACACTGACATCTTGCAATGACTGTGGACTCCAAAAATGCTCTATTTAAATTTTTCGGGCTGCTGGAAACTTCAGCCAGTGGTTGTTTGGAAACTCAAAAACCCAGCAGAAGCAGAAATGTATCTTACTAAAAGTGAAGTAACAAATGATTAAACGCTTCATTTCACACTTTTGGTTAAACATTTATATGAGAGCTATTTTCTGTAATGATATTACTGAGTGTTCTAATATAGCTTATTTTGTTAGTGGACTTATGTGCACACGTTACTTCATTGACATTAATATTTTGTGCCTTACATTTGCTTCAGTCCCTGAGATATTCTAGGATAATTAATTGACCAAAAGAAAAATTGGTCTAACTAGTTGGTTCACACAATAAATACCAAGTGAACTATATGCCTGAATTGCCCATCTTCCAGCTGGTGACTTTTATATCATGGTGTTTACAAAGCTTCAGTTCACTGACTTAACAGCTTCTGGCATTCATTCCACACATAGGCCCTGGGACATTGTTTTGAACAAAGTCCTCGCTCTCAGGGACATATGACCAATGATAGATGGGTAAACAAGCAAATTAAAAAAGAAAAATTCAAATAATGATAAACGTTTCAGGGAAAATGAAGTCAAGTGATGCAGTCCAGAGTTAGTTCAGGAATAGGTCAGTTCAGGAATTCAGCCACGTGAACACCTGAGGGAGCAGCATTCCAGATGAGTGAACAGGAACGCATGTGGCTGAACCAAGCCTCCAGTGGAGGTCTAGGGGCCTTATTTCATTCATTTGTTCATTCACTCATTCATTCAACCAAAGAAAGCAACCAGAGGCCCCAGCCCCTGTGCTGGAGTCTGACTTAGCGCTGTGAAAAATTTGGCAAGTCACTCTTTTTTTTTTTTTTTTTTGCAGTACGCGGGCCTCTCACTGTTGTGGCCTCTCCCGTTCCGGAGCACAGGCTCTGGATGCGCAGGCTCAGCGGCCATGGCTCACGGGCCCAGCCGCTCCGCAGCATGTGGGATCTTCCCGGACCGGAGCACGAACCCGCGTCCCCTGCATCGGCAGGCGGACTCTCAACCACTGCGCCACCAGGGAAGCCCAAGTCACTCTTTTTTTAACTCTCAGTCTTTAGCCACAAAATGCCTGGGGTCACACCAACTTCTCCATCTGTGACTCTTCTAGCTCCTCGATGGGAAATCTCTATATAATTAGGGCTGGCTTCGTTCAGCTGCTATGCATCTCTCTCCGTGCTTTCCAAGAAGGTCTCTGTTTACACACGCCAACGCCTGGCACTAGGTCGTTTTCAGGGTCACTCACTGGACCCTCAGCCAAACTCTCCATTTAACTTTCTTATTTTTTCCTCATAAATCAATTACTGACAGTTCCATTTACTTTGCCATAGATGATGGTAAAATGCTGGGAATAGAAGGGATTAAAAGCACAGACCCACAGAATTGGGTGAGGAGTTGGTGCTGTCCCCCATGAGACACGCAGCTTCTGTGGCCAAGGCCCTTAACGATGCTGGACAGGGAAGGATCTGGAAGGTACTGAGACTCTCAGAACTCTTAGCCTAATTCTTTTCCAAGTGTTTCTAGCCATGCAATAGTCTTCAGTTGCTCAGTGTCTGGACTACATTTCTGAAAAGTTTGCAAATAGAGCACCAACCCCTTTCAGATAACTCCTGGGAAGCGTTAAGATTTGTTCTTTAGCAAGCACGGGATGTGAGATTTCTTCCTTTGTCTTGACTGTGTGGCTTTTGCACACATTTTTTTTTCTGTGTGTGTGGTATGTGGGCCTCTCACTGCTGTGGCCTCTCCCGTTGCAGAGCACAGGCTCCGGACGCGCAGGCTCAGCAGCCATGGCTCATGGGCCCAGCCGCTCCGCGGCATGTGGGATCTTCCCAGACCGGGGCACGAACCTGTGTCCCCTGCCTCGGCAGGCGGACTCTCAACCACTGCGCCACCAGGGAAGCCCGACTGTGTGGCTTTTGAATGTTGCTCCTCTGGAGAACTTGATAGAAGGAGAGGCATTTATTGGCCCGGGTCACCTTAAACACAAGCAGGCCCTGGCCTTTCAAATCTCTCTGGATTCCGTACACTTCATTCCATCACCACCACGTGAGTCTGTCATCACTTCTCACCTGGACGACGGCACTAGACTCAAAACTCAGCTCCCTTCATTCAACTCATTCTCTACTCAGCAGGCAGAGCCTCCTCTCTTCAAAATGCATGCCTGATTTTGCCCTGACCATGCTTAGAACCTTGTAACGGCGCTCCTTTGCTCTGTGATAAAGTTAAAACAGAAAAGCTCCTACCTGCTCTCGCCTTCCCCACCTCTCTGGCCATCCTTCCGGACCTGTTTCCTTGCTGTGCCATCCCGGGCAATTACTCAATGTCTCTGGGCCATAGCTCCTTCATCAGTAAAATGGGGAGAAGGGTCCCCATCAGCAAAGGAGATAATGTGTGCAAAAGCTCAGGACGTGTATGGAAGGCAGGAGGCGAAGAGGACATCGGAAAATGGGTCCATGGTACCGTTTCCTCCAGCCTCCTTCTCTGTGTGCTTCCTCATCTCAGCACAGATCGAGAGAGCAACCATTCCTTTGGTGGCCCAGGACCCAGCTCCTGTGCACCAGCTCTGCCCACACATTCCGACCCCACTCGGCAAATCCCCAGGGCCTCAGGGTTTCCAAAGTGGGGAGAAGGCACAGGGTAGAAAAAGGGCGGAGGAGTGAGTGCCAGGCTGGGGGCTGGTTCTATCAGCCGGCTGCTACCAGCCTTGCTCCCCTGGGCCTCCCTCCTCTAGGCTGTCGTGAGGGCCCCTGAAGCACAGTCGTGGCCTTGAGGCTAAGCAATCATGTTGGTATAGCAGAGTCATTTATTATTTCCCGCCATGTCACATAGCCCTGGAGTGTTGATTAACTACCAGGCAGCCGAGGCTTTGTTTCAAGGATGGCAGAGTCTGAGCACTTATCCAGGACAGGCTCTCTGGTCCTGGGTGGGCAAGTTTCCTCTGGCATCCTGCAGCCTCCTAGTTACTCCTTGTTTCTGCTTTTAGCTTATTTCTTCGGTTGGACGCAATCCATCTCTCTAGCTTAAAATAGCAGTGGCTGGCCAGGGCCCTTGTGAGGCCTGACCTGCCGAAGGACAGCTGGTGGGGACCTTGCGGGAGACGGACATCACAGCTACAGTGCTGTGTAAATGCTGACCTGAAAGCTTGGGCACCAGCCGCAGAATTTCACCAGGACCCTTCCCAGCCCAGCGCATTGCGTGCCAGCTCCTCTGCCTGCCTTAGAAAAACACCTCCCGCGCTTTCTACGGGCCAGACACCATGCTAAGCACTTTGTGCAAAATACCTCAACCTTTACCCCAAATCTGAAGTCGAAATCATGATGACTTTCACCTTACAGATGATGAAAGAACGACTGAAAGATTAAAGCATCTACCCAAGGTCAGTTAACGAGTAAATGTCAGGGTCCGGCTCCAGAGCCCATACTTCGAATTTAGCCACCACGCTACGTGGTCTTCGGAGGCCTTTAGTATCTACACTTTCTGACCACGTGAACTGAACCAGGTAATACATTTAAAGCACTCGAAACAGTCCCAGTGGGGCGTGGCGTAGAGTAAGCACTCAGTGAATGCCCTTCCCTTCACGTAGAGGCACCCTGGAGGGGTGAGAAGAGCAGGCTCTTAGATGGGCCGCCAGCTCTGCCACTAGATACGGGGTCTCAGCAAGCTGCGTGAAATTGATTTTGCTTCAATTTCTTCACTTGGGACCTGGACTAATGATGACACTTATGTCCTAGAGTCGTTGTGAATATTAAAGGAGTTAATATTTGTCAAGCACTTAGGACAGAGCCTAGAACATACCAGATGTTGCCTTTGCTAGAATACACGTAGGGGCACGTGCATCTGTATGCACTAAGGTGGGCGCGGACCTCGTGTCCTGGAAGACCTGGATTTCAATTCCTGGTTCTGTTTGACTGTCTGGGTCACCGTGAATAAACTACCTCTCCTGTCTAAGCCTTAGATTCCTTACCTGTGAAACAGAACCAAAACTCCTGGCTCCAGAGCTACTTGAGAATGACGTGTGATGAGGTGTACAGGAAAGCACAGAATTAGACACACGTTAGCTGCTTAATGTCATCTTTCTCTTTTCCCGGGCAGGTCTCTATTTTGTCACAAATATGTAAGCCAGTTTCTGTCCTCAGATCTTTCTACTGTCTCACCTGCAACGCTCTATGGTTTCCCGTTCCCCCCGCCAGCCCTCCGTTCTGTCATCTTGGGAACGCGTTCAGCTCTTTCGGTAACACTCTGAAGGCCTTGGGAATTCTTGGAGTTGTCTAATTACAGCAGTTCTGAATTTCTAATGGGCCAAAGGGGACCGCAGGTCAGTTGGCAATTTCCCAGGCCTTTCCATAGAGAGGAAGACAGCGTGTATGTGTGTGTGAGTGCGTGTGTGAATGCACACGCATGTGTCTCTTCCACACCAGTGTGGGTCCTGCTCTGCCCACTCTGGACATTCGAATTCCAACTGCAGTTGTCAGTGGATGGACCGATGTGGGTCCATCTAGTGCCAGTCTCTCCCTTGGTATTGTCTGTAGGAATGATTTTACTTAAACATTAATAATAAAAACATCTAGGGCTTCCCTGGTGGCGCAGTGGTTGAGAGTCCGCCTGCCGATGCAGGGGACACGGGTTTGTGCCGCGGTCCGGGAAGATCCCACATGCCGCGGAGCGGCCGGAGCCTGTGCTCCGCAACGGGAGAGGCCACAACAGTGAGAGGCCCGCGTACCGCAAAAAAAAAAAAAACAAAAAAACCATCTAAAAGTATTAAGTAAAAAGAGCTGCTATTTCTTTGCTACCTGCCCCGAATGCCATTGTGCTATGCACTCCTCGTTCAGGGACCACTTCTTCTTACCTTCTAATCACGTTTCGCAATTAGGTTCCTATATCTACCAACCCCATTTAACCCATTTACCCATTAAGCCTTCAGGCTGAGATAGTTTAAGGGAGAAAGGCTCCCAAACCTGGATGAGCGTGAGAATCTTCTGGAATACTTCTAAAGAAACAATCAGGGTGTGTTACCATTCCAGACCTAGAGCCGGGCAGGGGTCTAGGCAGCTAGGACGTAGACTGGAGACCAACGTTCAAAGGCCAGCCCGGCACCTCAGTGTGGCCTTGGGCAGGTCACGGCCCTCTCTGCCTCATGGTCTCCTCACCTGGGCAGTGGAGATCATTGTACCTGCCTTGCCATCTCCCGGCAGCGTTGTGAGGATGAAAGGAGATGGGGAGGTCCAAGCACGGGTCACGAATATGGGGTGTTCCCAGCTCCCCTAGCCATTTGTGTGACCCCCAGCCTGGCACTCAGTCTGCTGCATTCTGTGGTTGTTCGTGGCACTGGTGGAGAAGCGATGAGCAGAATTTTCCTACAACCTATTCCAACTAAGTTCAACGACTCCAGGTAGCTCTCTAACCATGAAGACCTGTAGCATCATCCTGTTTGGGTACAGTAACACATTTGGGGAAAACAGGCATCTCTGCCTGAAAACCGAATTTCACCTTTGTTCAGGTCTTGATTAGGCATAGAGGTTTCATTCTCAGAAATTAGCCCCTAAAAGACAGGGATTTCAAGTCAAGCATGAGTATTTGCTAGTTTTCTAGTGCAACACCCCTCTTCGTCCCTTCCTTCCAGGCTTTATTTCTTGACTATGGTTCTTTCAACCTTCTTTTTGAACAATTGGTCCTTTTACATCCCAGGCTTTCATGTAAAGCTCCTGCAAATCCTGTTTGGAGCTAAATTGGATTTAAGGAATGTGTAACAGTCGTGTCCCCCGAACTCTGCTGCTTGGAGTGAAACAGGATCTTAATTAATAAGAGACACAGAACAGGGCTCTCTGGGTTTACCCCAATGTGCTCTGTGGCAGCTCCAACTCCCCCATCAAGTTGATCCCCCAAAGTCTGGGATTCTTCAGTGATTATGGTACAGATGCTGAGCACGGGGGCCCTGCTGCTACACGTGGCACCTGTCACTTTCCTCCTCACCTGCTTGCGCTCACTGGGCTGACATCCCACAAATCAGCTGACATCCCACAAATCAGCCGGGCATTCCCAGACTTAAATCCTAATGGTAGGAGGGGGCTAGCTAGCTTAAGTTTGGACTCCAGATACAAAGCGATGAACAAATAGTTGATACATTAACGAACAAAAGGAGAGGAAGGAACAGGGAAGGAAAAGAAAAATGGAAGAAGAGTAAAAAGAATAAAATAGGTGGTTTTGGAAAGCAGATCTTAATCCAAATTCTAAACTCTCTCATTCAACCATGGTGGAGTGGGGAGGGTGGAGGAAGAGGTTAGGGGAGATCCCACCACTTCAGCACAAGCACCAATAGCTAAGTGTAGAAAAACATAAGCAGATCAGAGGGCTAATGCTCCCTAAGGCTGAGTAAGGCATTTGCTCACTCCTGCCTCACGGGACATTAGAGAATGCCTGGGAATGCAGATTACGATCTGATCCCTTGGCAACTCATCACTCCGGTAAGAGAGCCCTGATGCCTGGGATTTCAACACAACATCAAACTACAACGATCTTTTTTAAGCTTAATTTCAGGTATGCTGCTTCAGAGATGTATAACTTCCTGGAACAAGGACTCCAGTCTAGCAATCAATTTGAGATGCTCGAGCCCCTTTAACACTGCCTTGTAGCGCAGCAACCCTAAATTAGCACAGCACCCCACATCCAAAGCCTGGAAAGGGCCAGAGGAAGAATAGGAACCAATGGGTGCCTCTTTCTCCGTCTTGATGGTGAGTTCCCGAGTACAGAGAGGACTGGGGAACAAGCCCACAGGTTCCTTAGCTCCTTTGACCTGCTGCTTCACTTTGCAAGATCTAAGGCTTTTGGAGATGCAGCTGGGTCATGTATCAGGTAGCTCTCCAGCACGGCCCACTCTGCGCATGTGGCGCTGTCAGTGTAGGAGCACAAAGTGAACGTGAACGTGAACGTGAACGTGAACGTGAACGTGAACGTGAAGAGAGAAAATGAGCCCGCCAAGGGATGGCTTAACTGTCTGGATTCGGCCTGGCTGCAGTCCGGGGGACGCGTCGGCTGCAGGCCCCACCTCGCCTCTGCCCCTCCTGCCCTTTCCTTGCTCTGGCTTTGTATTAGCACACCTTGCTGTGGGCCCGTGCATACCTCATCCCTCCTCCCTCAACAGCAGGGGAAGCTCCACCTGAGACCGGATACATCCAGTCTTAGGCGGCATTTGATAGTTGTTTGATGAATGAACAAATAATGAATGAATAAATGAATGAATGAGCAAAAAACTGAGTCTAAGTGGATCTGGAGAGGCACATGGAAATATCCAGCATGGCGCCCCTCCCCGCAGGCAGGTGCAGCTCTGGCCAGCGACACCTAAGGAGCGAGCGTGGACCAAGTTTCAGCCCCACTCACTCTGCTCGGCCAGACACCCTTCTCATCTCTCCATGAACCTCTTTCTTCTCTTCACCAAACGGCACAAACATCTACCTTGCCATGCAAGGCAGGAATCGGGGATTCATTCTGACCATCTCCTCCCCCCGTCTTCCATTTCCCAACAAATGGTGACCACCATGCTGGTTCCCCTCTGGAAATCCATCACCGCGGGTCGCTGTCCCTACTCTACTGCCACAGGTCATTACCATCTCTCCCCAGACTGGCCACCACAATCACTTCCCAACCCAGCTCCCTGCTGCCACATGTAGCCAACCCCACTCTGTCTCCCACTCTCTCTCGCCGTGGCCAGAGGTGTCCGGAAGAGCACTGATGGGATATCATCCTGCTGCTTAAAATCCTTCTGTGACTGGCCTTTCACCTTAGGCAAGTTCAAAGGTATTCGTCTGACACAGAAGGCTGCTTCTGATCCTTCCCCCACTAGGCCCTGCAACTGCAGCCTCACCTCCCACCCCATCCGCGCAAGTTCCCTGAGAACACTGACCCCTTCGCAATCCCTCCAGTGCACCAGGCTCCCTCTCACCCCCAGGGCTTCGACCGGGCTATTCTCTCTGCGTCACATGCCCTCTTCCCTTTGCACCATCCAACTGCTTCTCCATCCAGCCTTATGGGAATCTCTCTTCTTTTTGGAAAACTGTCTTGGTCCTTCCTCCCTTCCCCTGCGAGCTGAGTTAGGTGTCCTTTGTTCACACGCATTCTCTACACCCCTTAACACATCTGTGCGCCTCTCCTGATCGCATTTCTGACACTTGCTCTCACTGTTCATTTTATTGTCTGTTGCCCTCACCACCCCTGCAGCCCCATTGCCCAGCACAGTCCAGGCTCTGCCTGTTGCAGGGTCTGCAAGTGCTAATTGAAATGAAGTAAGTTGCAATGAAATGAAACCTTCCCAGGTTGGTACTGCCTGACTTCAATCCACTTAATCCATTATCATGTGTGAGCAATGACCACGGCAACATGCTAGGCCTGCTTTATCGCTCATGTCTGAATGTCATCTGCCTCGTTCTGCTTTCTCCATGGTTTACAAGCTTTTAAGACAGAGCGAACCCTATCTTCCAGTTCCAAATGATTTCTCAACCAAATTCGATTTGAGTTTTTTGTCAGACACTAGACAAAACCAAAGGAAATTAAGCCCATTCATGGGGTTGCATTTCATAGGCCAATAAACCTTGTCCAGCTCTCTTCGCCCAAGGGCACGACCTCAATGCATTTTTCAAATCAGCTACTTGCAAAATCTCTCTCCTGCCACCATTGACTTCATTCGAATCTAACTGAATGTGGAAGGGACCAGGACTGGGTGAAGTACATGTGTTCATCTCATATAGGTAGGAACCTTGGGCAAAGATCCTGGGACTCCTCTATTCACACCCGCTTACTCTCTGTACTTATTCACCTGACTCACATTTGGTTTTTGTTTAATTGCGCGTCAGGCACTTTCCTGCAGGTATAAATCAGAGTTCGCTGTAACGGCAGTGGTGGCCAGTACTTGTGTGATGTCTGCCGGTTACAGAGCACTTCCACGTGGAGCATCTCATTTAACTCTCATGTGCCTAAGAGGCCGGCACTATTATTGCCCTGACTGTTTCCTAGGTGAGGGTATCAGATGTCTCAATTTTAAACTGCGCAGGAACTGCTGGGCTTCACTCAGGTACAACTGGGCAGCATTTGGCCTTGGGCCTGCGCTCCTGCTTCCTGCCCTAGCTGCCTCAGATGGGGAACCGGCGGCATCTACTGGAAGCTCATATATTGTGAAATGGGAATGAAGAGGCATCGGTCCTCATGTGGGCTCCGCAGTCAGTGGCGGGTAGGCCAACAGATAAGCGCTCGTCTCAGTCACCTGAGAGCCATTTCCCAGGGCTCCTCCCAGGGCCCACGGGCCCAGCGCCTACAGTGGTGACCAACTCAACAGCGCATCCTTGTGTTGTCTCCTCCCTCTTTCCCGTTTCACGTTCCGTCCATCACTTCTACTCCTTGGGGTTTCTTCCCAAACAAACTACCTGTACGCAAGCCTTTCTACCTCCAGCTCTGCTTCTAAGGAACCCGGACTAAAATCACGAAATGAGATGACTCGCCAACTATCGCAGAGCTCATGTGGAAGACTGTAATGTATAGTCAGCTCTTTGGATTCCCAAACCCCATGTGCCCGCCCCTCCTCTCTTCCTCGCACTGAGAGAACTAATGTAGAAACAGAGTCTTGGATACAGAAACAACCAACTACAAAAGAGAGGTGTCAAGTCAAAAGTAGAAGCCAATGACTTCGGAGCAGAGAGATGTGACTGAGTGGGGGGGGGGGGTGTGGGGTGAAGAAGAAGCGCTTCATAGGATGGGTACCCGGGAGGCCTCTCCTAGTCACCCCCTCCATACTCAGTGCCGTCTAGTGTTTTCTCTGCCAGCAGATTCATTTCTTCTTAGCACTTATCACAGTAAGTAAATATTTATTTCTAATTGTTTATGGGCTCTCTCTCCCAAGAGGGCAGGCACCATGTCTGTTGTGTTCACCACAATATCCCCAGTGCCTAGCACAGGGCCCAGGACATAATTGGCAATCAATAAACTGGCAAACTAAAAAAAAATGAGACCGAGAAAATCAGACAGAGAAAGACAAAGATCATATGATATCACT